>NC_081253.1:32684243-32994243 GCF_030490865.1 Poecile atricapillus | reverse complement strand
GACATTGTGATAGGAAATGGGTGTACCAACAGAGCATCTCTTTCCTCTACTCCTACCAGCAACTTCATACACATTTGGAACTGCCCCCTGAAGGTAGGTACAGAACAAGATACCAGACAGAGGCAGGATCACTTACATTAGATGTAGATAGAGTTCACAGGTTTCATTTAGTACATTTTGCCAAAAATGCATAGAGTTGAACAAAATTATGGGCCTTTTGAACTAGAAAAATGCAGCTAAAAGTGCCCAGAATAAAAAGGAGAGACTGAGGGAGGACTTGAATACTGAAAAATCAGAAGAGCAAACCCCAAATTCACAGAAGGCTACAGGTAACTTTGATATTTTTGAGAGTATTTGAACTATTCCTTTAATTGGAATGATACTACAGAAATATTAAAATCCAAACAAATCTAGGACCAGCAAAATAAATAAACAGGCAGAAATAAACAACCACACAATGTAAGAATTCACTAATAAAATGCCATTTTAATAACTTTTTTTACAAGGAATCCAGCTATACACTCTAGAAAAATAAACACCACAGAGACCTTTTTGCAGCTTACAATACAGCGATGCAGGCACACTTCAGCTGTTGACTTAATTTCACATGAGAATGTAAAACATTGTTCTTAGTGAAAAGTAAGTCCCTCTTAAAGTACTAAAATATAATAAAAAGAGTCATATAAAAATTTGCTCTAAAAGCACTGCCCTTTATTCAGTTGCATGGGAGATTGCAAGTGCCTTTGTTGAGTGAGGACCAACTCAGAGGAAGCACGAACTTGCAGGACAGATTTCATAAGCGTTCCCATCACTTTTTTAGGTTTCTCTGATGAGGTGAAGCTAGTACTTGCCCTAAATTAAAAACAAGAAAATCTGTATTAGAAAACTGCTTGTATTATGAAGCAACAGCATACAATTATCAGCATATTTCCTCAAAGCACTTCATATGAACTATACACTGAAAGCAATTCCAATTTTCATCAGCCACCTAGGAGCAATCCCAAACAGGATTTGAAAGCCTAAACATCTGCCAAAGCAAACCTTCATGGCCTGGGACCAGTGCTCCATCACAGGCCTGCTTTACCCCCAGGGACAGCTCAATTCTACTACTCCTGTGGTGATTCTTAAGGACATTGCTGGACAAGGTCTTGCCACTGAATAGATGTCCCAAAGCTCATTAGGAACTGGGACATCTCTTGGCTGACAGCACTGTTCTAAAGATGGCAGCATCATTCTGTAATGAGTGGACATTATTGTCCTGGTAACATGGAAATGACAGAAATTATATGCGCTTTTCACAAAGTGTTGTTCATGGTGTCCCAGCCCTGGAGTACTTATTCTGCATTTGGAATGAAGCAAAATGTGTTACTTCCATAAAGGCTGACCGGTTTCAAGTCTAAAATCTGTTTATCTATCTGAATCAGCCATGCAGCTGCAGTATTTGGGAAAAAAAACCTCAAAACAAAGTCATGGTAATAAAGTTTCTAGGTAAAGTCCTGCTGAGAACAATTGTCAAGGTTCCCAAACTCTTCAGGATTTCAGGATGATGTGATGACAGTTTGCGAGTTCCTCCTTAGGACAAGGTTTTTCTCTGCTATAATCAGTGTGTAACAAGAGGAGGTAATTAGACTAGGGAAACTAAGTAAATTTGGTGGAACTGTTTTAAATAGCAAAGCTAAGTGCCACTACAATCCTTTGTGTGCTCTTTGATAAATCTTAAAACTAGATGGCTGTATTTACCAGCCTCCAAATATTTTTTTAAAATCTGTTATGAACATAAGGGAGTGATAAATAAGGGAAGCACTACAGTTTGTGCTGCAGAGAAAGCCCTGCTCAACTATTACAATAGCTATGTTAGACTTTAAAGCAAATTAACTCTCTAAACTGTTTCATCTAAATTGCAACACTTGCTTGTTTAGACTTGGGAACAGGAGTGGAGCAGAAATCACATGAAATTATTCAGTCTTATCTCTTTCACTATTAACTTAGAGAAATGCCACACTTGGAATAGTTTTAGATACGATTCAGAAAGATGCAGACTTTCCGAGACTGATTTAGTTGTTACCCCCCAATAATGATAATTATTCCTTAAAATGATGCTCTTTATTGGCAACGTGTACAAAGAACCTTGTGAAAAGCAGCCCAGACTTGCAGGAGCTGTAAGGGGTAAGAAGGTAGTTCTTACCTGGCTGCACCCCTCGCAGCCTTTGCTGAATCACCTCCAAGCGATGGATATATTCTGTGAGTGACTGTTCAGGATCCTGAGGTGGCACAAGGGACTTCTCTGGAGCTGAACTTGGGGACGGATGTAACCTTAAAAAGAAAACAAATTATTTTCTCCTTCTCATGATATACTCTCAAATATATCCAGAAGATACATTCATATAGTCAGGAATTACTGGAACCACCACCACCCCTTCCATCTCTATAGCTGTTCCTGGAAACAAGAGCAGCAACAAGCATTATTTAGCACACCTTGGATCTACATCAGACCTGAGGCACCACCAATCCAGTCACACTGAGCACCAGCCAGTTATTATGCTGTTATTAATATCATGTTCCATATCATAAAGGTGACTTTTCTTAGCAGGGCTGTCAGAAACAGACACATGCCATGACAGAGGAATAGGGTAAAGTCTTTTGGAAGTGCTTGCAGGTCTTAAACTCGCCAAAATGCTTTGCTTAATTACATGCAAACCAGAAGACGACCTGGCTGTTTAGGACAAGCACAGTCTGTTTCCCCAAACCACTCAGCAAAGATAAAAAAACCCCTACAATAACTGGAAACATCTCCCATCTTGGCAGACTGACCTGTTGTGGGAGCGGGAGGAGGACCATGGGGAGAGGCTCATCAATCTTGCAGCACAGATGGGTCTGTGGCATAGCCCTGTGTCCCTGTCCTGGGTAGGGGGAGAGCTGATGGGAACAGCTGGGGGCTGCTGCTCTCTCAGGACTTCTGTTCTAGCACCAGAGGCTGTGGTAAATATGAAGGGTTAAAAAATATGTGCTAGGAACCATTAAGAACAAGCTATCATAAACACATCCAATAAACCCATCAAAATGAAAGCAGAGAATGCTTAAGTTTGGTTTTAAATGCAGGTAAATACAATTTCTACAGCTAACTGCTTTTTTTTTGTTTGTGTGGGGTTTTTTTTGTTGTTTTAACCATATTTAATAGAATTGTGATGCTATTTTGTATTGAGATAGAAAGTTCAGTATTTAAGGATCCAAGTTTCTTAAGAATCATACCACAGTAGGTATATGCACAAATGTATGCTTTTTTTAAAATAATTATTACCAGCAAGTTAGAAACAGTGCAAATTACATAGTACCAGGTAATGAAAAATACACTAATCTGAATTTTGTTAAGCATTGAAAAGACACAAGTAATGGAATTTTACATTAAGGGCAACAGTTCCTCAGTATTGGGTGCCACATTAAGATGTTAATGGAAATTCCTACAAAGGCACACATCAGTAACTCAGAGGAACACTCAAGTGTTCCTGACCTGCATCAGACCATCTATCCATCTACTCTCCAGATGGACAGTGACAACATAAGCAGATTTTCCCACTTGGGTTTTGTTTTTAAATGAAACACATCAGTGAAGAGAAATTACAAAGAAAACAATGTACTTGTCCAAACACATACCTATGTTACCTCCTATACTATGAGAAATGCTTTCACTCTGTGTGCTCTTCCTGCCAACTTTGTTCCACTTCCTCACCAAAAACTTTAACCTTGGTAAGAAAACAAATTTGTACAAGCATTAAAAATAAGAAGAAATACATTAAATTTTATTATTATTTGTTGGTGTAGAACCTATTAAGCAACATAAGCAATAATTGTTGTGGGAATGACAGGAGAATTCTTCAAATTCAGTTTTTGGAATGCTGGGTTATCCTATTTTACACTGCAATGATCTTGGAACTCCTGAAAACACTTGCATAGTTTGGCTCTGCTCCTAATCTCCAGAGAGTTCTTCCTACCTGAGAGGAGGAGTTTGGAGGTTACTGCATGAATCTGGAGATCCTGCAGCCTTTGCTGCTATTATGGTATTCATGTCAGACTCTGTGTCATCTCCTGATAGAAACCTGCTAGGAGTCACTTTAACTAGACAAGGAGATTGCTCAGAAATAACCACCTATTACATTTAGAACTGCTTATTTTTCATTAAGTGGGCTTAAAGCTACTGGGAGATGGCATGCTGTCTCATGTACAGCTAGCAAAACCCATTTGATAGAGACAGAGCATGATAGAATGACACCCAATGAAACACATGCTCCTGGATTCCAGAGAGAACCATTCCTGACAGATCACATTCTGATACAAGACAGACTATCCAGTGAGACCAAGGAGATAAGGGTCAGCCCCAAAGGCCTTCAGTTTGCAATGCTGTGCACTGGTTCCCAAATATATTGCAGCTGGGTATCACTCAAGTAGCTTTTTCATAGAGTTATGGAGTGGTTTGGGCTGGAAGGGATCCCAAAGAAGCCACCTTGTTCCATCTCCTGCCATGAGCAGGGACACCTTCCACCAGACCAGGCTGCTCCAAGCCCCATCCAACCTGGCTTTGAACACATCCAGGGATGGGGACAGCCACAGCTTCTCTGGGCTACCTGTGCCAGGGCCTCACCACCCTCACAGGGAAAAATTTCTTCCCAATAACCCATGTAAACCTACCCTCTTTCATCTTAAAGATATTTTTTACAAATCTTTAGTGCAGATCAAACTCAGCTAATAAGTCATGCTTGAAACAGTTCTGGAGATTGCTTCTTCTTAATATCAATGTAGGATAAGCCACAGGAACTACCAATTATTTAAGTTTCCAAGAAAACATCATATATAAGAGGCAGGGAGTGTTTTGGCTTTACCTTGAGATGGCAATGATGGCTCTGACTGCACACTTGAACTTGGTGAAAGGCCGGGAGCGTGATCTAGAAAGCTGCAGGTCTGCAGGAGAAGGATAGATTCCCATGCGGGCGATGAGAGAGAGAGTTGCTTGCTCACAGTCCTGAAACCCACCAAGCAGCAGCAAGAGGTATTTCTTCTGATAAACTAGAGCCTTTCTAAAGCTCTCTGCCCGAATGTACTTCCGATATAATCTCTGCAACTGCAGAAAGAAAAAAAAAATCCAAAAAGTCAAATTTTTTCCACAGTTACTGCTGCAAGAACCCAGCCACAAACAAGATGTCTTCAGGTCAAATGTCCAGACTGAAGATACAAGGGCAGCTAAACAATTCTGTATACTGCTAAAACACACCCAGATTTGGAACGTCAGACCTCTTTAAATCTCCTGAATGTTTTCAAGCAAAATTATCATACTCAAAACTCTAAAACAGTTTAACTCTTTAATAAAGAAAACACATCTGCTTAAAAGAAAAAAAAAAAAATTAACCAGGAAGCATGGTGGGAGAGATGCCTATCAGATTTGATTACAATCAAACTGTCAGAAAAATAAAAAGTATTTAAGATTAGTCAGCAAGGATTAAAAATAATGAGTGTTTTCTATTTTCATGCTTAGACAAGAAACCTAAGTCTCCCTCTCATTTAAGAGTGGAAAGAAATTCCGAAGATCCAGATTACTTTTGATGCAAGTTCCTGTCTAACACTGAGAAAGTTCCAAAGGAACTTCTTTGATGAGTTACATATGGGGAAAGTTTCTAATTTAAAATAATATATCAAACTGTTCATTGAGAAAATCAACCTTCTAAAATAGCAACCAAAGATTACAGCAGTGAAAGATAAATACCATAATCTGACAGATCCCTCTTTTATCCCCAGCAGATGAGGTTGAAATGCTACCTCCTCTGACTGCGGTTTGCTGGCTCTCCAAGCTCCACAGACCCCCTTTGTCCCCATGATTTTACCTTAGGATTTGAAGTTTCTGCCACTGGTTTGTTTTCAATTTCAGCATTGGCTTTAGCCAGCTGGGATTCTGCCTGTTTCAGCATGTTCTGCAGCGTGTTCCTCTCCCGTTGCCAAGCCTCTCTTTCCAGCTCTTGAAAAGGGTCAGCATCACCTGCAGATCTCATCTAAAACAGAAACCTAAAGGAAGTGAGCCACAATGGGTTTTGCACATTACTTCCACAATCAAACATCTCAAACTGAGTAGTAACCCAACTTTATGACAAATTAAAACATAATAACAATGAGCCTGAAAACCAGCAATGGCATTCAGGTGTTAAACAGCACAATGGGAAACTGAAATGCATGAAAAGCCCTTCTGACTTTCATCTGACTTTCTTCTACATCCACAGGCAGCACTGTTATTCAGAAATAGTGAAAATTTCTGTGTACATGCAAAAACAAGCTGCACATACATCAAAAACAAGTTGTGAAAAATTCTGAAAAATCACATTCAATTCTGAGAGTCTGTTGCTCAGAAAAGCTGTGGCTGATCCATCCCTGGAAGTGTCCAAGGTCAGGCTGGTCAGGGCTTGAAGCAATCTGGTCTAGTGGAAGGTGTCCCAGCCCACGGCAGGGGTGGAATGAGATGGGCTTTAAGGTCCCCTTCCAGCCCAAACTGTGCTGTGATTGTGTGAAACTGAATTTTGTGGTAAGTCATCTCTTGTAGGAATGAGACCCAGGACTCCAGCTCCAATTCTTCATTGAAGTTCTGCCTTCATAACCCTCTTTGTATCAACTACAAATTTACTGGTCAGTCATCAGTTACATCAGTGCATGATGCAGTAGATCACAAAAAGAAATAGAAGATTTTTTTTTTAAGGTAGTTGATGTTTTATCCCTTGAAATAAAATCTATAAATTAGAGAAGCCAGTACAAACAACTGACCTCAGTTTCTCCTAGCAACTTATTTCAGTCCAATCTGTAGTATCTGAAGGAGTTCTACATGACTCATCTACGTCCTTGACTTCTACTGCACTGCTTGGCAGCTGATTAACAGGACAGCTCCATTTGGCACAGATTTTCCATGCTGACATTTTGCCAGGTTCCCTGTCCAATACTCCCCCATTTATTGCAACTCAAGGGGGGAACTGCAGAAAATTCCTTTGGTCTCCTAAGCACGTGGTTCAGTACCTTAAAGGAAGAAGAAATTCAGGAAGGAGACTGAAGGAAAAGGTGAGTCTGGAAGAAAAAAAGATCAAGGCCTGAAAAGAAGGCAGAGAGGAGGGACTGTTTGTGCCCACAGAAGAAAAGCTATTGAGGTGGAGTTTTTGCTCCTAAGCTCTAGAAAGGCATGTGTCTTTAAAGGTCTCTACTGAACACTTTTTTTGTTAAACAAAATTGCAATCAGGAAACTTGAGCTCCTTTATTTTTGTGTGGTCAGTCCCTGAAGGAGGGAACTCTGCTCCAACAAAGGTTTTGTTGACAGCTGACAGCTCTAAAGGTTTGTGAGAGAAAGGCTTAACCAAAATAACCCCATTAACTTGGAGAAGATGCTGCATCCCCCTCCTCAAGGCTGGAGATGATCCATTTGGCAACCACCTCTGTGGCTGCACAGGTGACAGAAGGAAAATATTAACTATATTTTATTTTGTAAGCAGGGAGAACTGCAACATGCCAAGGCAGCTTATCACAACTCAGACTTGTGAACAGAAGATAAAAAAACCTTTAACTTATCAGACTTGTATGACTATACATCTCTGTCTGTTGCAAGAGAAAAACATAAAGCTGCAGTTATCTGGGGAACAAGATAGAATCTAAAAGTTATGCTTTTATGTATTTTCTATCAGTAGACCTGAGCTTGATCTTTGGTAATCTCTGGGCTTGTGTAAAATATTAGCAATACCACAAACTTGGGTCAGAACAGCCCTCCTGAGATTATAAACCACTTCTTGAACTGCTTTTTGAAAAGTTCTTGGCATTTTGGTGAAAAACAACTGTCTCTGGATGCATAAAGAAGATACAGCAACACATCCTAAAGCTTGTGATCCTTCGACACATTACATATCTAGAAAAAAGAAATGCTTTCAGAAGGTGACTCTACAACACAACAAAACAGATTTGGACATTAAAATACGTTAATATTTTCCTTACCTGAGATGTAGGAGGAGACAAATCTGATTTTAGCTCCCTTAATGTCTGCAGTAAAGAGGCTACAGCTTCATCATTTGATGCAGACCAATCGTTAACCGTTCTGTTTAGGCAGAAATACCATTTCAGTATCAGGCTGATTTGTAAGAATGTTAACACACATTTAATTATTTCTTCCCATTACGTGGCCTTTAAAGTTCTGAGGCTTTACTTATGCAATGTTTACCACACAAATTACTACACATACACAGAGAAATGAGCAAGTTCTGTTAAGTTTTACAAATTAAAAGAGCTAAGGGCTCTCAGCCACGACCCACACAAAAAGCAGGATAGAAAGCAAAGTGCTATTTTACGAACTCACTTATCCAGAGTTTTATAAATGAACTCATTCAGGTGCACAGCCACAAAGAACAACTGCTGCCTTATCTTCTCCAGCTGTTGTTGCTGCTGCTGCAAGTGGGGTTTTTCAGTTTCTTTTGTCACCGGCTGTGTGGCACTTCCATCTCTGCTTGAGGTACACAAGAGTTCCTCCTGACAGTTTGGAGCTGGAGGATTTCTTTCTCTTTCTCTTAATACTGCCAGTTTTTCCTGCAATTCTTTAATTCTTTGTTCATCCCTTTGGTGTTGCCGTTCCAGGTTTTGCTGTTTGAAAAGAGTAAGTAGTACTTAATTGCATCTTATATATATGTACTTATGTGTCACCATACCTAATTAGCATATACATCTGGTGTTCCTTAACTGCCAGACCGCTTTTGGGGGAAGGCTTTCCTGCTTTCCAGGGCCACCAGGAAGCCATTTAATGACACTGGAGTGGGCACTGTCTCCATCTAAGGAGAAATCCAGGGTGAAACGAACACTGCCTAAAGGCTTGATTTGGATCCTGGCTCAAATTAAGGGCAATGACATGAAATCTAGTTTGGTTCCCATTAACCCATTCCCATTTAACCCATACTCATCCCCACCTGTGAACAACCAGCAATTCCCAGCACAGGCAAAACTTTAAAGATCAATTTCTGCCAACAGTAAACCCAGACACAATCCCTTAAAAACAGCTACATATCAGAAAAGCAGGACAAGAGCTCATTTAATGCATTTTTCAGAATGCTTTAACAGAAGGAAATATTCCAGTTGAAGAACACCATCCAGAGGGTTAAATCCTAGTGTGTGGCTATTTCAGTGTATGATAGAGCATTCTCACCAGTCTCTCCTGAACTCTGTGCCAGTCCTTCTGTTTCTGTAGCTCTGTCTGTTGCTGCTGTTTCTGCTCTCTTTCCCTCTCCTCTTTCCTGTTCTTATCTTGCTCTTTAAGCAGCTTGAAGAGTGACTGCAGTTGCTCCCAGTCAACTTTCAGCTTGACCTCTCTCTCCCTCTGGGCCTCCAAGGAACGGATCACCTCTTGCTTTTGCGCCTGAAGAGACTCCAGGGTGGCTCGCAGTTTGTCACTGACCTCCCTCTCCTTCTGGGTTTCCTCACAGCACATCTGTACCTCAGCCTCCAGCTGTCTCTTGGACAGGATGGCCTTCTCGTGCATTTTCTCAATAACAGCAGCAAGCTCTGTAGTTCGGGCCCTCTCCTCTTCCAGCTGGGCTTGGAGCTCTCGGACAAAAGCTTGTTCCAGCAGCGACTCCCTGTGCTGACAGGAAGCACCTTCCTTCACTCTCATGCTCAACTGCTCTGTCAAAACACGCTCGTGATTCAAGGAATCCAGGAGCTCCAACGAACGATTTTTCTCAGCATCCAAGTTTTTCTGTAGCTCCTGCAGTTTGTTCTGTTCCTGGGACAGCAAGGCTTCGCAGCGGGAGTGCTCAATCTGCAGCTCCTTGCGGAGGTTATCTGTTACTGTCTTCTCGTGCTCTAAGGACACGAGCAGCTGGCAATTCTGCACCGACTGCACATCCAGGGCAGCCTGCAGCTCCTGGGCAGGAGAGGGGAGAACACATTAATATGCCAGCACAAACACTCATTTGTGGGACTGGCTGGTATTTAGCAATTTTCAACCTCCTATTTTATCCAGAAAGATATTCAAGACTTAAATAGAGTAGTTCAGGTACTAAAATGTTTAATTTAAAATAACAAATTTCAGAAAAACGTGCCTTAGCAATATGGCACTAAGCAGCAAAACCAAAAATTATCATGTTAATGTATCTGCCAGTACATTATTTCTTCTTTAGTCAGTAAGACCCTCATTAAGAAATCACTACTTTTTACATCACTCAGTCCCATTAATAAGTAACATCTGAAACAGCAATAACCCTGTTGTTTTAAAGAGAAAAATCTAATCAGTAAATGCAGATGTAAAACTTCAGGACTTAGCAGCCCATCTCTTCAAATAATCACAGAATGGTCTGGGTTGGAAAGGACATTCAAGCTCATCTCATTCCCACCTTCCATGGGCAGGGACACCTTCCACTGTCCCAGGTTGCTCCAAGCCCTGTCCACCCTGGCCTTGTACACTTCCCACCAGAGATGGGGCAGCCACAATTGCTCTGCGAAATCTGGGAGCCAGAGCTGCACCACTCTCACAGGAAAGAACTTCTTCCTTATATCTAATCCAAATCTACTCTCTTTCCCTTTAAAATCCACCCCTAGGTCCATTCTGGGAGCCAGCCTTTCTTCAGAAGGAAAGGCAGGGACTGAAGGGGCAGTGTAGGGCACTGCAGACAGTCAGAGCTGGCACTGCTGTCCTAGTAGGGAGGTCTACCCTGCCCCCACCTAGCCAGCACCATTTGTTATCTCCTAGAAAGCCAGGTCAGATGCTAAAAGGCCAAAGCTTTCCATAAAGGGGCTTCAATAAAGATTTGTGAATGCCAGACCAATCTGTCTGTCCAAGAGCTACCCCCAGGGCAAAGCACTTTTCTCCTGGCCTTGGCTACTGTGTCGTCCTTGCATAAGCAGGTTTCTGAAAAAGAGGATGGTAGCAGCATTTCCTAACCATACAGCAGTAACAAATATCCCAACAAAAATCACTCACAAACCTAAACCTACCAGGAAGATGACAGGAGAAGCCACACTACAAGGAAATAGAATTGTTTCTCCTCACATAGGGAATTTAAGTAGGATTGTTTGGAGATGAGTTTAGTTTTGGGGTTACCCAAAGAAATGGTAAATGTTAAATCTTCCTCCTTTTCCATTTACCGTAGGCCTATTACAAGGACTGAATCATTGCTATTACAGTCTTGGAGAGAAAGCTGTTCACTTGTTTTCTGTTCAATTTAGAAGGGAACAGGACGACTTTGGTTAACTTCCAAAAATACATATTATATTGAAAAGGCTCCACTTACTCTCTGCCAAACCTATTTGTCATTGTGTGGTTTTCTTTATAATCTGAGAGATCATACACCTCACACCCCCATGGTAAATTTGCTCTGGAATTAAGGGTGCAGTTAGACAGCTGTAGAATCTGGCTATCCCTACTCAGCAGGGGCAGTACAGAACAGGGGAGAATGGGGAAAGAAAAACCACTAAGATGTGGGGAAAGAAAAACCACTAAGATGTGGGGAAAAAAAACCACCACAGCATTCAACCCTGGTTTATTTCTGCACGTGCAATTAATAAAAGTAACTGAAAGCTTTAACTCTGAAAAGGGACGCTGTGCACATTCAGAAAAGGTTTGGGGGTTTTAACAGTTACTAAACAAAAAACAGTGGAGGTGAAGAAGACTGCAAAAATAACCTGCTAGTTAACGTCATGCCCCAGGGGAGCTGGGCGTTACCTCCATGGCCTTTGTCTTTTCATCCTCTGCTTTCCTCTGCTGACGCTGCTGTTCCTCAAACCAACCTCGCAGCTCAGATCCCTTCAGCTGCTCAGCCTGCAAGTCTTCTAGTGCAGCTGCCAAATCCTTTTCTTTTTTTTCCAGTTCAACACTGTGAAGTTCAAAATGACATTTCTATGTTCAGAACAGAACATCCTTCACCAACATCACAAACAAGACGTTTTGGGTTGGTTTCTCTGAGTTTCTCTTGAGTCCTTTCTATTGATTTGTTTTTTTTAAGGTGGCCTCTATTTTTTCCAAAGACGGTCAGTTATCAAGTCACAGCATCTGAAAACATTTACTTCCCTGCAAGCCAAGCTAGAATTGCTCGACTTAGTAACAATTAAGAGATAGGTTATTTATCATGGCAGAGGAAAGCTGTTGTCCTTTGAGAGGAAAGCAAAATATTGGCACACACTAAGAAGGGAGTGGGGAAGGAACATATCCAAGATGACAATTTAGTCAAGAAAACATAATCCTTAAAAGTGAGAGACCCTAGTTTTCCTCCCTGTGTTTCCAAGTGCTAAGCTCTGTGTGGATCCATTTAGTATAAAGCTCTTTCGGACCTACTGATAAATCAAGTAAATGAATAAATCTACTTCTCACCGTAAATTATTTATTTCCCTCTGAAGCTCTTCCAGGGATTTCTGCAACCTTTCATTCTCTTGCTTACTTCCAGAAAGCTCTGATTTCAGGGATGCTTTTTCTCGAGTCAGGAGATCACATGTTTCAGAGGATCTTTTCTGCTCCTCAGAGAGGGTGCTGTGCAAGTCACTTACAATAGATTTTTCCTGCTGAAGCTTATATTCCAGTAATTCAACTAGGATAAAAAAACCATTGTAACAGTTATTTATATTACAGAGACCTTGACATTATGATATCAGTTACACTAATTCAAATTAGAGAAAAAAAAATCAGCTGTATTAAATTGTTCTTGTCTGAAGAATTAATCTGTTTTCAAACATGAGAGGAATCAGCAGCAGGATGCACAAACAATATGATTCTATCATTGTGATATTCCGTAATATCACTAATGGATTTTAAACTTCATTAAACAAATTATTCACTTACATAAACATTTTATGACAGGAATCACTATATAGAACCTGTTTTGCCAGCTCTGCTCAGGCAGGCGAGTTAAGAGAAACAACTCTCCCTAAATTTGGAGGTTCCTGTTTGATAAGTATGTAAAAATATTTAATGTACCTCTGTCTACAGTATTATGTAAATAAAATTAGCAATAAACTTCTGGATTTCCAGAAAACTTTCCTTGTTGGACTAGTGCATGTGCTATTAAATGGCTGAATCCTGAATGATAGTGATGAAAAAACTAAACTAAAATAAGGAAAAACTAAAATAAGGAAAAACTAAAATAAGGAAAAACTAAAATAAGGAAAAACTAAAATAAGGAAAAACTAAAATAAGGAAAAACTAAAATAAGGAAAAATCAGTGTTTTGCTTTGAAGAGACATGTTTATTTTTGACCAATTTTTCACCCGCACTTGTTTTTTTATTACATAAAGGGAATTTTCTGTGAAAACCAAGGCTTGCTTATTTCATCAGGAGCATGATTTAGCAGTGGGCTTGGCACTGTTTATGGTGGGACTCCACAGTGTTAAAGGTCTTACCCTACCCAAATGATTCTGTGATTCTATACTAGTAAACATATAGATAAACGATTCTCTGCAAACAAACAGGGGTTTTACTGTCCTTGCTGGGTTTTCTCCATGTATACACTATTTCAGTTCTATTGCTTTGGGTTATTTTACAGTTTCTCTTTGCTTTTCATAGATTTGTCTTAACTACTGATATGAGAAAGAGCTGCTAACATCACAGGAAAGCTGAGTGCATTCAGTAAAACTGAGGAATTGTACAACACCTGCTTCTTTGCAAGACACCTTCTTTTGCCTTCTTCCTTTGAGGCAATAAGGAACTGATGTAGAAGACAGAAAGAACTGACAAAGACAGTAAGAATTACCTTTCCTCCGAAGCTGGTGTTCCTGTTTGTTCCCATGATCTTCAGCCTTGGTAAGGGTTTCCTGTAGCTGCTGGAGCTTCTCCTGGTTCTGGAGATGTGTCATGCGGAGCTGGGCTCGGAGGTCCTGGATTTCTGAGAGCAGGCTATTCCGGTCCGAGGAGAAGAGGTGCTCCACAACCATCTGCCTCTGCTCCTCCTGAAACAAACCAAGGCCTATTCAAACTGCAAGGCTATTTCCATATCTTCTGCAAGGATAAATACTAAGGAAGCTCTTACAGTACAAGTTTTGTACAGAAGCACTCAAATTACTAAGTTCATGCTTCACATTAATGCAAAATGTTAACGTTATGTAAAAAAGAAAAAGCTCACTTCACTTGCCTTGTCGAGTTCATATGTAACAATTACAACCTAGAAACTAAATATTATTGGCAAAAAGCCCCCAGATTCAGAGTTAGTTCAACATATACCTTCTGCAAGAGTTCTCTGTGAAGTTCCAGACAAATGGGAAGGAGAGAAAGAATTCAAGTATTTCCTATTCACTATCACTTTCTTGGTGCCAGTTAAAATAACCAATAGGCTTTGTAACACCATGTACAAAGTTCAAGAATAATGCTACCACAACAGAAACTCTAAAAGCTACTGATCCCACACCGTCTGCATTAATACACAAGATTTAACAACAGAAGCAATAAAAATTAAAAAAATGAAAAAAAAAATTAAATATAACAGAATAAAAAAGTGATTTATGGGCAGCACACTTTAAGAGCTTTTCATACTTGTTGTTTCATTATATACTCCAGCTTTTCCCCTAATGAACTTGCGTCACCAGATGCAGGATTGGAGAAGTGAGACCTCAAGTCAATTTGCAACACATTTCTCTCCTTCTCAAACACACTCTGTACTGCTTGCAGAAGTTCTCCTCTCCAGTCAGCACCAACACCTGATGTTTCCTGTTAAAATAGAATTTTTTTAAATGGCATCTCTCTCAACCTCTAACCCAGCATCCTTCATACCATAAGAGTATATCTGTTAATTTACCCACTTTTAGAAGTGTTAAAAGAGTACTATGCCTTATTCCTTAAACATATCCATATATACACACAAGCCTAATAGTATATTATATATATCTAATACACATTTATATATATATATATACACACAACCTGGTTCCCTTGCTTAAAGAGTATTTTATAGCCACACCTTGTCTCCTCTATCTGCCACCTTGCTGAGGTAATCCTTCAGTGACTGGATAGCATCCAGCAGGGATAATCCCTCCTTCTGCCAGCCCTCCAAACTCTGAGGGACATTCTTCAGCTCCCTCAAACGAAAGGGATGCTCTGACAAAGCCAATATTTTGCGGCTCTCCTCATACACCATTTTCAGCACAGTCTGAGAAGATGAAAAAAAAAGATAATATCAGGAAACAGGCATCAACATCCTGGCAGTGTAAGAGTAGGATGGGATAGTACTAGACAACAGAAGTAAGGTGTCTATATCAACACACTAAGATGCAATTAAACAGAAATTATTATTTATGACAAAAGGCTGTACTAGACCTTTGTTTCTGAACCATTTAGCTAACTTTACTGGGAATAAATTAAATTCTATCAAGTCTGAACCTATGTTACTAAACCCCAGTGATGCCAGAAAATTGAGTTATGTATTTACACAACCTTGGCTTAATTTAGCAAATTATGTACAAATATCAACTTCTAAAATAACCAGCTTTAATAATTTACAGAGTGGAAATTGTTTCCTCTGATATTGTCAGGCCAAATAATATATTTTAAATAAATTTCCCATTCACATACTATTACATCATGCACAGATGTTTCTGGGCCTCTTTTCAAGAAGGTCACTGGGGATTTAAATCCCTTTCTTAAACACATCTCATCAGCAGCCTCCATATGGAGCTGTTCCTCACTGCTACGCACTTGAGCAACACACAGTACTTTTATTTAACTCTTTATATTCTTTCCTTGCACTTTTTTAAAAACAACTTCAGAACAAACATGAGTTGCTTTTCTGTCACTGGAATCAAAATAGTAATTACTTCAATAATCAATGAAAACCTTTAGTAAACATTAACATTAAAAGCACAGTAAAGTGTTCATACTAAACATTCAGTACTGGAATATGCACCCAGATCTTACAGCCAGTAAAGTCTAGATTCATGCTCCACAAAAGAAACAAAAACAAAACAACCAAAAACAGCATCAAAATAAAATCTGTTTCTTAAGGTAGAACAAAATTCACCTCTTCCACGAAGTCTCTGACACAGAATTTTTTAGACACAGAATGGTTCTCAGTTGGAAGAGACCTTTCAAGACCGTATTTAGTCCAACTCTGCTGTGACAGGCAGAGGGAACATGTTCAATTATTTCAGGTTGTGCAAAGCCCCCTCCAATCTCATTTTGAATGGATTGAATGGGGGTCCACAACCTCACTGTGCCAGCATCTCATCTCAAGAAGTTTTGTACTTATGCCAAATCCGTATCATGATCTTACTGGGCAATGAAGTGAGGCTGAAAGATCAGTAGTTTCCAGGGTGCTCATTATTGAGCTTTTCAAAAATGGGTGCTATGTTTCCCTTTTCTCCAGCCACTAGGGACTTTATCTGACTGCTGTGACTTGTCAAAAATTATGGAGAGTGGCTTGGCAATTGCAACTGCAAAATTTCCTCAGAACCCTGGGATCCATGTCTTTGGGTCCCATGGAATTAATTAACTATGTCCAGGTTCCTCTGGTGGTCCTGAATCTGATCTTCTCTTACAATAGGAGATACTTCATTCCTCCAGTCCCTTCCTCATCCAATTTAAAGCTTCCCTTATAGGTTTGGCCAGCTTACTGGTGGAGACACTCTTGTCCCACTTGGTTGGGTGAATTCCATGAGTTCCCAACATTTCTGGCTTCTCAAAGGTAAATCCATGATGATAAAAATGAAAACCTTGAGTACTGCACCAGCTGCACAGCCATGGATTCACCTCTATCCTGGTCCCCTTCCTCTGACTGGAAGGATAGAGGCTATCACCCATGGTCCCAAACCTTTGAACTGTTCTGTTACAGTGCTGTTAGACCCTACACAGGTGACAATCTGTAGGGCTCAGTCAATTTGGCAACCTCAATGATAGCACAAATACAAGCTGCTGGTAAGCAACAAACTTCTCTAGAGAAAGTATCTCGATGGCAAGAGGGTGCTTCAGTGCCTCTCAGTAAGGAATCTCCAATTACTAACACCTGATGTACTTTTCTGGTAGCACTGGTTCTAATGCTGGCAGATGATTTCATCAGCTTTGCACGTTTGGCTTTTCCTGGATCACATCGGTTATTACACGTGTTCTTCCATCTCCAACCCTAGAGCATCATGTCTCTCAATGGCAGATAGATGGGGGAAGGAGCTTCCTTCACTTGAGCAGTGATAAAGGCCCAGTCTCCTTCATCTTGTGTGGTACCTGGGCCAGTTAGCTTGAGTGAGTTTGAATTCAAGGCTTACCTTCCCCTTGCACAAGTCTTCCTCCACTGTGCTGAGCTAGCTGAAGGAACCTGCTAAGCATACCAGGAGACAGGATTCACTTTCTAGGAAGGGTATTTCTTCTAGCTTCTTATTACTTGAGAACTCACTGTAACCTTCTGTATTCTCTTACAGGTAAGAATCTCTCCCTTTCTGTGGCTGGAATTTTTGAAATGGAGAGCTTGCTCAGCAAACCAAAGAGTTCTAGGCATATACTTCAACCTTCCTTACTGACTAGAGTGAGCACTCCCTGCTCAGTCTTCTGTATATTCCTCATGCTGCTTGACCTGGCTCTGACCTATCCCTGCACACCTTGCAATGGTGCTTCCAGAGCTCTTCATCACATCAGGATGACAAGAACAGGCAGAGGTGCATGATGTCAGTCAGCTATGGTTATCTCTGAAACAAGCTTCTCTGAAGCCTCCAAGGCAAAAGCATAAAGCAGAATAATCAGTCCTTGTACCCCCACGTTCTGAAACAGCACCAGTGTTGTTCTAGAAAAACTACTTCAATTCTAGCAAGTACAAGCAAATGTCAATAATATTGTCACAAGAGATGCAGAGACAAGAATCATAATCAACTTGAAGTTTAAACCGTTACAGAACAGTTCTCAGTGTAAATGTAGCAGCTACTTTAGATTACCATTTTGTTTTTGCTGTCCAATTTTAATTGGCTGGTATGCTCATATTAATCATACATTACCTTCATCTCTGGTGAAAGTATTTCCTTTTCTTTCATTGATTCCATAATATCTGGAATCATCTCCCGGTATCTCAGATAAGCCATGACATTGGCATCTAGGTGATCTGACCTTTGTAGCTCCTGCTTTAGATTAGCTGCCAAATTTGAGCTGATATCTGAAGGAAGAAACAACCCCCCATCCCCACAAAGTGTTATAAATATGGAAAGAACTTGAAACTAGAACCACCACTTGAAAAATAATCATGATTTCTTCTGCTCATATGAATGCAGGGTCACATTGAGTTGGTTGGTTGATATCTTAACTAACTTAAACAAGTTAAAAATCATTAAGTTGCCTTTAGAACCAGAGAAAAGTGTTTGAGTTAAGTCAGGACTCACTTAAACCCCCTACCTCTGTCCTGTATGTACATGAAAAGGTAAAAGCAGGCACAATATAGATATATATACATATACATGTATGTTTCTAAATAAAAAACCACCAGCCTAAGGCATAACTTTCCAATAAAAGACCCACGTTTTACCCAAGCAAAAGAAAATGGGAGAAACATATTAAAACATGTTTCAATACTGAAGATAAAAATAATCTACAAAGTTCAACTTACTGCTGCCACACCCATCGCTCATCACAGATGCTCTTGATCTTTCATCATCTTGTATATCAGAAGGGGTTAAAGTCAGATTATCAGCTTCTCTCATCTGCTTGAGAATAAATTTTTCATGTTACTTTGGTTTTCTGAATGTAGCTGCTGGTTTCTGCATTTATGACAACTTTTTTAATAGTGTGAATTTTAGCAAATGCCTACTTGATCCAAGTGTTAGAGATGGCAAATACCATGATTAATGCAACCTTGGTGCTCTCTGGAAGCCATTCCATCTCAACTTTTTCCTCTTTTAATAGTCTTAAGATACATATATTTATATTTAACTACCCATCAAAGCAAGGCAAAAAAAATATACAGCCAAAGATAAATTTTCTTAACTACAGACTTTATCTTCCAGTGAAATTACAGAACACAGACAATATATAAAATATTGCCATTAAAAGGAAAAGCCTCAATTCTCTAGTTTTGAAAGAGCCTCTTCAGATTGTTGAAGTGGGGAGCTGTTATAGTGCACTGAGTACTGTGGTAGCAAAGGTTTTACAGGTTTAGCTCAATTACTGACACATTAAGTGTTATCACAAATTTATCAGTTATTATCACAGTAAGAGAGGAACTAATAATTGTATATGCAGAACTTCACTGGACCTACTCCCAGCATTGTGTAGGTTTCTACTACTTGGAGCCCGTGGCCCCTCAATGATCCCAGGGGGACAGGGCTGAGGAGTCTTGTTTAATAAAAATTAAATCAGACATGAAATATCACTTACCAGAAACTTCACCATATCTTCATCATCATCAACAGAATAGGTACTTTCAGAGAAAGCTGGGGATTTTCTATCTGCTCCCACTGCTGCATCCCCACTGCCATTTTCATCCAGGTTAGAATATCCCAGTGATATGGAATTATCTCCTTGCAGGGATGACCTTGTGTGCACAATTTGAAAATCTGTGTTTTCAGCTTCTGAGAAGGGTGTCAGCTGAAGCACTGGCTGAAGTTCCATGCTTATATCTTGTTTTCTCATGATCTCAGGCGAGCCCCATGAAGACATACTTGCAATTAAATTCTGGAAATTTTTTGGAGTCTCTTTGTCTGTGTTCAAATTGTGTTTTGGTGAATCAGGAGTTTGATGAATTGCCAACATTTGCTGGCAATGCTTTTTCAAATCTTGATCCCCTTCTGAGCTGCAGATCATGTCCAACTCCTGGCACAAGATTTTTTCTTGCGATTGCTTAATCTGCATTTTTGGATTTTTGCTGTCAATTGTCAAGTCAAACATAACTTCATCTTTTTCCTATAATGAAATAACACATATTAATTGTTTAATGGAATTTGAGTATGATTTTACTAACTGAGAAACATGCACTTAAAGACCTTTTAGAATTGATTGATTTTTCCTTCAATCGCTTCATCTAAGTAATTTTAAGATAAAGTTACTCATTTAACCTCTGATTCTGTGACTGAGTCTAAATAATGCCCTTTTAAGTTTATTTTAAACCTGTCAACATGGAAATTTTGTTTCATCCTCCATACCTGTTGTCAGATACAGTGAATAATTGTTATCCCTCTCATTTTAGACCACCATCTTAATCCTTTTGTGTTAATTATCCCATTAATCATCTGTTTTAAGCCTAGTACTAGCTGCCAGGATTTAACTCTTTTTGCTGCTCTTTCAGCTTTCATTTTAATACATTTCCTGATTTTCACATTGTTTCCACTTTGGAACCCAAGCATAACTGCAGGAGGGATTCTTTGCTCCTTTAAGAATACTGTATCATACATTTTCTAGTACTAGGATGAGCTAGACCCATAGTAAAAGTACAGTAATGAATGCCTGAAGACATGGTGTTTCTTTACTTTGATTCAACATATTCTTCAATTTTGGTAATTATCTTTCCTCAGCCTACTTAAAAACTTCTAGCGCTTAAATATGGAAATACATATACTGACACATAAACATCAATTTAAACCTTTCAGAGGCTGAATTTCTACTTGAAAAGTGATTTTTACATCATTTAACTGCCCCCAGCATGCTAGCATTCCCTGATATCCTTCAAAATGTTATCAGTTTTCTCTTTACTGGATCCTAAATTACTTCTGTTTTTCAAACAGGGATCTGACAATCCATACCTGTATAAACAACATGATCCCGTAGCTACTGGACTGGAAATCTGCTGCCTTTGTACAGACACATTCCATGGTCTGAAGTACATCAATCTGCATGGGTCATTTAACACTTTTCCTACCTATTTCCTTTTCCTGAGAGGTTTCTGGGGCAGACCCTGAATGTATAGTGTCACCCAGGCAATGATGGCACTGCTCCAAACTTGAACTTCCAGGCATATAAAAATATAAACACCAGCAATGATCACATGTTTTGCATAGCTACACTCTCCATTTCTGCTTTAAAAATTAACATGTCATTTCACATAACAATTATCCTATCATTTCTTTAAATAAGTCATCTACCTTGGATGATTATTATAACATACTGCCAAGCAGGGCCCTGAAAAATCCACATAAGCTGACACTGAATGTTTCTCCTTTCCTGTATACTCAAACACTTCATATAAGCCCTCTTAACTAGCACTTTTCACCTCTGTGAGCCAGCCTTTAAAGACAGTAACTTGGTGTATGACAGATTTCTACAGCTCCCTGAAAAAAGGGTCACCTGGGTCCTACTGCTTTCTAAAATTGAGTGATTTAAAAAAGAATTTAAGGAGATTAGGTTACTTGGAGCAAATGGTTCTAGAAAAGATTCAGAATAATTACAAGAAGGAGTTACAGTAAAAAAGAATTTCTGAAAAGAGAAGGAGACATGATGAAGTGTTTTCTAGTAGTTCTCCAATACAGCCATGAAGAACTGCAAACAGTCTGGGTAGCTCACCGTGAGCTCATTGCTCAGCTTGCAGATGCCCACCCTCTCACTCTCCATCCTCAACAGATCAGGAGATAAAAAATGAGATGGGAAGAGCTTACAGATGGAAAAGAAAGAAGGGATATCACCTACTAACTACTCTCACAGGCAAAATAGAGTAAAATGGGGAAAATGTATTTATTCTATTAATCTAGAAATAGATTATTCTAAAAACATCTCTACAACAAATAATACTATTAAAAATCAAATAATGTACCAGTTTAGCAGTAGGGGAAGCCAATACTCCAAATGACTGATCAATATTTGTTTTTAATTCCTGCATTCTATTTTTAAAGGCTACATCTTTTATTTTACTCTGCCACAATGGATTGAGAAATTTAGTCTCTTCATGACCTACTTGCTCTGCCAGCTTGGAAGACTCCAACTGTGAAAGAACTTCAGCTCTTTCCAATCGTAAGGCTTCGAGCTCTTTCATATGGGCTTTGATTTCACCTTTCAGTTTTGCAGTGCTCCCTTGCAGTTCCTTGATTTCTTTCAGATGGGCTACCTCTTTCTGATTCAGTCCTTGCACCTGGAAATCAAGTCTAGAAACTTCTAACTGAAGACTGTAAACATCTTGTGCCTGACTTGCACCTCTCTTTTCCAGCTCTGTTTGGAGCTCGACTGCCTTTTCTGTTAAGTACTGCAGCTCAGTTACATCAGCTTCTCTTTGATCTGCCATTGTCTTAATTTGCATCTCTTTCTCTAGAATATCTGCTTCCCTTTCTCTCACCTTATCTTCAAGTTCTTGAACTCGAGATGTAATCATCTTTGTCTCAGCCTCTTTCTGAGACAAATGAGTTTGGGAAACACTGTATTCTTCCTGAAGTGCCTGGTGCTGGATTCTTAGGGAGGTGAGCTCTGCAACAGACTGCTCTAAAGACTCTTGCAACTGTTGGCATTTTTTCTCCAAAATTTCCACTTCTGTTCTAAGCTGCAATTCTGTTTTTTCCAGTTGCTGCTGCAGAGCTTCTTTAGAAGCTGAGACAAGCTCCAGTTCCTCCTGAAGTTCTCTCAATTTGGAGAGTACTGATTCGTTTCCTCTGTTTGGATCAGCATCACCTTGACAAGCTACCAGTCCCTTCAACTCATTCTGAAGGTTTTCCACTGACTTTTCCAATGGAACTTCATAGAAATAAACCTGGTTGTCACTATCTTCATGACATACTGGTCCAAATTGTGCCAGCTCTTTATGAAGCTTCTCAATTACTTCATGGAGTTGCTCCACCTCTTCATCCTTGTCCTTACGCAGCCTCTCCTGGTCAAGGCGAAGGTGCTCAACCAGTGATCTCAGTTCTTCAATTTCAGGCTTTTGGTCTTCTGCAATCTAAGCAAAAGGATAAGGACTGAATGCTACTCTATGTAGGCAATTATTATTGCACACAGAGTTTATATTTCTCTTCTGAATCACACAGGCATTAAATCACACATTTAACAGCAGGAAGAACCATACATTTCAGCTGGTAATTTCTCAGAATAATCTCTACTTTCCTGAGAGAATTATCAAACAGATTTCATTTACAATAACGATCTGCACACCTTGCTTCCCCTAAAAATCAAGCAATGAGCATAGAGTAAGCACTCTTACTTTATTCTCCAGAGCATTCTGCAGTTCATGCTGAAGTCTCTTCATCTGCTCATTCAAATGATCAATTTCTTGATTCTTTTCTTCAAGCAGTGCTTGTGGTAATGACAGAGCTGAGAAATCACTGATTCCCAGGTCCTTGCTTGGCTTCACATCAAGTTTTGTTAGATCCTCCTGAACAGAAAACACAAAAACCTTACTAGAAAGGACTGATACTTGCTCTCTCAACCCAACAGCAGAGCAGAACTAGAGGGTTTATTTAAACATTCTCCTCTTTATTAAAATGGTGAAAAGCTCAGGAACACAACTACAGCTTCTTTGGGTTTGCACTACTATATTAGACTGCCCCAACCCAGAAAATCACCTCAGCTTTTGGTTTAAATCAAATCACTGTAGAAGAAAATGCTACAAGCATGAATCTAGAATACTGGGAGGCTTTAGTCTTATAAAGGTAATGCAACATGCTGATAGCAAGAGAAACAACCCAAATATCTGATTACAACATTGTGAGATGAAGACCTCAACACTCAAGAAAGCAGGTCTCTGACATTTTAAGCAGTGCACTAAAGCTAGAGGAACCTACCTGTAAGTGTGCATTCTCTGCCTGAAGCTCAATGATGTTGGAAGTACTGAAGTTTTTTTGTATCTCTAATTGCAATTTCAGCTGCAATATCTCCTCATCTTTCTTGCTCAAGTTATCTTTATATTGTTCTACCTGGTCTAGTAAGCTTGCAATCTAAAAAAAAATAAAAATAATTAGATAGCATAGTTGTTTCAATTAAGTCCTCCAAGAAAAAACTTCGTTTATTGTATTATTTGATCACAAGAAATTACTTCAGCAAATTCAATGATTTAAACTCTAATTAGCCTGCATTAGTTAAACACCTGAGACATAAAAAGAGTGAGAAGCTTGTATTCCAGCTCCTCACTTGCAAAACCAAAGTACTGCAAAGGTGGGTTTCTGTTTTCTTTTTTAAAAAAATCTACCTGTTCACAAAAGATCCATTAATCTGTATTGTGAGTGATCAAGGCTTGACTGACGTCATTTGATGTAACAATATGAGACATATTAGCATTTGATGTGCAACAATGACAAGCAGTCAATATAAACACCATCCTTGTCCTCCCAGAAGCCAGAAATGAGATAATAATATAAACATACAGTGGGGGTTGTGTATGCACTTATACATGTAAATCCAATAAGAGTTCCAGATATTGTGAGTAATTTCTCTGTTTCTTCTTAACTTGACACAAAAACTCACCACAAACATTCTCTCAAAATGGGTTAAATTACACCATCAAGGGTAATTTCCCTTTCTGGTCTTAAAGGAATTATCTCTCACTTGCAAACAAAAACTTATGTACCTACTTCAACTTTGGAAGGAAAGGAAAATCAGTTTACAACTGATACTGACCAGTCTCAAAAGTTACATGAATCATCACAAAATGGTTTCCAGCAGGAAGGGAGATGGACACAAAGAACAAAGCAAGGAATAGGAAGCTTGAGGCCAAAGCAACTCAAAGTCTGTAGAGCTGTCCCAAAGCTCTCACCTCTCTGTCCTTGACCTGAAGTGCTTCCTGCTCTGCCTGCAGCTGCTCCTTCAGCAGCAGGGCAGAACTGCCATCCACTGGCACTCGGTGCCTCGCTTCATCCAGTTTAGACTGCAGGGCAGAGATCTGGATCAGGTTATTGTACTGCTGCTGTTGCAATGCCTCTTTATCCTGAAAAATGTTTTTTTTTCATGTTAGAATTAAGTGCTGTCAATATACAAACCTCCTTAACCAGAGCAGTCTTGCTGAAACACTTCATCAACCCTGACACACCCAGTACAAGAAGTACATAATCCCAGTGGGCTATAAAGAAATAGGCATTCAAAACAACTGAATGTTTTTAGCTCATTATAGGTTTTTACCCCTTTATTTTTTGTAATCCAATTTTAACAACTTGTGAAAATTTAGCATTCAGTGATAAATTATACTTTCTCAGTTACATAGCATTTTATATGTATAAGAACATAACATCTTGTTCTTGTAGCCATTTCCAAATTTATTATGGTACCATATATGTGCCAAACTAAATTTGATAGATGGACACAATTTAAGAAATGAAGAGTTCTGGGTAGGTCAAAACCTACTCACAAATACATCAAGTTCAGTCAGAACGTGATAAAACAGCACTGAGTTTGTCCAACCTGTGATCTGCTAAGCTATCATAGCTTATTTTATTTCTAAAAAATTGGTTTTTGATCCTCCTTCTCTCACAGTCCTTCTCAGGAGCTGAGTCAGTCCAAGGAGGAAAGGTTCACCTGGGAACTGTCCAAACAATAAGCATACATATCTGTACTTAATACAGTAAAGGAAATCTTGATAAGAAACCTAAGGCAGTAATTGCCTCTGCTGTTCAGCACTTACTCTGCCCATAGTTTAATGCACATATCTTTAATAGGTTATTTTAGACTTGATTTGTAAAAGCATACATAAATTTTACCATCTTTTCTCTAGTTCAAGAGATTTAAGACTCAGAGCACACAGCTACCATCTTTTGATTCTAAACTGAAAGTAGTAGCAATTAAAAAAATAAAAATAAATTGCAAAGTTAATGCTGTGCCACAGTATCAAAAGGTAAAGGAAAACCAGAAATTTTTCTTGCCCTTGCATGAAACCTGTGATATCAACCAGTCCCTCTGGCAATGCCTCAGAAAAGGACACACAAAATCAAACCAAACCCCAAGCAACAGCAGAGCCTTTTTTGGTTTTTATCAACTAAAAACATTACCCAAACCACAGTGATCACTGACCTAAACCCTTCAGCAACACTGTGCAATCCTGACCACTGCAGAAGTGGGCTGCCCTGCCTTTCCTGGACAGCAAAGCTGTAAGTGTGCAGTGTCAGTTCAGCTCTGCACACAGGAGTTCAGTTCCTCCTGGCATTCTCCAGTTGCCATATCCTGAGGTTGCTACAGCAGCTCGGCAAAATCAAGTGGCAAACTAGGCAAAAATCAGGGCTTTATATAATATACCTCCACTGTACTTTCTGGGTGGTCATTCACATACAGCCTAATGTGGTGTCTTCTTCCATGAATCCCAAAATCCACAGGAGAGCAGACTCCCTAAATTAGCCCCACTTCTTAGGTCTCAAGCAAAAGGACGAACGATCCTCCCAACACAACCCTACCCAGGAGCTTCAATGTTACATATCAACAACTTGAACCACTGGAAGGAACTGGGGCAGGATAGAACAAAGACCTGCTCCATGCACATCAGTAGGGCCAAATGAACCTATTAGTTGTGACTTTATTCAGTATTCCTCACAAACTGTTCTATATTCAAGACATTCTATTTCCAGACCTATTTCTTATTTCTCCATCACCTGCAATACATGCATTTTTCATATGTTGGAATATGGGGGACAATAAAACTCTGCAATTACCATTCACATCAAGTGTACTTTTGCAGAAAAATGCCATGACATGTAATTGTTCTTAGAGCTCCATTGGAACTTATTTACTGCACAAAATTGCTTCAAGACAAGCTATTACAGTGTTTTCACATGGCAAACTGAATAGTACAAGCTTGTTTAGATTGGATGAATTAGTTTCTGGGAAAAAAAAAAAAAAAAAGAAAAACCAAACTCAAAAGTGTCTGAGTTTATTTATTTAAGATATTTACAAAACACCAATTGATGGGGACATTCACACAACCAAAAGAATATTCTGAATTCACATGGAGAGAGAAAGCCTGTTTAACAGCAAGCCAGTATTCCAGAGGAAAGAGCAATTTGCCAACACCAAGCAGCACCACAGTCTCCATCCACTCTGAGGCAGACAGAGAGTAAATGGGCATGGCTTTTTATGTTTGGATAAAACCACAGAAAAAATTAAGCTCAGAAAGGTCTTTAGAGTTCTCTGACTCAAAGCAATTCTTGTAGCTCCCAGTCAGAGACACCACCGCCACTCTGAGCTTCCTTTAAGGAGTGCCTGCCCCCAGTGTGAACACTTCCCCCTTCCATTTAATTGGAATTTCCTTTGTTTATATGCATATCTTCTCATCCTTTCATTTGCACCTTCTAGTCTGACTCCACCTTCTTAAAACCTCTTACAAAACTGTACACAACAAGATCTCCACAAAGCTTTAAACAATACTCAACCATGGAAGATTATTGGGAGGACACTGAACATTCAGTTTCAGATGGCAGAAAAAGTTACTCAGATGTTTAGTAACATTTGCTACATGGATTGTAATTCTTAACTGTAGGCTGTGATTACCTCTGTAGTAGTAACAAACTGGTAGAAGTTTTGGACTGTAGCAAACAGATCTGGCTTCAGACACAGAGCAACAAGGGCTACAGATTAAGATAATTTGATTTTAAATACAGGTACTTATTGAAGACCCTCAGTGTTTGATATTCAGTAACATCACCTTCTCAGAAACTTCTAGACAAGCACAAGAGCAGCTCTGAACCAGCAAACATGACAACTGTCAAAAGCAGCCTCCATAGTAGGACTTTGAATAAGTCTTACTTAAGTCTTATAAGTAATATCTAAAGTACATACTACTTACAAGTAGTACTTAAGCCTTTATAATGGACTTAGAGTTTGTAGAACCAGAAATTATTTAAAACTCTGGCTGTGATATGTGCCATTAATACACCAGTTTAACTCACCACTGGGTGCCAGACAGTCGTAAACACTACTGACAATCCCCACAGAGCCACTGTCATGTAATGCAAATCCCATTTAAATAAGGACTTAAAAATTACCTGTTTCAGCTCAGTTTCCACTTTCTTCATTTTCTGTAGCTGTTGTTCCAAGCTGTGTACTGTCTTTGAGACCTCAGCACCACTGAGCTTCAGCTCTTGGATCTGTGCCACCAGTTTTTCTATCTCTGTATCACGAGCTGCAATTTCTTGGTGTTTTCGCTCCTTTTCTAGTAACAGTTTATTGTAATCATCCATCTTCTCTTTTATTTCTGCTTGCAAAGATTCTACCTACATAGAGATCATAGCATACAGATATTCAGACAATATGAACAAATTTCCTGCCAGTTGAAAGCAAGAATCATTTCACATTAAAGCAAATTTTACTATGGATTAAAGTGGTGCTAAAATCCCAGGTGAAAATAAAACTAAATATAGAAAGTAGGAAGAGTTAGCTTTTTTTCTGAAATCTTGTTTTCCAAATGCAGCAGCTCTTAGTTTGATTAGTCTCTCAACATCTGCAGTACTCTCAAAGTACTAGATGAAGGCAAACTCTCAAAGAAGCCTTTTGGTGACAGGGTTAGTTGGTTATGAGATTACAGATCCATCAAGATCACATGAGTTATTCATAATAGCATTGGACTATGAACCCTCAGAACTCTCTTCCAATATTCCAAGGAATTCCAGTTTAAAGGAAGATACCAAGAACTGAAGGATAAATATGCAGTCAGAGATTCCCAGGAGTCAACATAGGACAACAGGTACTTCTCTTTCCAACAATCAAATATGAAGAGGATACAAATTTTGAATTTTAGCTGCAGGAAAACAGTCATTCATTCATCCCAGTAATCAAGGTGAAGGCAAGGCTAGGAGCTTTGGTGTGACAGACAGACTATCTCAGGGTGTGATAAAGTCATTTAGCATAGTGAAAGCAAGCTCAGGCAGGAAAGCAGTGGGAATGGCAAAGTAATTTGGTCAATACCCATGAGCAAGGAAAATGGGATTTTACAAAATAAATGTTTTGTTCATCAAGAAGTGTCTGAATTGATGTAAATCCCACTTCAACATTATGAAATAAAAATTCTTTGCATTAACATAGATCTTTATATCTTCAAAGTATTGTGCAGATTTTACTAAAGCAGGAAGATATGCTCGAGCAAACAGAGGAGTCAAATTAATAAGCAGGGAGAATGTAGGAGACTGGTTAAGAAAACCAGAAGTTATGAACATTACATTTTCAAGCTGCTTACAGGCATAAACCTTCCCTTGACTGTGTATGTATCTTACTCCCCTCTCATCTCATCAGCAACTAAGCACTGCTAACCATAACACAGGTCTTACAGTGAAGTTTTTGGGTATAGAAAAATCTTCCAGAAGTCTAATCTTTCTAATGCTGCAAAATTTTGGCAACAGAATCCCCAAACTATGACACTTCAGACATAAAAAGCGTGTTTTTAACACCACATTGCTAGAGAGCTAGTGCTGTGATACTGTAGCTAAGAAAACACTTCTACATAACCTCCACTCTCACAGTGCACACTGCAGCTCCCAAGAATCAGTCAGCACTCTTCAAAAATTATCCCGCTTACACATACCCTGTACCTAGTAAACACCAGAGGGGGAAACCTGTTAGAACTGCTACATGCAGAAATCAGTTCACTTGAGATGATTTGGTTTAGAGTGAGTTAAGCAGTTACTGATGTTACAGCTGCATTAAACAAACAACTGAACAAATGCTGACATTTCCTGGCACAGAATGCCTGCATACCTCACTCTATCCACAAATGTCACTTGCCTAGTTACCATCCTTGTGGGTTTTTCTCCAAGTAAGTTTTCATCCTTTCTGAGAGAGGTTGCAAAGCTACAGTGTTAATTTTTTCAGCTATGGCCTCCAGCATGGAAAATTCATACACTGGAAATTCGTTCATATCAAAGGTAAGGATTGCACCTCCTAACACTGAGGCACACAATTCCATAACTATACATAAATAGGCAGATGGAAATTAAATTAACTATTAAAATTAAATTAAATTAAAAATAACTACCAGTTTTGGTAAGAGCCAGGCCACAAACAAAAGCTGAAGGCTAGGGCACAGTTTTATCATCACTATTCCAGTATCTTTGTTTCATGCTCCAAACCTCAACTTCTCCTTTTATAACAAGAGGCTGTTTCAGTGAATAACTGCCTGCAACACCTCTGAGCAATAAGCCAGGAGAGCTAATTACTTATGTACAGAAAATTACATTGAAAGCAGTTCTTCATTCCCTGCAAGATTTCTGCCACCCTAAAACCTATATCCTTAGCTCCAAGTCATACTGAGTCATGCCTTGGCATATCAAGAAGAGGAAAAAAGCTAAAGCACATCTAGAAAGTATTGAAAGAAAAAGGAAAGAAAAGTTAAGAGACATTCATGCTGTTTTCCATACCTGTAGAATCAATTCATAGTTCTGTATAATGTTCATTTATGTGGAAAAAAACAAAACAAAAAAATAACCAATCGAAAGGGAAAAAAAAAGCAAAAGTTAATCTTTGAAGCCAAGCATCAAGCAAACAAAAATGTGTAAACAAAGACTCATTTATAAACTTAAATAGGATGAGGCATGCAGACAAAGAACATGTCTATTTCAATTGTTTAGGTGGAAAAAATAAACACATTTAGAACCCAGAAATAGTTTCTCAGATGTGCTTTTTAGAGCGGAGTGTCTGTAGTGTTGTCCTCCTTGGTTCATTAAAGCCAGACTCAGAGGTTCCTTTAAACCAGACTCAGAAACTTTACTGTAAAGCACATGCAACAGTTCTTTCCATCTTTGTAACAAATAATATAATGCACTCTCATTGCTTAAATATAGTTCATTCAGCTGGGGAAAAATCTGATCTCTGGCTAACAGAGGAAAAAAAGTCTCCCAAGAACCAGACCCCCAAAACCATACAATTTCGGTATTTAATTGTAATAAACTCCATTGGCCACCAAGTCTGATTTTACTCACCCTATGCTCTCTGGACTGTCCTGAAGTCTGTGATTTTGCTGACAGTTTTAACTGTTCTTCCAATTTCTGAATTTCCTGCTGAAAATCATCGCGTTCATGTTCCCTTTCTATGGCTTGTTCCTGTAAACGCAACCAGAGAGAATCAAAATATTTTTTAAGATTTCATTACAATCTTGAGTACAAGAATAATTGTGGTGAAGAAACTGTTAATTTAAAAAATAATTAACTGATGACTAATAATTAATCAAGACTACCTTCCAGTAGTCCTGAAAGCATATCTACAATTAGAGAGAAAAAAAAAAAATAGCACCTTTTTGATGGCAACATACATATAAACTACAATTATCATTTAATAAAAAGGAAAAATTACCCTGCAATGTTACAAAAAATGAATTGAAAATTCTACTTTTTTTCTCTTTCGTAAGACTAGAACACCCAGGTCTTAATTTCAACCAAAACTGAAAATAGCCCACTCACTTTGGGAACCACCTTCCATGTCTCAAGCCAAGATGAGAATTTATCACTTCCAAACCCATGAAAATGTGGTCTCTTACTTACATCCATGAACTGCCGCTGATTTTTAAGCTGTTTTTCAAGAACTTCAATTTGCTGTTTTAATTCAGCAACCTCCAGTAACTTTGTAGCCAGGTCTTGGTTACTGCACAGCTGCTCTTCCAGTTCCACCTCCAAAACTTTCATCTGAGAGCGTAAGTTGGAATGGTCTTTTTCTGCCTGACACTGAAGCTCAAGTTTCTCCTTTGACAAAAATTCTACTTCCTTGAGTAGACCTGATTAAGAACACAAAAATAATAAAAGCTGTCAGTGAAGGCTATAAAAGTCAAGTGTTTCAGATGAAACTAAATTTGGATATTTTGGACAGCATCAAAGCAAAGAAAAATATTTATTCCTGAGGTGGGCTCTAGGAGACATCCTACACTGCCCCACCCTAAATCCAAGTATCTCCTTAATCAAGCCATCCAATTCAGAATTCTCAGTTCCTCTAAACTCTCATGCCAAGATCCTCCTTAGTCATCCAATATCAGTCTTGAGCTAATTTCTCCATTAATCCTGCCTTGTGCCATGCTGGTGAGTCAGCACCCAGTCCCATCTTTCTAGTGGCCACTGGTGCCCAGCCTGACTCTGAAACCAGCTGCTAGGAAAAAACTAAGTTACTGTATTTCTCTGAACCTGAGTGGGGATTAAAACCCAGAGAAAAATCATGCTTACAGAAAATCAGTCCAGTTCTGAGGTTACAAAGGAAAGAAAATGGCACATATTTTCCTTATGCAGACTGCAAAAGAAATACCAAAAAGGGAAATGTACATAGCTGAAATTATTTAAGTTATCAAGAGTTATTATTTAAGTTACCAAGAACACTCTTGTAGAAAAGCTACTTTAATATGAATATAGTTAGTAAACTGAGAATGAAAAGAATTCTGTCTATTTTGTTTCAAAGCAAGGTCCTGCAAGAGCTCATGATTTTACTTTTCAAATTATTACTTTTCTATTATTCACCTCAAATGTTTTTGTCACAGGTTAAAGGTAAGTCTGTGATCCAACAAGGACCTTAAGAAATCACCCAGCCCAATTTCTTCAAAATTCCCTTTTGAAGTATAACTAATTCATGGTATGTGATTTCTGACTTAATGTCATTACAAGCTGCTCTTACAAATCTTTGCTACCACAGCCTACCTACAACATTTTTTCTACGACTTTATTATCCACAGATATTTAATGACATTTCTAGACCCTTGATGCCAAGCAAAAAATCATGAAAATTTCTATGTTCACATATAAAAGAGCAAGTGAAACAGGCTTGGAATAATGCAACAACATGTACACTACACATTGGGGAAAATGTCACTACAATGAGGATAATGGAAAACAATGTCAAGAGTGGATGTGTCAATGTGAATTCTCTGGTTCTGAAAATCAAAAAAAGCCAGACAAAGAGAATCAAGGAAGTTTGGGACAAAAGCATTGACTACATGAGCTCTCAAGCTCCACAGCAATCCTGTTATGGATTACAGCTACACTCCAACTACATTTCACTCCAAGCACTAATTATAGCCTACGTAATAACCACAGTGCAATCACTGTGCCACACTTCCTACTTTTTATTTTATTTTTAAATAACCACAATAAATAATCACAAGTTTATTTGGTTGTGGATGTACTCAGGCTCTGGCAGAATGCATGAAGACTCTCCCCTAATTTCTCTCTCAATCCCCTTGGAGCTCTATTGTACATATAATGTATAATATATATATATATCTCATTTCCATCATGTGATGCAACAGAAAAAAAATCACAAAACCCAACAATAGTGTGAATTCCATTAGGACATTCAATCCCAGCCATAGCTGCGTGACAGAGAATATCTTTTGCCAAAAGCTGTGCTTTGCCAAGCAGGAGATGGGAATAATGTGAATAAAAGAGCACCCCAGTGTATTTACTAATACATGGTGCTGAGAGGAGGGCAATGGCAGGTGCTAGACATATTTAGGCACCCAAAAGAAAGTCACGGATTTAGACCCTGAAAGAAAAGAACTAGGATTTGGGAAAACAAGCACAAGAATTTTGCCTCCTGTATCCTAAGGAACATGGTTGATAGCTTCTTTTTTAGCTTCCAGAGGAACACTAGTGTTTTTGAGGAACAAAATACTGATTAGGCAACGCTGACATACACAGTCACAATCACCTCCTCAGAAATGCAAATTAATTGACAAAAATAATTAGGCAAAACAGATTTTACCTGGAATCAGCAGTATTTCATAGAAAGCATGTATCAAATTTTGGAAACCTCTAAGCACAGTCTGACAAAGTCTTTAATTTTATTTTTTTTAAGCACATGTTCACCAAGTGTATAAATAGAATTTCAAGCAACACAGCAATAAATTATCAGCTTACAGATTTGTTTCTTTAGAGGGGCAAACCTATTTTATTAATGCTACTTCACATCATGCAAATCCCCTTCAGAAAGGCCCCAGCACAATCCTTAGGACTCCCAAAATCATTAGCAAATGCCAAGCTCCATTCCAAAAAAAGTTTTAATTAGCAAGGCCATTCTACTCACATTAGTACTCCACATGAAAAACAGGAGGAGACGTCAGCTTTTCAAGGAATAAGCCCATGCCAATCAACTCCAAACAATATGATCTATATTTATCATGTTTTCCCACATTCTACAAGCAAATTCAAACCTGAGGAAGAGTACTACAGATAGCTGGGGTGAAGAAAAGGGGATGGATTTCAGGACTTGGCCCTTGCAGCAAAAACCGATCAAGTTCTGAGAAGCTGCTGGCAAGAGCTGGGCTGCAGCTCTTGGGAGAATGTCAATCCCAAAATACACTGTAACCAACTTGGTTTTACATTCCCCCTCATTCAGAGGGCAGCAGCAAATTTCAGGACAGTGAGCTGGATACCAAAAATAGGTTAAAATAAAAATAGTGTTTGAGGGAGATCTGAATAGACAGAAGGCATAAAGATAGAGTAAGGGGTAAGAAAGCTCAGTGCAGCTGTTTGAATCTAACAGGAATTTACCTACATGAATTTTTATTCACCTGAGTCATTTGGTTTACTCAGCTAACACTATCTGGGGAAAAGAAAAAGTCCAGAAATAAGAGAGAGTGAATATGCAAGAATCCATAACTATATATATGTGTGTATAAATAAAATCAATATAAAAAAACACTAGGAGAATTATATTTTGAGTAGACCACAAAACAATCATGGCAACTATGAATTTATCAGATCTAAACGTTAGCCACTCAGGAGTTCAGTATGCAAACTTCAGTTCAGGAGGAGAAAAAAATTTCTCTTTCAATTTGACACCTACAAATTTGACTACAGCACTTGACTTCCAAAATCCTTCCTGCTTATTTCTGGTTTCCTCTTTCATTGCTTTACTAGCCTTCCCTACCATTCTGCTTTCCTTTTTTTTCGATGTACCAATCCATTCAGTTACATTTTTCTCATTTGCCTTAGATGTCCTTCAGTTCTTGCTGTACTGTTTTTAGCTCAAGTTTTTAATGTCACCTCAAATATTTTTCTTTTTCCCTCCGTTCTTTAACTTAATTTACTCATTACTCATACATAAATGAGTACTCATTTACTCATTAATTTCCTCATTTACAGCCCACTCTGTATCACTAGAAGCTCACAGCCAGCCTGCAACCCACTCCATCCCCTTGAAAAAAATGAAGCTGGCAAACACAAAGACAATGGCACAATGCACTTTAAGCCTAATGGCAGCAAAACATCTTTGTCATTTCAAACATTCATTATTGAATTGAGTATTCCTAATTTTGCATCATAGAAGTAATAGCTTTTTTTGGCCAACATAATTATAAACCAAATAACCTGTCAGGCCTAATTATTAAGTACTATTCCTCGTTGTTAAAATAAAATAAAAGTTATCAATTCATTCACTCAGTGTTACAGCAACATGGCAAGAAAAAAAAAATCCACACTTGTCATTACAAACCTGAACCTTCTTTTTGTGCTACATTAGCAACAGATGTTCCTAGAAATCAAAACACAGACACATGTACAAGACAATTAGGGCATTGTGATCCATTTCATCTTCTTGGCACAGATTGTGCCAACCTTTAGGCATTTCATTGTGCCACGAAGCTCCTGATGACCTTGATCCACATGTGTAGAGCTTTCTGCCTTTCTCACCTGTGTACCAGTCTGAGCTGCTCATTAGGTCATCAAGCCAAACTCTGATCCATGACTGAAAGACATTGCAATGTCCCCTGACTGGAGACAACTTTGTTTTGCACTAAGAATGCTATATTCTACTCACCAAGGATTGCTTGCTCCTGGGTTAGCTCCTGGAAGCGCTCCCGCATGTTCTCCAGCTCCACAACAAGACGACGCTCAGATTCCTCTTTCAGGTTTAAGGCCTCTTCTAACGCAGCTTTTTCTGCAACATAGCCTTCAATAATGCCTGGAAGCCAAGTCAGAATGCAAATAAAGCCATAGACAAACTCATCTATTGGGAAAAAATCAGCTTGAAAACATGAGTAAACAGTTTTTGCCAAACAATGGAATGTGAGATAAAAAGGAAGAACTAAAAGATGATTTATATTTATACTGTAGCTAGGCTTTTGAAGTATCTCAAGGAATAAAATGTACTAGTTAATGTATTCTAAGATTATCAAGACTTTACGAGGCTGACACATCACAAAGTGTCTCCAAATCTGTAGAATTCAAATGGGGATCATTAAACTTTGATGGCCTGGGATGAGCTTACAACACATCCTCTGCTGAGGGCTGACATTTCAAGAAACAGAATCTCCAGAAAGTAAGATCAAATGTTAGATTTAGAGCCCAAGAAATCCAGGAAACAGAAAGCACATCATAGATACTAGGAGGGACAAGCTCTGAGTAAATGACACTGCAATCTCACTCAGCTTCCTTTTCTTACCCTCTGCCTTATGAAGCTCTAGTGCCAGCTGGTTCTTGGCCTCACTCTCCTCACTGAGGCACTCCATCAGCTCCTGGTGCTGACTCACCACCTGGGCGGTCTCCCGATTGCAACGGCTGAACTCTTCCTCAAACTGTGCATGGTTTTCATGCATCTTCTCTAGCTACAAGTGAATAATTTCCCCAGCATCAGACCTCAGATGCACATGCAAGGTAATACCGCAGACATTTCAACAAAAAGCTTCTCAAATTTTTAATAACATTTACGCATTAAGGTCCAAATTTTGAAGTTTCATTTTACTACTAAGCTGACTTTGCCCAAAACTTTTGGATACTTTGGTGAATCCCTGTCCTTGCATACCAGTATTTTTGCCAAAAGTCTTGCTTAGGAACATATGTTTCTTCACTACTGATAAAAATAAATACTTCCCTATTAGCTAAACTGCTTAGCTTGACACTTCCTGAGACACTTGAAATTTAAAGCATCCTTACACTTGAATTCTTCAAGAGATTCAGTCACCTTTAATAGGCAGAGAAGTCCATGTATCATCAGGTTTCCCAGGTACACCACCAGTGAGCAAAGTATGCTGGATCACAGCTGATGAGGGTCACCTAGAACCCAGATCTGCCATGGCTTGGGCAAGTGCTTTAACCACAAGTTAGCTATGTCTCAGTGGAACCATCATCAGTACCTAAAGTAAATTTATGCACCTCATTCTAGGAGGGATTTTTGAAGATGGTGAATATACATTTCATACAGACACACATATCTGGGTTTCACAAAATACCTGATGAATAGATTAATTTCAGACATGTTTTGTCCTTCCCATCTTCTCTTCAATTAGGGACTTCCTTACCCAAAAAACTAATTATTGTCACACTAAATTAAATCCTCAGATGTATACAGTGCTTGTGCATCTACTCCAGATGTGCAGTCTAAACACTACAAAACAGTATGGAAATATTCAAGCTCTTTTATGATACTAAGTGCATCTTCTTTTGTCAGAATTAAAGCAGCATATAATTACAAGGACGTTTGTTTGCTGCTATCTACATATTCCCAAAACATTTTGACATTGGACTGCATTTTCCTGAACCTGCTTATCAGTACTGAAAAACCATCAATGTGAAGCATGATAAAACCTCCTCAAAAAAACTACTGGTCTCCTGAAGTTACCAAATTAATTTAAATTCTAGTTTAGATCTACTTAAGGTGACCAATTTATTGCCTCCCCACAGGATGTGTTAAAAGACTTAGAACTGATTTCACATTTTCAGTGTTATACACAAAACCACAAAACTGCTTGTGTTGAAAGGGATCTTTAAAGACCAGCTAGTTCCAAACCCCTGCCATATGCAGGGACATCGTCCACTAGACCAGGCTGACTCTGTACAGATTAAAAAGCTTTACTTGTTTAGTTGACTCTGTAACCAGTTCCAGAAGTTTCTCCACTGCAGTGTGCAAACGATGACAGATTTTCTGTATTGTTTCTTCACTTTCACACACCGATTCTGGCTTTGCAAAAACACTTTCACATAAGTACTGGCTCAACTCGGACACCTCGTCAGATGCTGGAGACAGCTGGTTGTGCTCTGTGAGAGTTTCATCAAGCAGCTCCTCTACTGAAAACAAGGAAGCTATTGAAAAACACAGGAAAGTGACAGCTAGCCACAAAACTAATATCAGCCAGATAACTGACATCAGGCAGTGACATGGTTCTGGACATGCACTATGAGAAGAAAACTTGGACACATCAAAAACTCAATGTTGAAAAATCATGAGGGTTTTTCACATGGTTTGGGAATCTTGTGCATACATCAGGACCTGGAACTCTGCATTCACCAAGTCCATCTTTCCTGCCCTATAATCTATACAAGTTTTTCTAACAACATTTTAGTAGTTGCACTATTAAAAGAATTAAACTGAGAGAACACTGGTAGACACTATCTTAAGTGTGGACCAACTTTGAAAGACACAAACATCGCAAAAAGAGAATCTCTTTTTGATCTTCATCCATACAAAAGGATACGAAAAGGCAGTTTTCAAGTATTTTAATTGACAACATCCAGGTTTGCTGCTTTGTACTCACCTTTTTCTAGGTGATGGTTTTCTTTGGCTTTAAAATACTGCATGAATCCCATTTCTTCCATAGTACTCTGAGTTTCTTTAGAATCTCCAAAAGCCAGGCTGTCATCAAGACCAATCTTGCTACAGATGAGGTCCTCAGTAACTATTGTGGCCTTCACCACTTCCATAAGCAGCTTCAAAACGTGCTGATAAGATTCACGCAGTTTTTCCCTGGAACAAAAGCATATTGAACATTTCAAAAATTGCACGCACGTGAAAGCTCTATTTCTATTTATGAAAATATTTTAGTTTTAAGATTAATACTAAGCCAGTTTCTGAAAGATGACAGAGAGAATTCTAGAAGCTTATGCAGCGTGACAGCTTCTCTAATCCACACATCCCCATGACACATCAAACCAATCCACTCCATCTGAAAGCCTCTTGGTCACAGAACCTCTCTCCATTTTTTTAGATTTTTCCAAGATTAAAGATAGCAGAAACTCCAAAACACCAAAGTCTTTGTCACACTGAAAGAAAAATAGCAAGAAAAAAACCCCACTTGCTCTTAATGTCAGAATAGATTGATAACTTAGAAAACCTCAAATAAATTGCAAATAAAAGCAATATATCATCCTTCTATTTTGAGCTGGCTTAGTTTTGTCTAATTATTGATTTCTTTATGAGAAGTGAGGAAACAAGCAAACAAAAAAACTCCAAGCACTAAGAATTATGTAACCAAAGATGAACAGACCTTTCCTCCTTGGACTGCTCAATATCAGACCTCAAGAGGGCTACCAAATTTCCTCCTTCTTGGTTTTCCCTATCCCGCCGCTGAAGGAGTGTCTCCAGTTCAGAGTTGGTCTCCCCTATCTCATGCTTTAAAGATGCCACTTTCTCTTCCAGCTGTGGAAATACAGTAACAACACAAAGTCAACAATTTTGCTTAAACTTTGCTTTAGAAACTCTACCTGAAAACAAGTTTCTAGAAGATTACTTATCTCCCTATATTTATTTGTTCAGATGATACCTATACCAGATTAAAGCATATGATTACATATAAATAAAAATACGTATTTGGACGTATATGCCCACACCCACCTCCAGAATTTGCTGCCAAACAAATTACTGCCATTTTGCTAGAAACTCTGTCTCATAAGTAAGCTAAGCAAATAAGTCAAAATATCTATTTGGGAGAAAACTGCAAAGACAGAACAGCATTCTGTTCCCATGCCAACATTCTCAACACTCATCAAGTCCTACAAGAAGAGCTGGAAAGAGTAATGCATTCCCAGTCAGGAAACTCTTAGCATTACTCTGTTTTCCCCTAGTCTAATATACCACAATAATTAAACCTGCAGTCCCTCTAAAATATAACCCCAAAAACACATTTAAAATCTAAATTTGAAGTAATTTCTCCACACCTGGATAATTATTGCTGCCTTTTCCTGCAGTTGAGCTGATAACATTTCTTGTTCCTTTTGGTGAGCAGCCTGTGCCTTCTCCCTCTCCTGAATCAACATCTGCTCCTTGTCCTTTTTTTCAGCTTCAAATTCATCCTGCATAAATCATATATACTTGGATTTAGTGAGAGAAGAAAAAAATGCCCAAACACCACCACTACCACCCTCCCAAAAATCCTCAAATATCCCCTGTACTTTTTCTGTATTCTTTAGAAGTACACATTCTGCCTTTCAGAATAATAAGCAGTAACTTAGACATCAACACTTCCAAACAACAAAATTATACTGAAACTGTGATCAAAATCAAAAATAATGTGGCCAGCAGAACCAGGGCAGTAACTGTTCCTCTGTACTCATCACTGATGAGGCACAATTTTATCTATGAACACCAATACACTCCAACATGAATTTTTTCACCTCTTTTTTACATTGGTAAGTCAAGAAAACAGCTTTCCCCCATGGCAAGAAATAAGACTTCAGAGCAGAAGACCTGCAGACCCAAGCTGACATGAATCCTGAGCCAGTCTGTCCCATGCTCCAGCAGTTAGGAAGGTAAAAATGAGCTGACACAAAGGGGTAGGATGACTTTCCTTGACCTAGAACATGGCATTTGTGGACAAAATCTCTGAAGTAGCCTGCTTGTTCTTCTCAGAAGCACTTAGAGAGTATGTCAGAGCACAGACAACAATTCTGAATACCTCAAATCTGCTAGGGGAGGCAGAGGGAAGAAACCAAGGGAACATGTTGGCTTGAAGACAACTGCATAATCAGCACAGGGGAGTGGGAAGGGAAAGGCTTATTGTAAAAACCTGTATCAGCCCACAATACAGCTCAGTCTGACAAATGCAAAGAGATCCAGCCAATCTCTCCTGAGACAAAACACTGGTCATCAAGCTCATGAGGCAAAAAAACCCAACTGAATCTATAGTCAGCTGTACCAGCAGGAGAATTAGCCTTGGAAAAGTTTCAACAAAAAGTGAAGTTTCTGGTGTCACAAATGCTAATTAAGGCAGCATAAAGAGAAAAACAAAAAAAAACAGGGATAATTGCTGGAGTTTCTGCATGACACTCAGTTCAGTCTCAGCTTTTGTGGGCTGAAGGCTGGGGCTCAGCTGAGGACAGCAGTGCCAAATAACCTGCAACAATTTTTCAGGATACATTTGTGCCCTCTATTTCAAAAGTCAGCTGCAACAGCCAGAGAGAGGTGAAATAGTGATCAGGACTACACACAGGGCCAGAGGCAGGAAACATCTTGAAAATGCTTATCATGATGTTTATCATGGTGAATCAATGAAAGCAGAGATTAACAACAAGAATATCAACAAAGTATCTCATAGACATAGACAAAGTATCTGACTGCCATCACACACTTGGTACAGGCTTAGATAATACTGAATATTTTGCCACATACACACAGTATGTGCAGTAGATGTGGGATGATAGACCAAGAGCACAGTCTCTGCAGACACTAAGAAGAAAAAGTCTCAAATGACAAACTGAACATGTACACAAGGAATGCTGCTTAGAGCATGTTCCACGGATTTTTTGGTTTTAGCTGAAGGACACCTCATATCCAGTTCAGGACTTGAAGACAACCCTTTTAAACAAGACATTTGCCCACAGTACCCTGCTTTATTTCCAATGCTGTTGTTCTAGTTCTAACATTGTGAACCATGGGAGAGATCTCACTCAGACTGTCATTTTAGAGGCTGAAGAACAAAAATCTTACACCAATTGTTCTTTTTCAGTGAAACACACTCCCAGTGCATACTCAGAAGCACATTTTCACCAGAGCCTACCTTCAGCTGTGCAATCTGCTGTTCCAGCAGCACCTCTGACTGACACTTCAACAGCTCAATCTCCTCCTGGAACTGAAGCTGCTGCTTCAATTTTACCTCCGCAAATTGAGCCAGAAGAGCTGTTCTCACAGATTCTACTTCAGAGGCTGATGCAGAAGCATACAGCTGCAGACAAGGAAGGAAGATAAAATATTTTAGCCACAGTGTTAGAATTAAGGAAAAGATGAAACCAAACTAAACTGACCAAGCTAAACCAAATTCTGAGTGTACATTCACAATCTTCAAGGTCATACAGGGCTGTCATTTATCATCACACTGAGTATAGAGAAAAGCAGGTTGATAAAAATAGATAAGAAACAACCAGGCATTAGGTATCAAGTATCTCCTGTATTCATGAGGCCACCAGGTCAGACCAACAAAGTATTTCGGACTTACTCTTTCCAACAGACACTTCCCTAAAAGAAATTAAAAAAATAAAGAGGGAAGAGGGGGAGAGAAACACAGAGACAGCATATTTTGTCAAGATGTGATTTCCCTTGTTCAAATGGGAACAAACATTACACATCTCTATTTAGTGCAATTATCCTGGGATACAACAGTGAAAGGTTTGAGAGATTTTTGGGTTTTTTATGCTATTATTTTCTCTAAGAAGAGTCACTGTAGTCATCAGATAGACAAATCCTTTTCCTAGGATGATGCACTTGAAGACTGAATAACCATTAGAACATCCCAGGAAACTAATGAAACTTCCTCCCCTGGCAATCTACTCTTCTAAAAGTGATTTAAGCGTTATTTCGAACAGTATCAAATTTTCAATTTAGTAAGTGAAAAAGCAAAAGTTAGTAGTAATGTTTTAACTTAATGTGTTCTGTGGTTATAACTGGATAAAGCTCATTTTGTTTGTGACTTTTCCTACTATATGAGTGCAATATGTAACGCTAGCTGCTGCGTGCATCCGCAGTAGTCAGAATATATCCTCTTACTACTGACACTATCAAAAAAATTCTAAAACCATCTAGATATACAGCCTTATTTCAAAGCTTAATAATATTGAATTTACTTTATGATAAAACATGGATTGTTTTGAGTTTAGGTGTTAGCAGCATTCTGACCTCTTGCTCACGTTCATGCTGTGCTTTTAGTTTCCCTAGCTCTTTTTCCAACTCCATGGAGTACTCTTCCTTATGTTTCCTAATATCTGCCTCATGAAGGTCCTGAAGCTCTTTGAGTGCTCTCTTGTGCTTTTCCTCCATCTGCAGCACTTCTTCACGTAACAGATCCAGAGCCAGACATTTTTCTTCTTCCAGCAACTGCCTTTGATTTCGAAGAGCTGTGTTCAGATCATCCTGTGTAAGCATTAATTTAAAAAAGGGGAGGGAAAAAAAGCAAGTATAAATATCTTTGCAACCCATTTGTCAAGCACATGCCCTGCTGTATCAAAGCTTTTAAAGTAAACATGAACAATATTGTTTCATGAAGGATGAGCACACATACATATACATACTCTCTAAAGCATTTAAATGGGTTTATTTTTCTTATCTAGTGTAAGTTTTGTAAATCCTTACTTATTCAGAAAGATCTTTAGATTCCTAGAGGTGTAACTTAACCTCCAAAATTGCATTTGCTTTGGTCTAATCACTTTCTGAAGACTTACACAACAGCTCTACCAGGGAGAGAAGGTCTGAGCCACAAAATGAAGACCCTCCAATCTTAAAAACATTAAAAGATATATCTCATTTGTACCTTTTCCACAAATGATATAGAAAACTCATTAGACTGAGCATTTGGGGCAGGAAGCAACAGATGGATTTAATTTTCAGCTGGAGTTTCCTGTTTCAGCTCATAATATGGCCACATAAAATGTGTCTGTGCTGGCACAAAGACATTGTGAAAATATCCCCCAAGAAGATAGGAAAAGGTGATCCCACACAATGTGTCATGAAATTTCACCTCCTGTGCTGGGTTTTCTTTCTGACTCACCTTATGAGCTTCTTCTGCTTCAAGAGCCATGGTTTTCAGCTTTTCCATATTAACAGTAGCTAGCTCAATTTTCAAATTATTTTGGATAAGTTGAAGTTCTTCAGCATGCTTTAATTTCAGCATCTCAACCTCCTGAAGTAGTTGTGCCTGATGCATTTTATCCTGCTCTTGAAGCTGCTCCCTGTGCTGCAGCTGCAGCTTCTCCAGAGCCCAACTGTGTTCATCTCTTACACTCTGAATTTCAGATAGGTAGGAAGACTCCAAGGAATCCAGATTTGATAAGTGTTTAACCTCCAGCTCATCAATTTGGGCCTGATGCTTTGTCTGTAGTTCAGCAACACAACTTTCAAGCTGAATCTGCTGTTTACTTTCCAGTGTAGATTTAAGTGTCTCAATTTCAGCTTGGTGTTTTGCCTGAAAATCAGCTGTCAGAGACAAAATTTGCTGCTTATGCTTCTCCTGTAACTGCTGACTTTGGAGTTCCAGCTCATCCACATGTTTCATTTTCAGCTTTTGGAGAAGAATCTCTTGCTCAGTTGTAAATTTCTGAGTCACTGCTTTGTGTTCCTCCATAAACCTGTATTATTTCCAAGAAAATTAAGAAGCTATTGTCAAAAAAGGCATTGTTTTTCTTTTTTAAATGATTGAGCTAACAAATAATAATCCAAGGAAAATAAATAGAGCGCACTTAACCTCCACAAGTTTTATTTGATGCTTCAAATAGAGAAATAAATTCAAAGCAAGCAACAACAATGATTTCATAGCCACATAATTAAAGCTTTCTGCAATGTCACCTGGGAGTATCTGGTTATTATTAGACAACCTGGCACTCCTACTAACTTACAAATAGAGCCCAACATGTTTGAGAAATACTAACGTGACAGTATCTCATGGTGTATACATTGCTACATCTCAAGTGTGTTATCTGCAGATAAATGAACTGTCATAACAAACACCTCTAAAAACATCTGGTAAAGACAGACATAAAATCACTGTGGAGATGTATGTTGGATACTTGGGGGCTCCTCCAAACCCAGCTGAGCTCTGCTTAAAGCTTGATGCAGAAAATTTAGGATCTGAAGTACTGCCATTTACTGCAATCAGTAACTACAGGATTTTTGCATGCACACCAATAACTGAAAAAAAAGTTATCTAAAAGTTAAGTTGCTGCTTTCAGTGTTTACTTACAGTCATTATTTCTCCAGTCTTGTTCTGTGAACATATTTTTGGGAAGGGAAGAAGGGATAAATTTGAAGCAAAGCATGCAAATACCAACATGAGGTTGTTTACTTCCCTTAATTCACTTGAAACAACAGGTGTAGGAAGGGGAAGAAAAACAGTAGTTTCAGAACTAAAGAATACCAAAGGGGGCCCCATTAACCTCAGCATTCAATGGTTAGCACAAGTTTAATTCACCAGGAAAAGCTTGTTTACATTCATTCAAATTGTTTAAAAACAGAGAATTTTTCCGCTTATGTGGAGGCCCAAGTGCCTTGACCCTGGAGAGACACCCCTCTAGATTAGGGTGGGGAAAACCTTGTTCTCAGGGTTTTTTGCAGCCACACGTTAGTTCCTATTGGGTTCTGGTGTTCTAGTGGTTTGTGGAAATTGGTATCACCCTCGTTCAGCCCCCATTTGCCATTTATGTAAATTTCCTGTAATCTTCTTCCTTCCCTTAACCCCCACTGGCTCTGTTTTCCTGCAGAACTCCACCCTTGTTGTCCTATTGGCTCTCCCAACCTTTAGCCACTCCCATGCACCACTTCCCTTTATCCCTACTAGCCCTTGACCATCAGATGCACCCTTTCTACCCCCATTTAACCCTGAGCCCTCAGACCAGTTCTTGTTCTCATCCCTGAACCTGTTTGTGGCTGTGTTCAATAAACCAGCTGTTGGAGTATCAAACGAGAATCCATCCCTTTGTCTTAAATCACCAGCATTTCCTACGGTGTGCTCCAGGCTGAGTGACACAGGTCATCCTCTGGGATCTCGTTGTGGCACAGGCTGTAACACACTTATATATCCTGTCACGCTTCTCTTTGAAGGCTGGTCTATGATTTCCATCTCTGCTGTAACTCCTAACAGGCAAAACCTGACTACATTTTATTTGCTAGACTAGATGAAATGCCTTTACACAAAGCAAAATCTACAGCAGATGGTAACAGACAGCAGTGCTGTTCCCTGGGACAGCAGCTTTACATATCTAAGTCAGATAGTGCCATCAAGTGATTACCTTGCACTCTCACTAAGTTTAAAATAAGACAAAACAACAAGCGAGCTTCTAAGGGAAACTTACTTGTTTTGGGCTTCCAGGAGTTTCAGTGCACATTCTTCCTGCAGGCTGAGTGTTGCTTTTTCCATTTCTTTTGCCATGACAGCTTTGACTGCCTCCAGGTCAGCTTCATATTGCTGCTGAGCTTTCTGCACAGCCTGGGCACCTGCAAGGCTGTCCTCCAGCTGCTGCAAGTTGTTTTGCTGCTCCTTCACCAGCTTTTCTAGCTCTAGAATTTTGGCAGCTTGGTGATCTTGAAGCTGAATCATTTCAGCTTCACGGAGTTCAAACTGTTTCTGTAAGTTCTGCTTCTCAGATTCTGCTCTGGTTTGCAGTTCTATGTGCAATAGCGATAACTTCTCTTCTGCTAGGATTCTCTGGGCCTCACTTTCACACTGCCATTTCTTCTCTTTTTCTTTGTACATATTCTCTATTTTCTGGACTTCTTCTCTTAATTCATTTTTGTGATCCTCAGCAATTTTATATTTTACCTGTGAAGACAATTATTTAAAAGAAAAAAGAATAAACCACCAAAACCAAACTGAAGTGCATGAAATGAACACTCTCAGGTATTTAAGGTCTTGGAAACATTGAATTCTTGTAGTGAAGTAACCCTTCCTAACGAAAGTAAGGCTGAAATAACTAAATTTATAAACTGACATTATGCATTAAATTCAATGCATTATTAAGAATTAATTTGGGTTATTAAGATAAGAAAAAATTAAGGCAGAATTCTAGAATTAATATGGTACTCTATGTTGACTTTTCTTGAGGTTGTTTATCTTCTTTTCAGGTGTTCAACTTACACAGCTATGGGCATCTTAGGTGTTTATATTAGGCATGAATAAAAATCCTTTTTAAACTTCTTTTAAAAGCCACATAAAAAGCGTGTAACATAAAAACAGAAGCCAAAGCAGCAAATGATTGCTCAGTGACAGAAGGCAAAAAAAGACTCTCCAGCTTTCTCCATCAATTTCTAAGCCTGGAAAAGGATTCATGGCTCTTTAAAAAGGGTGGAAAGGAAGACTTGATAAATAAGAGCTTCACCCTTCTAATTCTCACAAGCATTCAAATATGCAACAATATAAGCAAGGGATTAACATCCAATCTAAGTTTATTCTCAGATTGAACAGCTGACTTAACATGTAAGAGTGATGGTAGTGTGTATGATTGTCTCAGCTCTAAGACTTTGAGGTACAAGAGGTACACCAAAACAGAAATGTATTCCAACATTTGTGTCTATCCAGGCAAGTACATTTAAAGTTTAGCTACTATCCCCAAACCAGGGACTTCTAAATGCAAGTGCTGCCTTCCCCTCCCTTGGCCTTCCCACCAGGCTGGAGCTTGCCCAACTCTACACAAAACAGTTCTGTAGTACAAATTACCTTTTCCATTTCTTCTTTCAGATGCTTTTCATTTTGCTCAGAAAAATCTTTTTGTTTTATAATCTCTTCCTTTAAATGCCTTATTTCCTCTGAGAGCTCTGCAATACGCTGTTTCTCAGAGCTGGAGAGAGCGAGCTTGGCTTTGTGCTCTTCCTCCAACACAGACACTCGCTCAGCCACCTCTATCTCAACCTGACATGCTACATCTTGAGCACTCTGGAGACACAGCTTGGTGATTTCTGGAAGGAAAAAAAAACTAAGACAAAAATCCAAGCCAGACAATAAAATGACATTCTGGAATTTATTTCAACAGCTCCTGTTGATGCACAGAAATAAAGCTGAATGTTGTCAGCTGTGCAATTTAACAGTAGCCATGCTAACTACAGGACAAGGAGAATCCCTTAGCTGGATTATTTTATATATTCTGTTCCATTTTATCACTGCCTTGGGAATTTACCAGTATTAACACACAGAGAAATAATCATAAAACTTGTGGCACGACCTCCCTCCTTATCTGCAACAGCCAGAGGAGCAAACTTTCTTTATGGGCAATGTAATGACAGATTTATGGAAGTTTTATCTTCTCTTTTGCACATCATATTATACAAGGCATTTCCCTGGAAGTCAGGGGACAAATCTCTAAACATTCTTATTTAAGCAGTTTTGATAGTCTTTCTAGTATTAAAAATAAATAATTCAAGGTAAGAATTGTAACTGCAAATTTAAAAAGCTTTACTAATCCTTTTAACCAATATACAGTGGAATACAATTATAACCATGTGTGTCACATTAGCCAAGTTATGTATTGTTAGTCCAAATGTTTGTATGACAGTGCCCTTCTAGGCACCAGAAATGGAAACCTGAACAATTCCTTTTAGCAACTGTTCCACAGTTCTAGTAGTTTTTACTACAGACTAAACAACTTCAGGTCACCAAATCTTCTGAAGTGCAACTCAACATGCCCATAAGTGCTCAACAAAAGGGATTAACATCTGCTCAATGTTCCCCATAGTTTAGGGTAAACTAATAAGTTGAAAACTTCTTCAGATAAGCGTGTTTAAAGAAAAATATAAGCCAAACAAGCAACTTACTGTTTGCCATCCCAGTCTCTCAGGCCATCCTACCTTTAGAATGTTCTTCTGAAAGCTGGGCACGGAGCTGCTCAAGTTCTAGACAATGCTTTCTTTTCATGGCCTCAATTTCTGTTACATATTTGTCTGACAGATCCATTTTCATTTTCATCAGGTCCTCTTTATACTGAAGTGCAAGGGAGGATCTTAAGGAATCCAATTCATGCTTGTGTTGTTCTGTAAGCTGTAGCTGCAAACAGGCAAGTTCTTCCTACAGAAATAAAGTGTTAGGTAGAGATCTTTAGCTTCTAAAAACCATGATAAGAACCTTTCAATGAGAGAAAGGAAAATTCCTTTTCCAAACTCATAGTCAACTTGAGATAAGTTGAGCAAAAATGTTGAGATCTTCAGTCACAGCCAGGTGCATGAAAATAGGGGCATAAATTTAAGAGGGACCAAATTAGCATCTTGGCTTGAAGAGAACAAGGACAGCCACAATTACTCAATTACCAGAACTACAGAAAAGAGAAACACCATGAATTCTGCACTTGTGTAGAAGAACTGATAAGCTCCTAACAGCACAGGATAATCCAAACACCATACAAAATTACAAAGCACTGTTTCAGCTGTACTACTCCACAGCTTCTCTGAGGCTGAGAGCTATTTAAAGATGGTAATTTACAACATTCCTGTCAAAAATAATTAAGCCCTACTAAACATCTGAAATTAGTTTACTCTTTGTAAGAGCTAGGAATCAGACATCAGTTATCGTACAGGTCATGTGAAGAACAGTACAGCTTAAAATATAGCAAAAATCCTACCTGTTGTTGTTCAAGCTGTTGGTTTAGCTGACCAAGTGCACCACTTCTCTCTTTCTCAGCAGACTCTTCAAAAAGTGTGACAGAAGAACTGAGAAAAGGGTTTTAAAGTTTAAGGCTGTGATATGTCATGAATTCAGTTAAATTTACTTGATGACTTATGGTGTAGTACTGAAAGCAAGCAAAGAGCAACTATAACAACTGTTCAGGACTGGGCCATGACCTAATACTCAATCCCAATAGATTTAGATACTAACATCATCTTTTATGATAAACAAAAAGAAAATGGAAGCATGCTGTCACAAAATGAAAGGAAAAGAACAGATCACCTGATATCCCCTACTTGATCTTGACTCATTTCCAACTCCGACAGTGAATAGTCCTTCAGTTCTTGCGGTCTCTGATGCAACAAAGTCAATTCCTCTTTGTAGTTTTTTTCAGCAACAATTAACTTGTTTTCAAAATAAAGTCTCAGTTGTTCCAATTCAGCTTCGTGCTCCTTGTTTCTCTGCTGACGCTGCTGTTCAAACTCCTGTTTTAAACACTCTATTTCCTTTACCTGTGATGCTCGAGCCAGGAGCTGCTCTTTTAGCTCTGGAATGGAGGCAAAACCAACACTAACACTAAGAATATATATCTTTAAGCTAAGTGATTCTGTGAAGATTAGATTTAGTTGCAGAGTGTCAGTGGTTTAGGAATGGCATTGCCCCATTAATATTTCCCCTAAAAACACCACAAGCCACTTCCTTCTCAATGGGACTCACAGAAGGCAGAGATCACAGGTTGAAGTAAGAGCCATTTACTGGAAATAGCAATGAGATAAGAAAAATGTATTTCTGAAAGACAAGAACTCCTTCCTCTGAAAACATTCTCAGTTACAGTACATTCAGAGAAACCATTCACACGCTAAGAATCAAAATCACCAGCACAATGTTAGGTCTCATTGTTTTCTTGCAGTGCAGGACTAGGCTGGTAACAAGCAGAGTCCTGCACTATTGCTTAATCTTCACACCTGCTTGCTGTTGTAGCACCCAGAAGCAATAAATTATTCAAGAACATTTAATTTGCTCCAGGCAAAACTATCCAAACAAAACCAAACTGAGCATAAACTGTGCAGAAAACCAAAAATCACAGGAAGGAAAATAAAATCAATTCTGGATTACTTTAATGGGTTTGCTGCTCATTGTGTGCTCAGGGGCTGAACTGTCTGGGTTAAAAGAATCAATCAATAAAACAGGAATGCAAGTGAAAAGCAGCTACCAAGGCTGCCCTCCTTCCAGAGAGTGAGAACAATGGCCAGCATTGCAGCCTTTTCATTAGCTCTCCAAGAGATTTCTTCCCCACCTTCTGTATTAAAGCAGCAGTAACATTTTGGGAAGTTAAAAGGTAGGAAAAAAGGGGGAAAAAAATGTCAAGAGAGATAAGTTTTCCCAGTAACTCAACTTTCTAAATAATTCAAGTTAGTTAAATCCCCAAAGAATCAACTAAAGTGGGAAATACACTTGGAGGTGTTCCTTGAAAAGAAACAACTTGCCTGGAGGCAAGCAATTGCTTATGTTGCACAAGAGAAACTTAAGAAACATTGATGGACACAGAGGATGCCAACCAGGAGTAACACAACTGATTGTCACAATGTGGTTTTGTGTAGCAAACAAGAAAATGCACTCCCAGCATGAAAAAATTCTCACTGAGAAGAAATAAGTGTTCAAGGCCAGGTTGGATGAGGCTTGGACAGTGGAAGGGGTGGAATAAGATGATCTTTAAGGTCCCTTCCAACTCAAACCACTCCATGATTCTGTGAAGCCCATGGTTCAAGCCGGCTTGCAAAGGGAGAAGCTGCCAGGCACGGGGACCAGAGGAATAAAGTCACAAGAAGGGACAAGGGAAGTCCAATCTGATGCAGGTAGGTTTTGGGTAACCAGCAAAATCTACTAGCACAAAATTAAGCCAAAAAAGTGTTTTGTTGTTTTGAACTGGCATGCCCTTCTTACACCACTGCAGCAACCCCATCATGCAGCTGCTATGATTTAAATCCTACCATCAACCCAAATGCATGGTCAAATCATCACTCAGATGAAGAACAGCAGAGTAAAACAAAACACCTTTGAGATCTCACACACCAAAAGAGATCCTCACCTGGACCATGAGCCTGCATTCTGGTCTCATCACCTTCGAGAAAGATGGAGAAACACAAAGGGTCCAAAGAATGGGATTGTGAGTGATTAGAAACATGGGAAGACATGTGAAATGTTAAAGATTAGATCTACAGAGAAGAATTCCAGCTAATACTATGAAGTGCTATGTACTATAATTCTGTGATATCAAAACAAAAAAAAATGAAATAGTCAAGGTAAAGTCTGCCTAATAGAAAAAATTACTTACTTAGTGTATGACCAAACCAATCAAAGAAAATGGTTGCTCTAATACACTTCAAAAGCTACCTACAGTTATATTATTCAGAAAATCTGTAAGTAGTATTTGAAGTATGTTACATGTGCCTTCTCTTCTAGCTACCCCAGCAGAACACAAAAACCTCAAGAGAGAGTTTCGACACAAGGAGAACACTGGCAGAGTCATGGTTTCTAGGTTGTTGGCTTTTTTCCCCAGAAGTTCTTTAATGTGTTAGACATGTCTGTGCACGCACATCTATGAGATGCTATATTTTATTTCAAAAGCGTATGTCATCTCCAACCACTACACTGCAAAACTGGATGTTTCATTTAATACACCAAGGTCTTGAAGCAGAAATACAAATAGGATCATGTTACTGCACTGACCAGCATTTTCTCCAGTTTTTAGTTACATGATACTTAATTTGACATTTCAATGAAAATCCTCACTTAATATTTTTATAGTGTGCAGGAAGGGAGTGGGAAGGGAAAGGAAAAGCACAGAAATCAGCTTTTCCCTACAGTCATACCATGCTTTTTGACACTGTAGAACCTGTCATCAGACATTGACCCACCTCAATCTAGAGACACATCATTGGGCTACAGTGCACTGACACTGTGGCCTTCCTGTGTGCTTCTGGTACACAGTTTAAAAGCATTTTGTGTCAATAACGTCTACTTCTGTATGAAGAAGAGGCAAAAACCAAAATGTGTCAGTTTTGAACATACCACTTAGCTCTTGTCGATTTGCTCGGGTACTGTCAAGCTGCCTGATTTCTTCTTGGGACTGAGCCTTGAGTTGCTCATGCTTGACCTGAAGTTGGTCCAGCTACAAAAAAAAACAACATGTTAAAACAACAAAAAAAACCCCACCACAAACAATTTTGTTTTCAGGATTTATTTTACATGCAAGAGACACTTCTGTCAGAAATAGGTGGAAACAGTGACAACACCACTCTCAGCTCCTGACAGTATAAGACCTCAGTAGCAGCATCTCTTAACTATTACACTCCTCTCAGAGGGAAGAATGTGTTCCTGAGGTCATAATTATCTTCACTGGCAAGAAAATAAGATATTAGCCAGACAAAAACAAAATGTGAGAACCAGAAAATTAGGAATATAAATACAGAGGAAGTGATGACACCAAATGGCACAAAGGCAACTGCACTCCATAGGTTTTGAACTCCTGTGGAAACTCAGTATTTACCTGCTTCATGATTCATTTTGATTTTTCAATAACATCCCTAAATACAAACAGGTCACCCAAATGATATGTATATGGTCTAGTTTTCATTGCATAAAGAGTAATCAACTACTCTAAACAACTAAAGAAATGTAATTTACCTCCTTCTGAAGCTCCTGTTCCTTTTCTTGGCTTTTCATCTTTATATCTTCTAGGAGTTGGTTATGTTCAGACTGCAGCTGTTCTTGTAATTTTGTGATAGCTAACTGGTGCTGCCTCTCCAATTCTACACATTTCACTAAAATTAAAAATTAGTTCTGTTACTCTGTCATCCCAGTTAATGAACAGCCTGTACAGCTTCTGTGCAACAAAAATAGGAACGCGTGTCTCTAGCTTAAGCACTAACTTTTAGGGAATCACAGAAATGCTTGAGAACAGTAAATTATTTGAAAGTCAAACATTTCCATGCACTGCTTTGTAGTTCTCTGCATCCCACACTGTCAGTTAGCCAAGAGACAACCATTTGTCCCATTAAGCCTTAACTATTCACAATCCAAATGCAATTTTTTTTTGTTAGAAAAGGCTTCTATTAATATTAATCACATTTTTTATTAACTCAGCAACTGTCAAAACAGGTTTTCAGATGGAAGCAAAACAGCACCTCCCTTTAATATTCACCTTACATCTCATACTCTGTGGAAATCAAAATGCAACAATGATATCCATGTTTTAAACAGCTTTTCATTTACAACCTGTTGTCTAGACAGTCTTATGCCATCATCCCAGGTTTTAAATAAGGCTACATAAATACATCTTGTATTTGCTTTTATACATATTGTAAAATCACTTAGCTATGTCACTATTCAATAAAACAGCTGCCTCCCAGACCATGACACTTACTTTTAGATTGTACATTCTCAACAGAAAGAAGCCCCAGCTCTGCTCTGACTTTTTCCAAATCCATTTCCAGAGATTTCTGCAGTGCGATCATCTCAGTCTCATGTTTTTCAGACAGCTCCTCACACATGTTTTTTAAACGTCTATCAGACTCTAATTCCCAGTCTCTTTTGAGGGTCTAAGAGAGTAAGACATGCATTATATTAAAACAAACACATTTAGTAAATTAATAAGGTTTTATTTCTCCATTTATTTGTCCTTTACAATAAATGTGTAGCAGATCTGGGACTTGTACCAGCTCTTGTTTTCTGAAATGAGCTTTATTTTTACCTTGTATAAAGAACAGAATTTGTACCTCTAATGCCTGGACATGTGTGTCTTCCATTTCCAATTCTATTTTCTTTCTCTGGTCAACTGTGAAATAAAATACTTATTAATAAATTTACATAAAATATTAAATTATAAGTAGAAATATGGATGAGATTACAGTTTTCAACATCAAACTCTTATATGGGCAGGCTTAGATCAGGGCAAGATGCTCAGTTCATCCACACCTGCTTCAGGTGAACACTGGTTCACTTTCACTTTAGAAAACAAGCATTCTAGAACTTACAGCTTCAAAGACTACTCAGAAAGTGAAGTTCAATTTAATTAATAAAGCCTGCTGAAGTCTACAGAGAATGTGATACTAAAAAGAAAAATAACCCTAAGGGTACAAATTCAAATGACTATTGATGTCATTTTAACATTTCACTGCGCACCACTATGAGCACAAAATCACTTCCAGAAAGACAGAAGTAGCACACAGCAGCAGCAGGTAAGAAACTTCAAATTTCTTCTACAAATGTCTAGGAAAAAAGACTGCAAGACAGATGCCACTATCTGCTCAGTTATCACTGACACAAATAGATTCTTCCTTTCCAGCTCCTCCCTCAGTTAATTCCAGCTTCTTGTTCAGTCCCTTTTTTGGTTTGCAGGAACCCTGTAAAGGTCTATTAGCCACCTTCCCACAGTATCAAAGCACTGTCACCTAGGGTTACTTATAATATTTAATAGTTTATAATATGCAACCATTATTTCAAGTCTTTTCATGGGAAATGAAAACTTAGGGATTAAACTGGTATTAAGTTGCATTGGCAAAACACACCTTAACAGGATTGCTATTAAGAACTGCATCTTGACCTCCTCCTGCTCCCAATCTCACTGTGCTATCAGTTCACTGCACTACTGGTGGTAACAAATGGTTTCCCTACTTTTAGATCAAAACCAAACACCCTTACATGAATGTTCTCTTTCTCTTAGAGAAGGACACCTAAAGGAATGGTTTCTAAACCACATTTCAGAGCTCAGATGGGTGTGATGAGCACTGCAGAGCCTAGCTGGAGGCCTGCAACTAGCAGTGTTCTCCATTTATCCACTGGAATACAAGGTAAAACTTCTTTTCTGTGAGGGTGACAGAGCCCTGTAACAGTCTGCCCAGAGAGGCAGTGGAGCCATTTTCTCTGCAGATATCCAAAACATTCCTGGACACAATCCCATGCAAATTGCTCTGGGTGGAGCTGCTCTAGCAGAGGTTTGATGATCTCCAGAGAGCCCTTCCACCCCAACCAGACTGTGATTCTGTAAACTTTTTCAGTGAGGTGCTGCAAGATTCACCTTTCTTCAGAAATTTCTCAAGCTCTGCCATACAGGTAAAAAATGGTCTTACCTAGAAAGAGAGAAATTTCCCAAACAATGCCAAGAGCATCATCAGCAGGCCTTCAGTACTATGAGGTGCAGCTGCCTTCTTGCTTATGCCACAATACCATCTTACATTAAGTGCAGCTCAAAGGACACCCAGCTACAGGTTCTCACTGAGCCTTTCAGTTCCTTCCCAATTCCTTCCTAACACTAAAAGGGTAAGCCAGGAAGCATTCACATATCTTCTCAGAAAGACAACAGTAGCGCTGACTTACGGAAAGAAAAACCCTGACAGAACATAAGGGATAAGAGCCCTGCTCTTTGCACTGATCAAGTTTTTTATGAGAACTCGGTCTAAAGCCTCCTGAAAGAAAGTAGTTCAGTTTAGCACTAATTTACAGATGAAGAACAACTAAACTTAGGTTTTAATACCTAGTTCTTGCTGATACTTGGACTCAAGGTCTTCTTTTTCCTTCAGACACTGTTCTTTCATCTTCTCCCATTCCAGCTGGTGGCGGCTCTGCAGAATTGCTACCTCCTGAGCACGTTTGTCATTGAGCATCTCCCGCAGCTCCATGAGGGCAGTCTCCTTCTCTTTCCTCAAGTTTGACTGTGTAAGCTCCAGCTGAGAGGTGTGCATATTGTTTAAGGTCAGGCGTAAAGCTTCCAGTTCAAGGCTGTGCAGTGTCTGCAGTGGAGTAAAAAAGGGTTTCTCCCTCCCCTCTAATGAAATATGCTTGCTTTTTCATGACTAGTTTAAGTTTTGACTGTTAAACACATCTGAGTTTTGCCTTTCTGTACTTGGAGACTGTTTCTTTGTGGCAAGCACCCTTCAACCCTTAAAATAAGCTGCTATATTGAGACTTGAATGTTCTCTGTGCAGTGTAAAAGGCTTTCCTTACCTGCCTCCTAATTTCCTCCCAAATATCCTGTATCTGTCTACTTCCTGACATCAAAGCAGAACACAAGCTCACTCCAGCCCTTCACTGTCTATTGAAAGAGATCTTTATGTTTGGTGTTGGTTATAATTTGTTAACAAAGTAAAGTTCTAAGTGATATTGGAGAAGTAGAAATAAAATTCACCGCTTCTCAATTCTTAAGTAAACTAACCAGTGTACCAACATTCGACCTAAACCTAGACATATTCTTTCCATTTCCACTTTGCATTTAGTGGAAATGTTCAAAAACCCAGGAAATATATAGAAGTAAAAGTCAGGGTTTCACACTTCAGCTTAGCAAGAAAGCACTCCTAATTATTAATAGTAGGATAATTAAAAAGTGGAAGGGGTTTATATCCTTTATAGAATTTACTTGTTAAACTTGCCAAAACAAAAAATTACAAAGCTGTTTTTTCTCTCTTAAAATCATCTGTTTAAACATCCAGTTTTCTTCAGAATTTATGTTAAAATATAATTGCAGTGAGGATTCTGGAGAACTCCTCTAAAAAATATCTACTATCACCCACTAAGAGAACACTCCTTTTACTTTGGTTGTAGCACCATGTGAAAGAGCACGTGTAATAGCCACAAAAATTAAGGAGAAGGCTCCTTGATTTCTGTGTATGCTGGAGATCATCAACAGTCAGCTAAGAACTATATTAATCACCGTGTTTCTTCTTTTCACCTGGGACTGGAGTTGAGCTTGCTCATGCTCTGCTCTGTGTGTGGCTGCCATTTGCTGCTGGAGCTCATCTAGAAGGTTCCTCTGTTCCTCCTTTAGCTCAGCACGGAGCTTCTCCATTTCCTCTGAGTGTTTAGCAGCCAGCTCAGAGATTTCCCGATCATGCTCTCGTTCATGAACCTGCACAGAATACTCAGATGACAAGCTTTCTTCAAAATATGTTTGTTTAGCCCTAATTATGGAACAAGAATTATCCCCTCCTCCTGACCCCAAAATGAAAACACCATGGAAAGAAATAATAAATAGAATTTTGCATATCTAAAACGTTTACACTGCTTACATGACAAGGCAAAATTACTTTATTTTTCCAAAACAAACCAAATTACAGCACGTACCTTTTTTATTATAGCAATCTCTTCCTTTCTTTTTTCTTCCAACTTCTGTTGTTCTTCCACTTTGTCTTTTATTTCAGCATTTAACTCTTCTATCTGAAAACAGGCATACAAACATTAGAAATGTCTACCTTAAGCATTCCGAAACCCCACGACTCCTGCAGTTTTCAGGGTTTCCTACCTCTCTCTTGTGAGCCAAACTCACTTCAGTTAGCTCAGTAAGGTGCTGATTCTCCATCTTATCCATTTCCTCTTTGTAGTGCTTCTCCATCTTGGACTGAGCCTCCTGGGCAGCCTGACAGGACTCCTGCAAGAGAGCCTCAAGCTCCAGATGAGCCTTTTTCAACTGGGCAATTTCTTCAGTCAACTGGCTTTTTTCCTCACTGTATTCAGTAGTCTTTTCCTTTATTTCAGCAGTAAGTTTATTAATTTGTTGGTTGCTGAGGTTTAACCTGTCCTCATAGCTCTGTCTTTCACACTCCTGTATTTCTTTGATGTTTTTCATTTCAGTATTAAGCTCATGGATGTTTTTCTCAAGGTCCTCAATGATGCTAGCATTCTCTGCAAGTGCTTGTTCTGCTTTTAACAGATCCTCCTCAACACTGGATAGTCTCTCACTTAAGGCTGCTTTTTCCTTCAACAAAAGTGCTAAATTTTGTTCTTTAGTACTGATTTCAGCTTTGAGCAATTCCTGTTCTTTTAGCAATGTCTCTTCAGATATGGTTTTCTGACTGCACAGCTCTGCTATTCTCTGATTTTTAGCCTTCTGAGCATTAAGCTGGCTTTGCATCCAATCCCTTTGACTTTGCAAAGCTGCTAACTGATGGTCAAAAAGAGCCTGCACTTCGCTTGTCACGGAATCAGAAGCTGTTTTCTGCTCCTGAACATCTCTCACTAACTCCTCCTGAGTTCGCAGCTGCATCATCAACATGTCTCTTTCCTCCTGGAGGTCTTTCACCATTTCTAGCCATGTACAGGGGTTTGACACTTGTGCTGGAGATGGCTGGCCTCCCTCCTCACTCTGCTGCTTTACTAGAAGCATGAGTTGACTTTCAAGTTCTTTCTCCCTCTCCATTTTCTGAAGAAGTTCTTTCTCACAACAGATCCGTGCTTTGTGTTCTTCCTGCAGTTTTGCATGCATGTGAGAGAGCTCAGACATGGCTTTCTCCCAGTTTTGAACAGCTTCTTGGGTGTCCTGATAAGGCATTTCCAAGGCTGACTCCTGATGGAGCTGTTCAGCTGGCCTCAGAGGTCTCTCTGCTAAACACATCATCTCATCATCCTCTATGTCACCGTGGTCTCCAATTTTATTTTGCTGCAGGGAGCCATCTGACATATATGAAACAAAGGCTTCTGCTTTCATCTCTGCCCCTTCAAAAACATCTTGAGCCAAGCCACTGAGACATGTCCCCTCATCAAGGCTAGAGTTTAATGGAGAAGATATAAAATCTCTGCTGGGTTCTAGGAGCACACTGTTGTCTAATCCATACATACTGCATCTGCCCTCTTCAATGGCATGGCCCTCTGAGGAGTTGGACACACAGGAGTCTTCTGGAGTTTCTGTGGAAATGAGGTATTTAGCCAATATACCTTCATCACCACTGAAAAGCCCTAGTTCTGACAAGGGTTCTTCAGACAGGTTCTCCCCTCCACTACTTCCATGATCCTTCATGATCTCTAAATTCTTTGTTTCTTCTAATTGATTCCTTGAGGAGTCATGCTGGAACTCCAGTTCTCCATGCATTGGCTCATCTCTAACTTCTGACTGGTGTGCTGTGTCCCACATCTCCTCAAGATCCACTCCCTCCAACTGAGACATCCTTGATAAAATCCGGCTTTCCCTCAATTCCAATAACTTTTTATTGGAGACTATCTCTCCTTCATGCTTTTGCCTTACATCTATACGTTTTTCAGCCTCATAAAGTTGCTTTTCATTTAATTCCCGGATGTAGGAATTCAGTTGCTGAATCTTATTCAAGGACTGTTTTTCTTTTTTATATCGCTGGGCTTCCTTCACTTGCTCTTCTGCATAACAAAGTTGATAGTTAAGGCCATCAATTAAATCCTTGTATTTAGTTTCTATTTCAGATTTTTCCCTCTGGAAGTCTTCCCGTTGGTTTTCAAGTTTCTTCTTCAAATTTTCTTTACTAATTTCAGATTCTTGAAGCCTTATATTTAAGTCAATTATTATGCCATTCAAATTCTGAATGTGTTCTTCAGAATTCAAAGCACAGAGTTCTTTCTTTAACTGTTCGAGTTCATTTTTATATTTTAAAATAATTTCTTCTTCATAGACCTGCTTGGCTTCTGCAATCTCTCTTCTGTGGCACTTCTCCAGCTCATTTCTCAAGTTATCCAGCTGTCTGCAAATATCCTTCTCATATCTGATTTTCAGTTCTTCAATATGTTGCTGTTCTTTCACTTTGGATAAAGCGATTTCTTTTTTTAATTCTGTTATTTCTGAGTCCCGGAGAGAAAGTGTGTGCTGTAGTATAGACAAGCCAGATCTCTCTGATGTCAGCACATCTTGAAGACTTTTAATAAACTGTTCTTTTTCAGCTATGTTTTTGTGTAGCTCTTGCATTGTATCTTTCATATCCTCTTCCTTTTGGGCAAGAGGGTTTTCTTTATCTTTGGTATTCTTAAAAATAAAACATTACATATAAAATATGCCATGATTTCATTTCCTTAAACCTCACGTTTTTAATTTGCATTCAGAAATAATGCTTAAGTTTAAGGTTTCTATTTATGGCACTACTAATTACATTCTTAAATGAAACCAGAGATTAAGCTGTTTCATTAATGTATGTTAGTCATCACAATCCCTATGAATTTATTTCTATATAAAAATACTTTTTGCATGAATATGTCACTACAGCAAGTTCAAGTTATCACCAAATTTGAAATAAATAAGAACAAAAAAATTATGTTTTTACCTTTTGAGAAGACTCCAGCTGTACTTCCAGGTCATGTGCTTTCTCACGCAGTATCTCCAAGTGTGCATTTTGCTCTCTGAGACAATCCTGAAACAAGGAAATTTGCTGCTGAGCTTCTAATTCTTTGTTTTTCCTGAGACTTTTATTCCTCAGTATCTCAGTAACCTGGACACATAAAAGGCACTCACAGTCAGAAGAAAGTTTATATCCAAACAACTCATACACAAGACTCACTGAAAGCAAATGTATTTACAGATTTACCCTAAATCTTTCATTCTCAAGGAATAAAAATCATCCTAAAAAAGCAGACAACACTTGTCATGTTTGAGATACTATTACTTACTGAAAAGATGCAAATGTTAGATAATTCATCCCTATGGTGAATTTTCTAACATTATAAACCTATAAATCTAGAATAATAGATCATACTGAATTCCTCCAATATGAAGCAGAACTTCCAATGGACTGGACATGCCATTAAGAGGACAATGAATAAAACCAGTCTTCTCTGCAAAGCATTTACAGCTCATTACTAAAGATAGTTTTTTCCCTCTCCACATCCCTTCCAGTGAAAGGAAAACATTTCCCTCATGAGGGTAGCAAAATATGTTTTATTTAGCATATTTTTCTCAATATGTCACTAAAACCAAGGAAGAATATGTAAGACAATATTACTGCTTTCATCTGTTATCAAAGTTGACATCCATCCACAAGGTACATTGTCTCACTAAACTTAGAATATACCTGAAATGCTACTTAGAGGCTTGATCCTTGTCTTTCAATGGCTTATGGTGCAAATCCCAAACACCTGTTGAGTAGCCTTCACTTTTACCATATTTTTCTGTTGCAACCAGAATTGTAGACAGAGAGCAGTATTTTTTGTTATTTTACAAAATTTCATTTAGCAGATGGTTTATTTTTCAGGGCGTAAGCAACTCCTTTAAGATAATTCCTGGACTTAAAAAGTCTCCATTTTTATTTTTAAAATATTTACACCCCTTTCCCTTCCTATCCAGACCTTTAAGATACGTAATCCCATGTGGGGCAATTCTTATCCTGTAAACCTGAAACAGTTACTATACAGAAACACTTCTCTTTGGTGTATATTACAAGGCTACAAGGACAGCAAATACATAGGTTTAGAGAGAATGGCCACTGAACACTGAGCATCATCAAGAAAGGATAAAGCACTTTTAAAAATACATTTTAAAGCAGTGAAGTGCTGCAGTACATCTCATTATCCAGGGATTAGATCCATGATCAACCCGATGCACTGAAGCAGGGTCCTATGTGTCACAGAGGCTGCTTGAACCATGTTATTTAAATTTCTTTCTTTGAGCCAAGTCACATCACCTCAGCACAGCAAGTTTCTGTCTAACAGCTGAGATGTCCCAGTTGTCCAAGCAGAAACTCATAGATTTCTCTTGCAAAGGACAAATGATCACATGCAAAACCAAATAATATAGCAACAGTTGTGTAAAAGCCACAAACCACTTGTGGCAGGACATTCCCCTACCACACAAGGGCTTATCTGTTCTGCCTATCAGCTGGTGCAATAGCTCAGGAGATCTTCCCCCCTCACAAGAATTTGCTAATTGTTGAAATATCTCAGGCCAGACATCTGTCTGGTAGTGAGATATTTCTGGTGCCATGGAGGTGGCATTCCCAGCTGACAATAAATATCTTGCCTTGGCAGAGAGATTGAAGGAAGATAAGCTTGAATTTATGACTGATAGACACTTTACAAATTATAAAAGCTACACCAAATTTTTGTGAGGCAGAAGTCCTCTGCACATTCCATAGAAATGTGTGGGGCTCTTCCCTCAAGTTGAGATGCCACTTTGTGGTTACTCTCTTGGGGGCTGAGTGAAAGCAATCTGTGTACTTCAACATCAGTTTGATGGTAAGTTATACTGACACCTATCTATATAGCTTCTTTGCCAGCTACAATATAGGTGCCTTTATGTTGCCCACTGTTTTATGTAATCTACTAGTAGTTCTTTGTTTTAACCTGTGTAGTACTGAACTCTGTTTAAGGCCATTTGTGTGTTAATCTTCTGCCTACTCAATAAATAACTCATTTTGTGATAAACGTTATGGATGCTAGCTTTGGAGCAAGCTGCAGGCCCCATGGCCTGACAGGCCTGCCTGAGAAGCTAGCCTGGGAAATTCATGGGAGGATTCAAAACAATCCTCAAAGACACAAAACAGCCTGCAGGTGCTGTTTTCCTGATTCCTGTGTTTTCCTTACAGGAGAAGGTCAGGGGGTGGTAAACCCCACTGACCAATGATGGTAATGTAGTATTTTACTAACCAATAAGAGTTTCCTTTCTGTACTCTTCACGAACTAGTCTATATAACATGACTGTAACAATAAACTAGAGATTCTCTCCTGATCTGACTCCCTTGAGAGTCCGTGTCGTTCTTCCCGCCGTTCCCAATTAGAACGACATCTGGTGACCCCGACGTGATGATGGACCGACCCTCCGAGGTCTGGTAAACCGACGTGATGTGCAGCCGACCCCCGAGGTCAGAAAACAACCGACGTGAAGACATCTGCTAATCCCCTGAGGGTAAGCAGCGAGCGGGAAAAACACCGGCCCTTCCCCCTAGAGGGGAAAGTGGAATTCTCCCGGGCTTTCCAAGAGAGAGCTGGTTTTTAACCAACGGGATAGTGGAGCCTGCCAGAGAGCGGGCTTGGAACGGCTATCTTGGTGAAGCAGAGCTTAAAATCCCGGGTCTAAGCCGATAGCGTTTGCGTAATTGCATTCGCGGAGCCGCCAAGATAAAAAATTTTTTCATAATGGAGAACTGTGATTTAGCTGATAAGCAACTTGTCAGCTTTGCATGGCAAGACGCCTTGCTGAGCATGGGACTCTGTATTCCTGAAGAAGATATACGCGCTTTGTTCCACTGGGTGAAAGCGCAGAAGTTTGCTATGACTGTGAATGATGTGTTTAACCTTGAGATTTGGTGGTCAGTGGGAGACCACCTGTGGACTAAGCTAGCTGCGGGAGATACCAGTGCGTGCAGCTTAGCAGCAACTTGGGGAGTGATTTTTAAGGCACTGGAACAGTGCCAGCCTAAAAACAGTGAAACCGAACTGTGTAGCAGTCCTTCAGCTCTGCCCGGACCTTTAAAGAACTTTAGCAGCGGGCAAGAGCAGTCCGTGAGCCGGAGATCTTCCTCTCCAGGAAAATTTGAGCGCCCGCCCTCCATGGAGCTCGGCGTGCAAGTTTTACCAGCAGAAAAACAACAGAAGAGCGAAAATCGCTCAGCTCTGCCTTTACCGCACCCACAAGCGCCGCCATCGCCAGCGCAGCGAGAGCCGCCTCTGCCTGCGCCCTCCGCGGAGCCCCCGCTGCGAACACTGCTGCCAGCGGCCGCCGTGGAGCCTCCGCCGGTGCCCCGCGTCCCCACAGCAGCAGCAGCAGCAGCGAGAAAAAAACGAGAAAAAAGGTGGAAAAGAAGGAAGAAAAAGCTAACTCAGGACGCCGCCCGCCGCCACCGGCCGCGGGCCGGGCGGCCGGCCGGGCCCCCTGGCTCCGGCCGGCTGCAAAAACCCCCTAAAAGCCGAGCCCAAGCCCGGATCTGGAGCCGGGGCCGGAGCCGTGGCGAGAATTCCCCCCCCACACACCCATCCAAAGTGCCGGCCGAAAAGCGGCGGGGGAGGGGGGGGGGGAGCCCAAACCCCCCTTTCGCTCGCGCACGCGCGCCCCCTGAGCTCCTTTCTTCTGTGCCGCGGGAAGCAGCGCGAGCCGCGCGGAGCGAGCCGCGCGGAGCGAGCCGCGCGGAGCGAGCCGCGCGGAGCGAGCCGCGCGGAGCGAGCCGCGCGGAGCGAGCCGCGCGGGCGGCGCGGAGCCGCGGGACCTACACAACACCCCCGCTCGCCCGCGCTCGCCCGCGCTCCAGCGGGGAAGCGGCGGGGAGGACGGGGAGCGAACTCCGCTCCCCCCCGCGCCCGTCAGTGCGGCCCGCGCGCGCGCGGACCGTGCTACAGGCGCCGGGCCGGTTTCTGCCAGCCTTGTGCTGCCAGGTTCTTCTTCTGCGAACCCGAGCCGCCCCGCGAGACGGTGCCGAGGCTCGAGCAGTGCCCCGGCCAGCACGCGTTCCCCCCCGCCTTGCAGGGGGTGAGCCGCACCAAAGTCCTGCGGTCCCTGCGAGACCCAAATTTGCTCACCCTGACCACTTTAGTGTTCTTTTAAACTACTATATTGACAAGTTAGACTGTCAGTTTGAACAGACTAACAATGTTTTGTATTAGTTCACTAAGTTAAGAATATTTGACTCAACCATCAAATCCTTGCAAGGAAAACAATCTTTAAACATCAAAATCATAAACCAAAATTCCAAATTAGTATCCATTCCAATATCTAGTAAAAGAAACCACTTGTGCCGTGTTTGTTCTCCCTCCTGCAAGGGCCCAGCAGGATGTTACAAACACTGTACATTTTTTATTTTTTTCCTAAACCGAAAGGGTGAATTATGGATGCTAGCTTTGGAGCAAGCTGCAGGCCCCATGGCCTGACAGGCCTGCCTGAGAAGCTAGCCTGGGAAATTCATGGGAGGATTCAAAACAATCCTCAAAGACACAAAACAGCCTGCAGGTGCTGTTTTCCTGATTCCTGTGTTTTCCTTACAGGAGAAGGTCAGGGGGTGGTAAACCCCACTGACCAATGATGGTAATGTAGTATTTTACTAACCAATAAGAGTTTCCTTTCTGTACTCTTCACGAACTAGTCTATATAACATGACTGTAACAATAAACTAGAGATTCTCTCCTGATCTGACTCCCTTGAGAGTCCGTGTCGTTCTTCCCGCCGTTCCCAATTAGAACGACAAAACGTGATCTGCAATTCTTAAGAACTTGCGAGCCAGAGAGGTTTAGGTGTGCCTCACCTGAATTCAAGCTGCTGCCAAAAATCTACACCCAAGGCAGGGCTTGAATAACGCTTTTACTCAGTCCATAACACCACTAACAACATTGTGTAAAATTCCCTAACAAGGGCTTAAATTAAGGATAAAAGAAGTGCAATTACCTTCAAAACATTATGCAAGCAAGTGGAAAACATGGGGATATTTCCAGGACTTCTCCATAGCAACCAGGAAAAAACCCTGCCTCGAACTGAAATAATTTTGACTGCTGTGCTACAAACTGAACTATGAAGAGCTGCATCATCAGCTCAATGTTTTTACATTCATACTCTAAAGCTGTTCTTGTGGTCTCTGTAAGGACTCACAAATTGGAGGAGAGGCACACCTGATGTAACTGGAGCTGTAAATCATGGATCTGACCAGCCACAGATGAAGCCTCTTCCTGTAGCTCATCCCGGTCTTTCTTGGCCTGTTGAAGGCAGGTTGTTAACTTCCAGATGATTTCATTCTGCTCTTGAACCATCGTTTCCTACAGGGGTCAGAAGAAGTGCACTTTTAACATTAAAAGATTCTTAACATATTTGGAACCAAGAAGGTTTTCTTGAAGCAAAGCCATTACAGAGTCTGTAGTTACATTTCAGTTTTAACCAACTTGCACTAAAGAAGTTTTTGTGTCCAAAGATGATGGCAGGCATGATGGAAGGGGAGTCTCAAACCGATCTCAGAGTGACAAACCTAACCAAAAGTGATTTGAAAAACCAATTATGGGATGCCAGCAATAAAATGGGTATTTTTACTTCCAAATTTGTAGCTCTTATTGAAGTAAAAAGCAATCAAATTTTCAAAAAGGATATAATGAATATTTAGTACCCCCTAAATTATTTCCTATCTGCCAGCAATTCCCTTCAGTCATGTGAGAGGAAGCTAATGAGATGGGATACATTAATCCTATTTTACATTAATCACATTTATCTTTTCAATTTATTTATCACCAACAGTAAATGTTTTTGTTTCCCCAATCCTAGAATGTGAAAAAGAACATATAAAGGGGAAAGTAACTAGTCTTAGAAAGCATCTTTACGCAGAACTGGTAGAGAAAGGGAAACCAAATTATCATTTAATATTCTGGAAGAGGATGCTGCACTACATGTACTCACTAAGTACATGTGTACACTACATGTTCTCACTAAAAAACAATAGGTTTCTGAGTTCTGTGGCCTAAATATTCTTAGGATTAAGATAAGATAGTGTTATCCCAATACCCAAATCTGTGAAACATACCTGAAGCTGCATAGAATCGTTGTGCTGGGTGAGTTGGTCCTGCAGCTCCTCCATCTGTACAGTGAGCCTTTCCACTGCTTCCTGTTTCTCAAGCAGTCTGCTCTCCAGCTCAGCTATCCTCACCTGACACATCTGAGCATCAGCCTCGCTGTATTCTGCAGCAGAATTTATCCTATCTTTCTTCATAAAAAAAACCAGAAATGCATTTATTCACTAAAAATACCATTTCTGATTTGTGATTAGTCTGAAAACAAATTCAGCTTCAAGGTTAAGTCCTGGGCAAATTCTACTTTAAAAGTAACCCAACACTGGGACTTTGTATCTAATAGATACCTTACCTACATAAAGTCCTTAACGCCTAAAAAATTTCAAATTAAAAATGATCATAGATAATAAATTTTCATGGTAGCTTAAAGCATAAAAGTAAAGTAAGAGTGTTGTGATTCTATAGCACCAAATGGTGGCAACGTGCCACTTTGGCATGTATTGGGATTTAAATACCTCCAGTTGTGAGGAAGGAAACAGAACAATTTAAAAAACCATTTTACATCCATCTGACCCGAGAACAGTCCACTCAAATGAGAAGCAACAATGTAAAGCTCTTCAATTACAATGAAATTTCTGTGGTTTCTTAGGAGCAACATTGTTGCAATCATCACAGAGGATACAGTAGCTTAAATTTTATTTTGAGTACTTCTGGTTGTATTGTTTGAAACAATGAAAAAGGAACCCATGTATCAACTGGAAACATTTGAAACATTCAAATTTCTCTGGGCAAAGTCTATGATTTTACAAAACCCAATTTTCTTAGCAACCAATTTGCACAGCCAGTACATGTACATACAGAGAAATGCCCGTTTTATACCATAAAATAGTGAAATCGCATCAGTTTTATAATATTTGATAACAATGTTCAATTAATCATTTTAGCAACCAATTATCACAGTCTTCTTTCAGCTCTATCCAGCACAAAGATACACCCTTTCACACTTACTTGAGTTGCATGATCATCCAGTGGCTCCCAGCTAGACAAATCAGTGCTGCCCTGGTAAATAAACAAATCAACACTAAATCATAACTATTTTAAATAAAAATAAGGAAAAACAGAATTATTTTGGAAAAACCTTAAGCATGAGCCAGAAAGTCAGTTGTGAGAGACTGACTTTATGTTAAATCCAGCTGGTCTTTCATGGTGAAATCAACTGAACTGCAAAAGAGTAAACAAACAAAAGTATTATAATGTCTACTTAAATTTAGGGCTAAGACTCAACACTAATTCAATACTTGATCCTCTGCTGTTGTAGCTGGCAAATATGTGACCAATCTTTCATCTACTACTAAAGATCAGTAAACTGACAGGAGATTATTTAACAAACATGCCAAAACCATTCAGGTAATCACAAAAGCAACACCTTTTTCTGACACACAGATTTAACACAGCTTGATACCCTGAAAGAGGTTTCCCTCTCACTAAATTCACAAGACCAAGATGACTACTGCATTATTTGGAAAAGGCAGCCCACAGCTCACCCTGCATTTTGAGTCTGCTTGAAGTAGTTCCCAATGATTACTGTCTCCCTGGAGGTATCCTCTCCAGGTAACCTAGAATTCCAGTTGCTTTACAAACCAGCTATTTTGAAAAAAGCTGCTTAGCAGCAGTAAGTGATTTTTGTTTGCTCTTTTAAATTTAAGCTCACACGAATGTAGAAGGGACATGGCTTTGGCTGCGTGACAAAACACTATGTTTTCCCTCAGTGCAGACACTCGTGTAGCTTCATAAAAGCCTTTGCAATACTAACATTATGTTGAAGATATCCTGAAAGCATCAGGGATACCCTCACAACAGAAAGCAGGATAACACACACAAATTTTATGCCCCATCATTGCAGGTTTGCAAACACATTAGAGTTTGATGCTATTGTGGTATGTTGTGAAAATACACCAACATCTGGAGATGCTTTTGGTGCAGAAGGCACCAGCTCCCCAAAATTTCTTTCAAAGAGAACATGACTATCTTCAGAGAGTCATCAGTATATATATACCGAAATACACCAGACACAACCAAAGTCACATCTTAAACAAATCTGTGGAAATTACATCTATGCTGGCTTTAAAATGGCTACTAAGAGCTTGCTGGAATAAAATCTAGTTTTTCAGAAAACACTAAGAATATTTGAGCCAGTCAAGTGATACAAAACCAAATTAATGGTGTGCATTACAAGGTCCTGGCAGTTTTTAATCTGTTGATCTCCCAGTCCAGATTTGCCATTTTATGACTTCACAGCCACATAACCCTAAAATCTGCCCAAAGAGAAGTCATGGCAGTGAAATACTTTAATTTAGGAGGCTAACAGCTCCCTGGCAACAACAGCTGCCCAGGCCATATCATGGAGATGTCTTACTCAGCAAATGAGATCACTTTGTTAGAGAGTGAACTATTACAAGTGAAGATAACACCAGTTCACTTACCTCCCAAGGTCAGCTGGTGGCCAGAGCTAGTGAGCTAACACTCAATCGAGTAAAACAACCACCTGAACACTTGTTACCTGCAGATGGAGCAGAGCAAAGGCAAGAAATATTGAAATTTACCTGTGCCTCTGTTGTTGCCTCTGGCAGGTTGGTGTCTTCAGCCTGACCCTCTACACCCTTCCCAGCATCTCTGGCTGCTACTGGGTGCTCTTCCTTCGGAAGGTCATGCGTGTGGACAGCCGAGCCCTTCCTCTTCGCCGCCTTTTTCTGCGACTGCGTGATGTCACCCTTTGCTTTTCGCTGTCTGAAGTAAGCAAACTGTTCAGGAAAGATTGCAAGAGGTACAGGGAGAGGTAAGCAAGGAAAAAGTAGCAGGACCACAAGATTAACACAGTCATGGGTGACAGAGCTCCTGTCTTGATAAAATATATACATCTGCAGAAAAACTGCTTTATCTGCCTACTCTCACAACATACTGGATAACTGTGCCCTTAAGCAACAAATCTCACACCAGCACTAAAGGCTCATTTCCACACAAGAATCAAAGTTTTACTCAGTGAAACTTTGTGCGTCAATGATAATCCAGAATTACAGCAAGACAAATTAATAAATGAATGAGTTGCCAATATACTAGAAGCATTAGGAAAAAATAATAATTGAGCAGTCTTTCTGTAAGACCAGCCAAACCAAGAACCCTCTTGTCATGGTGCCAGAACCAGCACACCCCTACAAATACATCTAAACAGGTCTTAGCCAGCGTAAGCTTTGAGATGAGGATTCACTTCCGTTAATTTTAATGCTCCTTCCCTGCCACCCCCTTAAGAGAACACAGCAAAACTTCCTCGCCAGAAAGCAGCCTCCAGTACATAAATAGAAAATCAATTAAGCCAGGTCATTTTAATTTCTTCTGTTGGAAGAATCAGATGCTCTACTTTATCAGGCTATCACAGCTATACAAAGCCCCAGGGACTTGTAAAGAATGTCACTGACAATTTATTACCCAACTCACCCTAAACAGCTTGAAAAGGATTATTGTTATTTTCAAGTCTAGTATAGTGTTTAGGCACCATTTCCAAACAGCATCTCCCCCAGAGAAGAAATCCAGACATCCTTCTCATAAGGAAAAAGTCTTCTTCAAGGTTAAAACCACATGTTAACAAGTTTCGTGTTATATCCTTGTGATGAGGATACAGGTAGTTAACTGATGACTGGATGTAAACACCAGTGCCAAGTTGTACCTGCAAAACATGTGAAAATCCACTGCATGACAGCTTGGTTTTCCTGTCAGCCACCTTTCAGAAAAATTTTGTCTCATTCTTCTCATTCTGATTGTGAAAAGGATCTAGTTCAGTCCCCTCTCCTTACAGGAACTTCTACCTGACAGCTTACCAACTCAACAGGTGCACAGTTGCACATCTGCTACACCCAGCAGCCTGTTTAAAAGGTATATTTGCAGAAAGACATCAACTTCTTAACAGCTGATACAATTTTTATGTACAAAAAACTTATTTTTTAAGACTACCTTCTGTAATTTCTACAGTTAGTTATACTGAAGTGCAGATTAAATGAAGATTGCCAGGCTTGTGCCTTTCATAATAAGCAGAATGAACAGACCATAAAGCTGCAGTGAGACACAAATACCATCCTCTGAAACCAGGTGTCAACTCCAGCACTTACTGATGGCAATGTATGTCAAAAATAGCTACAGCACTAATTAACCTGATAACATGGGGAAACAGGGCAGGAGGAAACATGCAGAAAAATGGAGAGTAGAGGAAACTGCTGAAGCAGGGAAAAAGGGAAAACAGGAGTAAAAGAAGCAGAAAAAATGAAAGGCAGAAAGACTGGGCATTGCAGAAAACAGTTACTGATTAATGAAGGGAGAACCAGAGACTTGGCATGGTTGAACACCTAAACAGTATAAATTTTCAAATGCACAGGTAGAGAAAACAGAACTTACTTTTTCCTATTCACATGCACTAAACATATAAAATCATAATACATACCATGCAAAAATATCTAACTACACCAAAATTTTACGGAACTACTGGACTTGGTGGAGTGGCTGGATTCAAATATGCTCCAGATTTATGAGAAAAGTTCTATTTAGAGCAAAATCCAGTTTCCATGTAAGAGAATCTCAAGTTCACAGGCAGCCATCCAACAAGTAGTGAGTATGAATGTGAAGAAAGCAAGACACAACTGCCTCTGCCTCATCAGAGTGAGATCCCATCGTGCCTGTTTTGAATTAACCCTCCTTTTGCTTTCTAGAAGCACATGCAAAGGTGAAAGCTTCACTTTTAGCCAAGATTGCCACAGGAACCCTGAGAGCACTGTCCTCCACAGCATTCTAAGCAGCTGTTGTAACACAAGAACACCTTCCTACAGGTACCAATGCAGTGCAACTTCATTTCACCAGGACCAGACAGTTAAAAGTTGATGTAATACTTTATGTGCTTCAGAAATTAGTACCAAAACCAACACCCAGAGAAAACGGAACAGAGCAGAAAACCACATCAGCACCAAACAGAAACAGGTTGTCCAAACAAACATTAGTCTAGTTCTTGGATACAGCAAACATAAGCAATGAGTGCTCTTCGACAAAACCAAGAAATAGTTTCTAGACCTTCCTCAAAATGACGAGGTGGAAGAACTTCCTGGAAAACCTGAACTCGTTTTTCAGGTCCTAAGTGTAAAATGGAAGAGGAGCAAAACTTCCCACACCTGAGGTATGGCACAGAAAGCTCTGTAACTAGAGGTACAGATGGTCAACATGCAGACTAATTAATGTGAGGCAGAAAAAAACAAGGAGAAAAAAGCAACTGTAGTTAAGCTTGTTCTGTTTCTCAATTACTACTCTGGCTATCAGTATTGCACTTGTTGGAAGCAGCAATCTGAGGTACCTGATACAGTCAGTACTCAGCTGCCAATTACAGTCTCCAATAAATACAACAGTTGGCATTATCATTATTATTAGGTGATAACTTAAATGCATCTCAATAATGGAATGCTTATTCCTATATGCAAAAGAATAATGCAAGTATGGTTTGAAAAGATTTAGATCATGTTTCTTTGCAAAGTCATTGCTTAGCAGACTAAAACCTAAGGATGCTAAAGATAAAAAGATTTTCTGGAAGGTGGCAGTAAGACAAAAAGCCCTCAAGAGTTGACACCTTCAGACTGAGGCAGTATCAAACTGCAGTTACATCACCGCACAGGTTGCTACAACAGAGGCCTCTCACATGGAATCAGCCTCACTCCTGTCCCCTGCTGTCAGGAGTGCCTGTAGAGCTGTGTGGAGATGGTTTAGAAAGCTGATCTGGTGGACACTGAACATTTCTGTGTCAGACCAAAGATGAGATCATCCTAAGCTGCTCTCGGCTGCACCACAGGAAGGAGAACCTGTACTTGCTCATGGTTCTTTCTCCCTTTCAAAACTGTGCTGTATCCATGAGGAGGAGAGCACCAAGAAAACTAGAAAAAAGAAAAGCAGAAGAATAAAAAAGGGGAAATGTCACCTGGGTGCTTTTTGGAATCTGCCAGCCAATGAATAGATCTTTGTGACATTCTAATCAGCAGAGGAAGCACCACATTTATCTCTGTCCCTCTAAAACTCTTCCTCTCCTCTCACAATACCATATGACACCAGGTAGCAGCAACACTGATGGAGCTGCTAATGATACATTTTTTTTTAAATGGGAAGAGAGATTTAGTACACAGTATAAAAAAGTAGTAAATGCAACATTGTGTCTGCAGGTGTAACTTTAAACATAACTCCCTGCTTTTTTTTTAATGGCAAACAACAGTTTTCCAACAGGTGTGAGCTAATAACTTATTCAAGCTAGGTCTGTCACATTTTTCTAATGATAAAGAGGTCCTGCACCTGGAATTGTGCTAACAGAAGTGTTAACACAGGTTGTGCCACACTAAGGTAAACTGTCAGCCTTAAGAACTCCTGCTCTCAGAGTTCTTTCTCTTGAGCTAATGATACAGCTGCTCTCCAGCAGAGGATTGTGTTCTCACAGCACATGACAAGGCTGGGAAAGCAGGCACATGAGAAACTGCTGAGCAGGAACAGGCAGTGTGGAATCCATGGCAGCATCAGGGAGGGCCAGGCTAGGGATGGAGGAGCTGTACTGCCCGTCACCAGGCTGCAGCTTCAGCACAGCTCCAGCTACAAACCTGCTCCCTTCCAGAAAAGCTCTCTGGTTTCCTTGTACACAGCACTAGTGTGAAGTAGCTGAAACAGAAACACAGCAGACAGACAGGACAGCTCCAAGCCACCTCTGACCCCACCAGCCAGATATCCAGACAGGTTCCCTACCGAAAGGGCAGGATCTGGAAAGATCTGATGGGTCCAAACTTCCCACGACCCTGTGCAGCCTCAGCTATCCCTGTCCAGCTATAGCATCCATTCCAGTCCTACTGGAACGGTGAGAACTGGAAAGCCTTATATAGCAGGGCCAGCCAGAAGGGAAGTATGACAAAACCAGCTCAAAAAACAGCAGAAACGCTAAATTAAAAGGAAAGTAACCAGGTATTTCCAACCAGCTCCTTGAACATCATTAATAAAACAAAGCAGAAGTTTTTATCTAACAGGATTAGAACACAACCAGTGTTAAACACATGGTTGCAAGTAATAATTACTTGGGGAATGCTATCTTTATATAGGCTCATCCTGTGAGCTCTACAGAAGTCCCTAAACTACACACAAGTGAAGACACTTAAATGTTCAAAGCTTATGAAGTATTTTCCACCGGTGTGACTGGAAACCAACAAACCGAGCCCAGCTCTCTGCTAACCCACCTGCAGACACACAGGCAAGCCAATGAGCCAGCGGAATAATAAAACAACACCTGTTCTTTGGGGTCCTCAGCTGGAAATGCAGTATTCCCACTAACACTGTATCCGAGGCAAAAATGGGACCCTTCCAAAAATCCTTCCCTAGTTAGGAAGGAAAACGAAGCCAAACAAAGAGAAGAGAGCCTGAGGGACGGTATATGCACTGCTGTCAGCTGCTCTGTGCCTACCCCAGGTAATGTTTCTATGCCTGTGTAGCGGGATGGGGGCCCCGCAGGCAGCCGGCACGCACAAACACCTCCGGGCACGACTTTTCCTGCGGAGCCACGGTGCCAGGGAAGCCCCGGCCTCTCTGGACAGTCCCGGGCCGGCAGCAGACCCCGGCCGCGTCCAACCCCACGGAGGGGAGAGAGCGGGGGCGATCTGAGGCGAAGCCGCCCCCCGGCCTGCCAGCCCTCTCAGCGCACAGAGACAGGAGCGGGCGCAGCCCCCGCCTAGCGGGGACCCCTTCCCCTCACCTTGGCCCTGCCAGCCTCCAGTTTGCGCCTTCGCGCCTCCTCCTGCGCGTCCATGCGGCGGCCGGGGCGGGTCGCGCCCCCCGCGCCGTCACGGCGGCGGCAGCGAAGCCTCGGTCATGGCCGCCCCGGGCCGCCCGCCGCCGCGCCAGCCACACCTCGTGGGGCGGAGCTCTGCGCCCATTGGCCAGAGCTCCTGACGCTCCGCGGCCGTCGACCAATGGCGATAGCGTATCTCAGCCGGGCTCCGCCCACTCCCGCTAAATGGCTGCTGGGATACCCCGGGCAAGCCGGCGCGAGCCCCCGGCCCCGCCCCTTCCGCGGCAGCCACAAATGGGAGAGTCCCGCGCCATTTCAAAAGGGCCGCCGGCCCCGCCCAGCGCGGGAGGCAGCCAATGGGGAGCGGGGACGTAGAGGCAGCCAATGGAGGCGCGGCTGGCGGCAGCCAATAGGATGAGGGGAAGGGTTGGTGCTTCCCTTCCCGCCTTTTGGCTTGTTTGTAAATCTTTTAGCGAAGAAATAAATTAACGTTCCTTGGTTCTAAGTTGCATGATTCTCTTCAGTAATCAGCATGCTATCCTCTGTTGCTTATTGATCTCTCGTTCTTCGTGCTAATTTGGTCGTCATTCTTTGAACCCTCTATCATCATTTTCTGGGAGATGGAGTCTCCAGCTGTCCAGGCCTTAATCCCCTCTGGACTCTTCTGGTTACTCCAACGTCCTGGAAGGGCCATAAGATCCCAGATGTCCAATCTACAACTCCTTTTCACTCTGCTTATTGAAGCTACAAAACTGGTGGCTTCTTTGTATTTAGAAATCATTAAGTTATAGATTTAATATATACTTTAAATATAAGTATATAAATATAAATTTATAAATAATATTATAAAAATGCAGTCAAGTCTGATAGGGCAGTGTGCTGGATTGGCAAGCATTTAAAAGCATTAAAAAGCATTTAAAAGCATTAAAAAGCATTTAAAAGCCCATTGCAGAGGTTTGTGGGGCGCAGTAATTTTGGCTTTCCTCTTCACAAATGATTTTACTCTTCTCAGGAAGTGTGGAAGTTTCAGTGAGCAAACCACGCTCGTGCTACATCTGACAGGGAAGAAGACGTGTGCTCGTGTTTTTACGAACAGTTCTGAGGGTGAAGGTGTGGGTGTCAATGTCTTTGAAATGTCTTCATGTCTCTACTAACTTCAGGTTGGTTGCAGAGCCCACTCTTGAAACAGCCAAGGGTCTGCACAAGGCTGAACTTTTGAACTTTGGGGTAAATTATTTGCTTTTCCTGGTAGTACTGTCATGCTCTCTGATTTCTTAGCCAGGATTCTGAGATTGCCTGCAGTCATTACCAAAAGACAAAGACTGAATTATGGAATGTCTTAGTGAGCACCTCCAAGGATCAGGCAGCCACAGCCTTTCTGGGGAAACTCTTCTAGGGCTTCACAGAGAAGAATTGTTTCCTAATACCCAATCTAAACCCGCTCTCTGTCAGTGGGAAGTCATTTCCCCTTGTCCTGCCACTCCAGGCCCCTGTAAATTGTCCCTCTCCATCTTTCTTGTAGGCTCCCTTCAGACACTGGAAGGCCACAGTTAGGTCACCCTAAATTTTCTCTTTTCCAGGCTGATCCATCCCAATTCTTTCAGCCTTTCCTCACAGCAGAGTTGCTTCACCCGTCTAATAATTATTATCATAGTATCTTTTTAAATTGTCTTTTTGAACTCACAGAAATGAAAATTAAGGATATAAAATATCAGAATCAATAAAAGACATAAAAGAAATGCAATACTGGTACGGACCTCATCAGGTTATCTAATCCTTTCTTGTATCTGAGGAGTCCTACAATGGTTCAACACATTTGATTTTTTAATTGTTCCTAAACAACTTCTGTGAAAGTATTTTTTGTCTAATGGCTGCTCCATCATTTCCCTTAGTGGCTAATGAAGATTTCTTTCCCCATTTTTATCAGGCTTTCTCTTCCTCATTAAGCCAAATGCCTGTGTTTTTCCAGATGGAACTCCCCCACTCCACCCCGTTCTTTGATTGCATCCTCTCATTTGTTTAAAAAATTCTGGCCTGTCCTCTTCTCACCAGCTACTTACTAATTAAACAAAGCCAGTTCTTTAAAGTCCTCCTTAGAACCTTCCTTTTTGTAAATGCATCCTTTTTATTTTTTTTTTTTTTTCCTGGACTGACTTTCCTTCTTAAACCACCATGTCTAAAAATAGGCACAGTGTCCAAACTCTGACTTCAGCGCTGCTAAGTAGAGCAGAATAATTATGTCCTGTGAGGTGCATGTAACACACCTGTTATTCCTCTGCAGGATTAAATTTGTCTGGTTTTGCTCTTTTGAATCCTCATTCTCAAGCGTGATCCCTTATTTGGGATTCAGTGTAGCTACAGATCCCTTTCAGCAAGATCTTGTGTGTGGCTGGCACATTTCTGGCACCCCATTAATTAGCAGGTTGTAAGATGTCCCAAGAGTAAGGATCACACTGTAACCAAGGCATCCATAAGTTTAGGGAGAGATCCTTTAGCAGCTTTGCTGGAAAACTTTTTGCTTTTTCTGCCTTTTTTTATATTTTCATTTTTTCCTCCTAGTATTGGATTTTCTCTGGGATACCTGTCGCATCAAGCAAAAATTTCTCATCATTTTCTCTTTAGTAAATTCAGTTGCTTAACACTAGTGCTGTACTTTTAATGGAATGCTTATAGCTGGTTCTTTTTGTCAAACTTACTTGTAACCCTCTATTCATACTGCAACGAAGGCTCTAGAAATTTAGTTTTTAGGGGCACTGTACTAAATCATTTGATGGTAAAATAATCAGCTCAATATTCACCAGCAATCAAAAAGGAGTAGGTTTCTTTCCCAGCACAGAAACAAACTATAATGATGCACTTTACCAGCATAAGTAGGCTTGTGCTTTTGACTAAGATAACTAGGAAACTCCTAGTTATTTTTTTAGTTACTGTGTAGTAATAACTCATGTAAAGGGCTTTGTCAAAAGTGTGCAGACCCCTTATAGTGGAATAAACAGGCACCAGTCAGCAAGATCATAATCTGACCACTGGCACTGGACTTGTTTTAAAGAACCATTGGCTTTTATTTCTTTTTTTCTTGTCCACTAATGTGCCAGGCATTTGCCTTACCAAAGGTACACAAGCTTCCGTGCCTGGAGATTAAATTGTTTATGTTATGTATTGACATTACAAACTATAGCAACCAGGTTACAGGCACAAACCTCTGAGCTAATTAGAAGGCTCCAACAACACAGATGCCAGGCTTAGCGATGCTGCCAGGGGAAGAATAGCAACCATTAGGAGCAGACAAATAAATATTCAGTCTCAGCTGCCTTCCTGTGAGCATCACAACCTGCAGCACAAAAGTATGTTGAGAGAAATGGCAGGAAAAGCTGTGTCTGTGATGTTGTGAATGCCTGTACTCATTTTTACTGGGAGTGAAACTGATGATTTTATCTGCTTGTCTCAATTTCTACTCTACTTGTATTATTGTCTTTTAATAATGGAATTATTCCATGAAGACTGTGGAGGGGAAAAAAAATGAGCACTGAAAAACTGTCTGCCTCTGTTTAGCTTTTTAACATGTTTTTACCTGCCTGCTCTTCCAGGAGATCATGGCAGATCCTTCAGTGTTGGATCACCTGACACGACTGAAACTCAAACTCCTAGAAAAGGTAAGAGAAACTCCTAGAAAAAGAAAGAATTCTGCAGTGTTTTCTCTGCCTTTTGCTGTTGCATGTTTAAGCATTAATAGCATATTTTAAAACAGTATTACTCTACTGAGATACACTGAGGAGTGGTAATACTTACTGTCACTTTCTTAACTGTCATTGTACAAGTTTACATGGAGCTACAGTAAATTAAATTGACTTTGATTTTATGGGAGATGTCACCAGTTAGCTCAAAGCCAGTTTGAGCTGGGACAGGCAAAGTTTAGGAGTAAATCTTGGGTAAAGAGAGTCTCAGATTGTTTTAAGGCAATTTCATATCTGTTTTCACATAAGATGTGTTGCCTGGTCAGACCTTTGCTGAATCAAGAGTCCAGATCTTGGACTATCAGGCAAGCCCAAACTGAACATTATCAAGTTCTTCATATGATGCAGCTCTCTGCCCTACAAAATAAATTATGTATATGTCTCCTGATTCACCACGCTATCAATTTTAAGGTCTGGAATAGCCTGGGCAGCTGGAAACATGACTATTCATTACTGTAACTAGATTTGTAATGAGACATTTCATACTTTTTTAAGAACCACCATTTTTCTCCACTTCTGCTCTATTTCCTCCATCCCAAACTCATGCCATAGGCCTCTAAATCCTTGTGGCCTTTTCTGCCTGACTTATAACCAGTCCTGGTTATGGTTCTGCCAACAGAGACTAGAAAATGAACAGGAGAACCTAGAGAAGATGGAGATGTCTCTCCCAGCAGCAAGTAAGAGAAGCATTTGTTCTAATTATAGGCCTATTTTAGGAAGGGCTTGCTTATGTTCTCAGGCATGAGTTCCTCAGGAGATGATCCCCTCTCCTCCCTAAGAGCTGTGAGCTAACTGCTTTTTATCTTTTGCATTTCTTCAGCTATTTTTTTCCTGAGCAAGGGAAGTGAACAACCAGCTGAGCACTAACATAAGATGACTTCCTGGCTGCAGGTATCCTCTGCAGCCTGTCCAGCTGGCTCAGCTGGAGCAAACTGATGGTGATCCAGTTTGTCCTAGCTCTTACACCTAGGAGTGAGCCCCTGTTGTAGTCCAGCTGTTTGCTTGGCTTTGGTGATTCTGAAAAGGCAGGAGGAACGCTTCATTTCTTTGCGTGGCACATGCACTGTTTATATTATTTATGGATTCAAGGCTATACCAGTATAAGCTCAGTGATATTTCTAAATTGTACTGTGGATTCATTGATCTGATGCACAAATAGACAGAATCTTCTAATACTGTGGCCAAATTTTTTAAAAAATCCCCTATAACAACTTACAGTTTCAAAATATGAAATTGTGCTTTCCAGAGCAGACACCAAACATGGCTCCAAAGTACCTGAAAACACTCTTGTTTATCTTCATTTCAAGAGAGTTAAAAATCAGCCATGTGTGGGATGAACTGAGCAGGAAGTTGATTCAGAACAAAATAGAAACAGAAAAGTTGACATTCAAACCGTAGTTTATTTGAGCTGTTACTACAGCCAGTCATCCTCTGCATGCACAGGGTACATCTAGAAACTTTCTGGCTAAAACCGATTCCTAAACCAGGAGGTTAAAAGGAGGTTTAAGAGAGAAATCTAAAGAGTTTATTTTAAGAGGTGTTTTACCTTTGTAGAGCTGCTGAGCAGCTGTGACTGCACATGCATAAAGTCATTTTCCATACATGTATTTGACAAGAAACAGCCTTTTCCACAAGCCTTTTGTGAAAGAACTCAAGCTGTTAAAGCAGGGCAACACAGAGTCCTCAGGCAGGTGCAGAGGGGAGCCTCTGTTTTTTATTGCAAAACCCAGGCCTTTTAGAGCATTTAGGCCTTTACCAGTTACACAGTTTTAAATCACAACAAGCATAATCCAACCAACCACCATACACCACGATGTGAACACACAATGTTTATATAACTTGTTTTTCTGCCTCTAATTCAGCTGAGTCACTTTCCCATAGCCCTTTTCTACTTAGCCAAAGTAGCAGGCCTGAGCCATGGTTTTACATGGGTAACAAGGCCCTTATTTTATTATTATTTATTATTTATTATTATTATTATTATTAAGGCTTTACCTATATGCAACATTAAGCTATCTAATAACACATTTCCCACATTAATATCGTAACACAGGTGCTGTAATAGCTCTGTCTTTGTGATCCTTTGAGAAGATAATGGACTTTTCCTCTTCCAGGGAACAGACCTCAGGACATGCTCCAAAGTGCCCTGATGAAAAGGAAAGATCTGCTGCAGGAGCTTAGGGTAAGAGCCCTCTCTGGCCAGAAGTAACAGAGCCCAGTGACCTGTACATCCACTGCTGATGTGGATTCAGTGTTTTCCTGTCCTTTAGCTCTGGGGCTGGGCAATATTTAGTGTCCTGCTGCTTTGGAATATATTATTATTATTATTATTATTATTATTATTATTATTATTATTATTATTATTATTATTATTATTATTATTGATAATAATAATAATAATAAGTGTATATCTATCTAAAATATATTATAATATATAATATATAATATATAATATATAATACATATACTATATATTATATCTTTTATATATATAGATATAGATATATTTTTATATCTATATATATAAACAAACAAACAAATAAATAAATACATAAATCTATCTCATATGCTTTTGGCCAGCTAATCGGGGAGAGCCTGGGGGGCAGCTTGGCTGCCCTCACTACAGCTCTAGGAGCTTGCACCTGCCTCAGGTACTACAGGGGGATGATTCTGTTTGTCCTGAACTGCTGTATCGTAAACTTTCTATGCCAAAATGCAAAGAAGGGATTTTTAGTGATGCCAAAGTAGAGACAATAGTAATTGTTATTTATTCCTAGTTTGTGGAGGATACTATTACTGAAATGTTTTGCCAGACTTTTGGCAGCTTGTTCTGCACTTTTTTTTTTTTCCCAATCCTTTTTGCTTATGCTTCAAGATCTGTGGGAAGGAAAACTTTCTTTATACTTACACAGGCACTGGCAGTGCCCTTGATGCACTAAGGGGCTAATCCCATTTAGTCCAGAGAGCATAACCATTCTCTCTGCCTTGCTGTGACCAGATTTTCTTTAGGAAAATACTTGACTTTGCAGGAGCAACACCTTCTGGAAGAGCTTTCACAGCCACTTTCACCAGCTGGGGGACACTGCCATGACCACAGAGCTGCCCTCCCACAAGTCTACCAGATCCCTTTTCCAGCTTCCCAAGTGGAGCCACCAAGGATTATCCAGCAGGCAGTAAGGATTGTCTCCTAGAAAACACCACTAGCACTGTGCCAGTCTGAGCTGACAATCATTTGGGAGCTGTATGGAATTGCTCATCCCACAAAAAGGGAAGATACATCTCTTGCTCTTTTATGGGACTCTTGCTGCCTGCAGCAAAACCTAAGGGGAAATCATCTTGCAAATAAGGCCCAAAATTAACAATAGGAATGGTTTACCCTTGGAACAGGATGGCAGAAGGAGTGGCAGAGCTGCCCACACTCCAGCCTGGCCGTTCAGCCACTTTCTAACACACATCAGTCTGCTCATGCAGCACACAACCTCCACAGCTTTTCCACGAGAATCCCAGAGTTTTTCTGAAGCCTAGGCAGATGACAGCTGTTCCCATAGATAGACCAGCTGGCCAAATCCAACCCTGACTTCTCCACTTTCCTTCCTCTTCCAGATGCCAACTCAACCTGCCACCATCATCCAGCAGTTGCCCCAGCCATCCCCTCTGGTCACGCAGGTTCTGCCAGCCCAGCCCTCTGCAGCCCCTGGCCCTGGGAGCATTAAAGAAGGTAACAAATTCTCCAAAAAGCAGCCAGCTCCTGTCACTAGAGGCCTGCAGAGGGGCAGGGCAGGTGGCAGGTGGAAGGGGACATGGGACAGTGGCCAAGCTAGTTAGTGATGTGCTGTTTAATGAGCTGGTGGAGCTTTGGGAGTTGTGCTTCATAAGTGGGATGGGTACCAGTTGTGAAAGGCATTAAGGCAAACTCTTATCACCAAAACTAAAGAAAGAGGAACTACAAACTCAAGGGAAGATTGGGAAAGCAAAACAGCTCAGCTCATGAGTAATCAACTCATGGCACTGAGTAATATTAACAAAGTCAAACCCATGCACTTGGATGATTTCAGAATTAGCAAACAGGCTTCTAATATCTGGTTTTATTCTTTTGTTCCTTCCTAACCGGCTGTTCAATCTCCTCATGCTTTTATTTGTACTCTGTGTTTGGAAACACAACAGAGCATCTGAAAGTGTTGTTCTAAATATAGTGAAATGCCAATAAAAGTGCTTGTTTCTAAACATAGGTGGGTGCTACTGTGAAGTAATACATGAACTAAAACCTGGGAAAATTTCCCTGTCTCAGCCTTCAGCCAAAGGTTCATCCCACACAGGAATCCTCAGTCATGAAACAGCAGTATTTCTCAGCTCACACTTCATCTAAGTGTCTGGATTTTTGAATCAGAGTTTATTTCCATAACCAAAATAGTCCAAATCCACTCATGACTTCTCTGAAGCTGGTCCATGTAAACTACTTTTTGTATGATCAGAAAAAAGGAAAATGAGAGTTGCCTTCATTGCTTTTTCCCTTCTTTTTTTCCTCACCTGTCCTTTTTCACTTCTCCCAAAGCAAATTAGCTATACTGCACAAGTCCTTTGGATCCCAGAGATCATGTAAGGAGATTTGATGTGCATGAAATGACAGATTAAGGGTTGGACTTGATGATGTTAAAGATCTTTTCCAGCCTTTACAATTCTATGAAGCTGTGGACTCTCAAGGTGGCAGTGCAATATCACATAAATTTGAGGAAACCTCTCACATGGAAAGCAGCGATCTGGGGCTGAAGCAATGGAGAGCACAGTCAGGAGCCTGTCCATGCTGGAGTAAGGGAAAGCTGCATCTCTTCTCCATCCTGCCATCCAGCACAGGTGGGGGTGTGGGCTTGCAGGGCAAGCAACAGACAAGATACTCAGCAGCAGCTTTCTTGTAGAAGGGAGGAGAAACAGGAAAGCTGGTATGAACAATCCCATTCACAAACATTAACTTTGCACTTTCTGGGGAAATATTGCCAATATTCTTCATGTGCCCCCTGCTCTGCCCTCATTGCAGTGTCCAGTCTGTGTGCTGGAGGGCACTCCTTGCCATGATGCCTCTGCTGCTCGGCAGCTGTGGATAAAGCTCTTACTCTGCTCTTCTCTTTCCAGATATGGTGGAGATGATGCTGATCCAGAATGCTCAGATGCACCAGATCATGATGCAAAACATGATGCTGAAGGCTCTGCCACCAACGGTGCTCACACAGCTTGGGGGAGCCAGCTCTGCCCTGCCCCAGCACACGCAGCAGGTAACAATCCCCCAGCCTGAAGGGCATCCTTGCCCACAGCAGGCAATGGCTCATCTCCCTGAGAGGGAACAAGGCCTGGACACAGCACACAAAGGGCTGGGAGAGCCAGAGGACTGTGGAGGACACTGAACCTTAGGAAAGATGAGAGAAGCATGCCCTGATGCCCACCTTCCTCTCCAGGCCATCCTGTCATTCTGCATTTCCCTGACATTGACTAATGGAGTAAATTGGAGGGAGCGGGGTCTGAATATCAGGTGAAATCTGAAGTCACCAAATGTTCTTGGACTTTCTTTACTGGAAGCTGCAGACTCTTCTCCAGACACACCCCAAAGGCCTTCCTTTCCCAAGGGGTGGCTGAGTGGAACCCTGACCCCTCAGCTAGGGACCCCCCCTCCGTGGGGACACCGGTTTCTGCAGCCACCCTTTGTCTCTCTCCACCAAGGACCTGCAGCTCGCTGCTCCCCTGGCCATGAAAGCAGACAGGCCCAAGCCACCTGTGGTGCACCACCACCACCATTACCCTCCCACAGAGGTGTTCCCAGTGACCCCCAGAGGTTTCCTGTCCACATCCCCTGCACAGCACTGGACTGCAAGCTCTGCCCAGCCTATGTAAGTAAGCAGGCAGCTGTGAAGTGCACTTCACAGTTTCTCCCTGCCCAGGTGGGGTGGCAAGGCAGATTGTGAAATAAACGTGGGGATCTGACAAGGATGAGGATCACACAGATCCCCCACCCTGCCATGCTGCATTGCTTTGCTCTGCAGGGCCTTTTGGCTCTCCCTGTACACCCAGCAGTCATCTGCTAAATAAGGCAGGGGTTGGGGGAAGCGTTTTATGCTTGGGCTAAGGTTCCCAGCAGGATTTATGTTCTTAAAGCACTGCTGGGACATTTGCTAATCAGAATTTCCTGGGGAAATAAAAACCTAAACCACCAGCTAAGAAAAATGGTACAAAGGGAGGGGTGTATCAGAAATAATGCTGAGCCTTTGCCATAAGCTTGTGCTTGCAGTCAAAGGGGGTGGGTTTCAAGTGCAGAAATGGATGAGATTTTCCCCAGGATGGTCCCAGATCCATGGAGCCCTTGAGCCCTGTGCAGAGGTCACAGCCAGCTCCTCCAGGAGCTCACTTGCTTTGTGCCTTCATCTGAGCTTGTCCTGCCTGGCCTCCTAGGTGCTAGGAAGTTCCTGTATGGCAAGGCTGGTAAAGAAGTGCACCCTGCTAGAGCATGGAAGGGAGGGTGACGTGGGGACACACTGTGAGAGCTCAACTTCTGTGCCATCACTCTTTCAGAGCCTTAGTGAACAGGAGAACAGGACAGAGGCAGCTGCAGCCTTGGGCACAGATGACCTGCTGGCAGGGGTATCTGTACAGCCCTCTTTAGCAGAGGATTTGAATTCCTGAACAGATTATTTACCTAATGGGATTATAAGGGATGAACATTTCTACCTATTTCCCCTTGACATGGGTTTGTAATCTGAACCAGTAAAGAACTCCTGGCTCCTGTCAGGATCAGTGCAATTCAGTGTTCAAAGAAATCAGTTTTTTTCATGGCTTTTAAACTACATTCTTCCTCTTCTTCAGCTGTCTTCCACCACAACCTGTGAGACCAAACACATCTTTTTGCAGCTGAAGCACTACTGGCTCTTACTAAACACAATAACCCCATTTTTCTTGTTGCAGGTGGCCTACATACTGACAGTACAGGATCCTCTGCAAGTGGACCATAGCCTTTCTAAAAACAATAAAATCCTGATGTTCTTCCTCAGCCATTGGCATGTCTTTTTCTTCAGCAACACAAATCGAGCACTTTTCCCTCCTTTACTTTTCCCACTAGTTTTCAGAGGGCAGGCTTTAATCCATACCTATGTTACCCTGTTCTTTTTAGTTTTATTTAGAACTTCTTAAAAGGCTCACTCAGAGTTTTTATCAGGCAACACTTTTTCATGCTCTCAGCAGCCTGGTTTTGTTTAATATAGAAAGATGAACAATCATTTTGTAGCACTTTCTCAATATCTTCCCACCTTCTGTTTTTAAAGTGGAGGACATCTGTACACCGGGTTTGCCTCATGCAGTTTGTGAGTGAGTCTGATTAAGAAAACCCAGGGACCTAAATTTTGTTTGGAATGAAGAAAAGATAGTAACTGCCACTGCTGGAAGCTAAATAGTGTGCTGTGTTCCAAAACCAATTAATGAATAATTTATTTACTGTGTAAAACCTACCTTGCTCTTTGCCCTCTCTGCTCTGTCGTCTTTGAGATTCTTATTGCTCTCTACAACTTCTCACTTTCTACAACTACCTGAAAGAGGAAATGGTCTTAAGTTATGCCACAGGAGTTTAGATTGAATATTAGGAAGAAATTCCTAACTGGAAACATTGTCAGACATAGGAAGAGGCTGCCCAGGGAAGCATTTGAGTCCTGCCCCGTTCCTGTAGGTCTTTGATAGCCATGCTGGTGTGGCATTTAGGGTCATAGCTTAGTGGTGTGCTTGGCAGTGCTGGGTTAACAGTTGGGACTCGATGTTCTCAGAGGGCTTTTTCTACCTTAACAATGCTATGAGCCAAAGCTGCTGGTGCCTGGCAGGTTTAGCAGTAAATTGTACTTGATGATACAAATGTCTGCTGTTTAATTATTGTGTGTTGGCCCTAATTGGCTCCTCCCTTTTCAAAGCTTACTGTGAGCAGCATTGGCTCAGCAGAGCATTTCCTCCCAAGGATGGGCATGTGAGATAATGCCTGCAGAGATGTTTCCTCACAGCCTTGTCTAAGTCCTGGAAAGCTTCTGCAGAGCAGGCATGGACCTTCTCCTAAGCATCACCCCACAAAACGCCTGAGCCACACACAGCTTCCTTGGATGAAAGATGTGCTCAAGGATGGGATGAGGCTCCTGGGCAAGTAGTGTGGCTTCCATCCCACCCTCAGGAGAGAGTGTGTGAGGCTCCAGAAGTCACTCCACGTTGTCCCACCAATGCCTTTGCAGTTGCATCCCAGCAAAAGCCTGGCCGATGCAAAAGCCTGGTTCCTGCTCTGTGTGTATTCCTTGGAGACTGCAGGATTGCTCTAGAAGTTCCAAAAGAGGCCTTTGGATGGAGCCTGACTGAGCAACACCATGTTGCTCTCTCAACACCTCAGCCTCAGCCAGGCTGACTCCCTGACAGTCTCTGGGCTGGGAGTTAAACTTTAATATGGATTGGGGGAGAAGAACCCAGGCATGACTCAGCCACCCACAGTCCTTCCCTTCCCCTCCCCACTGGCACTGGGGAGAAGCAGAGGGATCAGAGACTGAGCAGGGATCTGAGAGCCAGGGGCTGACCTAGCATGGAGCCCTGTGACCCACGAGGGAAAAGAGTTGCTATTGTTGGTGGTGGTCTGGTAGGAAATGTCATTTAGCTGCTGCATGATTGTGTTTGCTGGGGAGCTGGGGCTGTAAAAACACTGCTTGAATGTGGGGGTGAATGTTTTTCTTAAAATCGTTCCTCTGTCAGATGATGGGGTGTTGCGAAGGGGTTGATTGAGTTCCTGCTGTGGGAGGCTCCTGTCCTTTTGTCGGATGAAGGGGTTTGGGTAGTGGGTGGAGCAGTGGTGCCCAGGTACACCAAATAAAAGTCTTTGTTTGGGCTGCCAGGTTCCCCAGTCCCTTGGCTGATTTTGGCTGTAATCAAATCTCTAGTGTGAAATGCTTTGTAAGAACTGAGAGTGGTAAAAGCCAGGCTGGGAGGAAATGCCTTCCCCTGCCCACTTTTGTTTGGGAATGGTTCTCATCTGCTGCTACTTGCAGAGAGGTGTGACACTAAAGGCCAGGCTGGATGGGGCTCTGAGTAACCTGGTCTAGTGGGAGGTGTCCCTGCCCATGGCAGGGGGTTGTAACAAGATGGTCTTCAGCATCCTTTCCAACCCAAACCATTCTATGATTCTGTGACAGCTCGGGGCATTGCAGCACCTACATCTCTCTCTTGACTTTTTGGACATTAGTTTATTGGAAAAGAGTGATAACAGAAGAGGCTGTAGTTCTGACAACAATTCATAATGGAAATTAGATTTAAAAATTAATTTAAATTACAAACAGGACATATTTGTACTGTTCTCCCTCACTATGTTCCCAAGGGAATGCTGCTACACACTGAACTCTAGTGAGGAAGGTAAACACAGTCCAGAAAGGAGCTGGGAACTTGTCTACACCAGCTCCTGCTGCCTCTGGCTGAAGAGGTGAGCCCTGCTGCACTCAGCTGCTGTGTGTAAACAAGCCTGAGCTTGGCATAAACTTTACAAACATTTTAGACTTTATAAAAAGAGTTTTGATGGGTGGCTTTTGTCTTGGAGACTGCAAACACACAGGGCTGCCAGAGGACTTCAGTAAAAAATCTTCCCAGGTTCTTGGTCAAAGGACCTCCCTGTTTATGCTGAGCTGCATCCCCTGATCACTTCTTTCCTTTGATACATCTCAGTAGTGCCCTCTGAAATACTTCACCCACCATTCCTGCTCCTTTTCTTGCAGGTGGGTGCGTTAAATGCCTGTTTCTTGGCTAGACGAGGTTTCCATGTTGACGTTTATGAAGCCAGAGAAGGTAAGGTCAGCCTGATCATTACTGAGAGCTCGCTGAAACTGCAAGAAAATAACCAAATTTGATAGTGGCAGTTTGGGGATATTCTTTTCTCTCTCCCCTTTAGCTCTTGTGGTGGGGAGGAGCATTTATTTGAAGTTCATCTTGTGTGGAGGGAACCCACTCTTTATCTACTAAAGTGATGCCCTTTTTATATTCTTGGCTTAAACACTGATTCAAATCCTCACCTTTGAAGCCTGGTCTCTGCAGGAAACATTATAGTACAGTGCTGGGCCAGAAGGAGAGATGGAGCCTCCAGGTCCACAAGGCACCACAAAAGAGAAATTAGGATTTAGAGCTAAAGGCAGAGAAATTGTTCATCTTCAGTATCTGTCAGCTGGCAGACAAAAAAAACCTTGGTAGAGGTGGCAAACTGAATGGCAGGTGGGAATGATACCATGGGAAGCGAAATGACTCAAGTGTGCGGTGAAGGGGAGGAGGAGCCGTGCCTGACACTCTGCAGTAACTCTTCCTGCCCTGACAGACAGCAGAACAGGCAGTTCTGCTGCATGGCTTACAGCTGACAGAAGTTCCACAGCTTCAAAAAGCCTCTGGTTGCTCTTACCTGCCTTCTGAGTTGGATGGATCCTACTGTGCTAGTCCATTTGTCCCATTGCTTACAGTGATACCCATGTTGGGATGAGGAGGCTCTGTCCCATACACTGGCCAGACAGCCCAGGAAGTCTCAATGAGGAAACTCAGAGGAGGAACAGGCCAATTCCCAGACATTTCCATCTGATCAGGCATGAAGAAGGTGACCTGCCAACGTCACAAAAAGCATCAGTCTGTGGACCTCAGCAGAACCTGGCAGGCATTCATTGCTCAGCCTTCTCCATTTAGAGGGGAAATGGCTCTTGATGTTAATGGACCCTCTGGCACGTGGGGTGCTGTCAGAATCCAGCATTCCCTTTGCAGCACTTGGCTGCAGCTGCTTCTTCCAGGCTGGAGGTGGCACGGAGGATCCAGGCTAGGCTCCCCCCTACCCCACCTGCTGTTGCTGCAGGGGGCTTGGGAGATGTTCCCCTGCCCAGGCTGTGCTATCATTGCCTCCACAACCAGCTGCTCTCCCCTGCAGATATCCGAGTGGCCAGCTTTGCGCGTGGCAGAAGCATCAACTTGGCCCTGTCTCACAGGGGACGCCAAGCCCTGCGAGCTGTGGGGATGGAGAACCAGGTACTCTGGCACATCTGGTGCTGGTGGGGGTCTCTGTGTCCTCTCCTTTCTTGCCCTATCCCAGCCAGACCTCTTCCACTGCGTGCCTGCAGTCTGGCTCTCCCCTGCTTCACAGCACGTCTGCCAGCAGGATCTTCCCCATGCCAGGCAGCTGGGCTCTGCACCTGGCAGTGGGTGCTTCCCTGGGACACCAAGCACCTTCCTGTGTTTACCTCCCTGCTGTGCTCCCCTCCCTCCTGGAGAAGAGGGCAAACAGGGCAGGAGTAGATGGACTCCCAAAAGAGCTGATGCAATAAAGCAGGATGCAATAAAGGCAGCTGTTTTCCCCACTGACACGTCCAGATTTGTTATTTTCCCAGAAAACCTTGGTCTTTGGGCTGACCCCTGACATCCATCCACACCACCTTCTGCCCAGCATGCTCGGCTGGGAGCCCAGCACTCTTCTGCAGGGTACTGGCTACCATTTAACATCCAGCTGTTGGCTGTGGTGGGATCTTCTGGTCCCTGGATCCCTGCAGAGGAGCCCAGGCTTTGAAAACACACATCCCAGTCCCAGGATGTAATTTGGCTTTCATCCCCTGCCTTGTCCAGCACTCTGGGATTTTTCATGTCCCTTCTATCCAAAAACAATTTCCCTCTGATTTTTATGAGAATGAGCTTGTAAGTAATCTCAGTAAACTGTAGTAAGTTGATGTGAGAGCCCTGTTAAAGTTTTCCCTGGTTATTTGGAAATGTGTGAGGAAAGAACCCCCCATTCTTCCCTGAGTGCAGTGCTTGGGTGAGGGGATGATGCTTGGTAACCTGTACTAAAATCCCACAGTTTTGGCCAAAAGCATGGCTTGTGTTTCCCTGCTGTTTCAGATTGTGGCCAAGGGCATTCCTATGCGGGCACGGAGGATACACACACCTTCAGGGAAAAAATACTCTATCCCTTATGGGAAGAAGAACCAGGTACTGGAGTTGCTCTGCAGAGCACAAGAGGTCTTTGTTAGCATTTGTGTCTCTGTGTCATGGACAGTGTGGGGCTCATGGGTGTGGGAGAGGCTGGAGAGAATGAGGGAAGGGGATTACTTGGAAGGGAGGGTTTCCTGGCCATGCAGAGTGTCCTTCAGCAAAGCTTTCTGAACCCCCTGTTTGTTTGCCTTGCAGTACATTATCTCTGTGGACAGAGCAAACTTAAACAAAGAGCTGCTGACAGGTAGGTTGTAACTTCTGTTTGCAAATTCTTCTAACACACTTTTTGCTGGGAATTTTGGGTTTTCCCCATGACTAGAAGACTTCGAGCCCCAAGCTCCCTTACCCACATCTCAGGGAGTGCAAACCTGAACTAGCAGAGGAAAACCTGTGCTGTTCCCCAGCTAAAGAAGAAGAGACCTCCCCAGCCTTGTCACAGTTTGTGGCATTTTCCATGACCCCTGATTGTACAGAGACAAAGAGAAATTGGAGCTCTGTGGCCAAGTATGTAATCAGACCAAATTTATGCAAATTCCCCACCTACTGCAGGCACCTCACCCCATCCTGAACTTGAGTGGAGTGATGGTGGAAAGCTGTCAGTGGCTCATGTCATTGTAGGGAAGAAAAAAAAAACTTGCAGGATTGCTTGCATTTTTCAAATAGTTTAAACCATAGTTGACCAGTCGCAGTGTGCCCTGCCTGCTGGCCCTCACGCAACACAGCAAATTATTTGCTGTAATGGCAAAAATCCCTATAATTTAGGAATATCTTGGAAATATTTTTTGTGGTCACAGTAAGCCCCTCTACATTTTGTTGTTTTTTCTTTTCACAGCTGCTGAGAAGTACTCCAACACTAAACTGTTCTTTGGACACAAGCTCCTCGGGTGCAATGCAGAGTCGGGGACATTATCTATAAAAAGGTAATGCCTGGACAAGCGTGGGATCAAGCATTGTGGTCAGTTAGTTTCTGCTTAATCATTCATAAAACCTCAAACAATTGAGCAATCTCAGTTTTGAAACTACTGTGCAGGCAAAACTTTGTGCCAGTTTTGAAAAGGAGAGACATCAAGACAGCATTCAGGGAGAGACTGAGAAAGGTTTGAGCAACTCACAAACCCCCCCAGCCTGGCAGCAGGCACACTTTTCCTGACTTGTGCAGGGGATAAACATACCACTGGATCCAGAGACAGATTGCTCATCAGGGAGGGTGGATAACTGGTGATTCCCCATCCCTGGAAGTGTTCCAGGCCAGGCTGGATGGAGCTCTGAGCACCCTGGTGTGGTGTCTCTGCCCATGGCAGGGGGTGGAACGGGCTGAGCTTTAAGGTCCCTTCAAACCCAAACAATTCTGTGGTTCCATGACCTTGTTTCACAGTCTTTCATGGATGTTCTGGTCCTACCCCCCATCCTCCTGGCAAGTGCTGTAAGCTCTACAAAACAGCAGTGTTATCTCAAAGGTGCCTCCTGCAATGCTGAGTAGACCTGGCAGAGTTATGCTTTTGATAACCTACAGGATAATTATTTATCCTCATGCTGTGCTTCCCAGGCAGTGAGAGCTGATCTTCCCTAGAAGATTACTAACACATTTTGCAAAAGGTAGATCCTCTGGGCACAGTGGTGCTGAGCTGGCCCAGAGTTACAGGAGGATTATCCACAGAATCATGGAATGGTTAGGGTGGGAATGGACCCTGAAGATCAGATTGATCCAAGGTACTGTCTGCTTTCAGATCCGACCAGCAGATCTTGGAACTGACCTATGATCTCATCGTGGGGTGTGATGGAGCCTTCTCAACAGTCAGAAAACAGTTCATGAGGCAAACACGCTTCAACTACAGCCACGAGTACATTCCTCATGGCTACATGGAGCTGACCATCCCTCCCAAGGATGGAGATGTGAGTGTGCCTGTCCCAGGGGCTGCTACAACCTTCACAGGTTGGATATCCCACCCCCTTCTCACTGTGGCTCTGCTAGAACAGCTTTGGAAGAATTCACTTCTCACCTGGGGTTTAGGCAAGGGATTAAACCTTCCATAAGAGAAGACATAGATCTCTTTCTCTTCCAAAAGTGGGGCCAATATTGGTGCCTGCATGCAAAAATCCTAGAGTGCCTATCCTGGAGTGGTGGGATTAACCCTGGCTCTGAGAGGTCCTGGAGGTATGGGAATGTGTCTATGAGGACATCAGCAATTGCAAAGCATCAGATTTTTGCCCATATTTCTTATCCTTTCCTCTTTCCCTTGCTCTGTGTTTCCCTGAAGCATCAGGGACCAGAAAGGGGCCCTGTAGTTGCTGTGTCTTCCTGTAGGAATTATTGTGCTGTGTGGAGGGAAGCCAGAGCCTGGGCTGGGGAAGCTGAGCAAGGCAGGTCAAGGATACAAGGCAATTTTCTTTCTCTTTCAGTTTGCCATGGAACCAAACTACCTCCATATCTGGCCAAGAAACACCTTCATGATGATTGCACTGCCCAACATGGTGCTAACCCAGAGCCATGTTCTCTTGGGGCACAGGAGGGGGTTGGTGGGGATGAACAGCTGTGGTGGCAGGGATTGGGAGGGTCAGGAGTCACGGAATAACCAAAACACAGGATCAATTAGATTGGAAAAGACCTCTGAAATGACAGAGTCCAACCTATGACCCAATACCACCTTGTCAGCCAGACCATGGCACTGAGTGCCACATCCAGTCTTTCCTTAAAAACCTGCTGGGACACTGACTCCACCATCTCCCTGGGCAGCCTGTTCCAATGTCTAATCACCCTTTCTGTGAAGAAATTCTTCCTAATGTCCAGTCTAAACCTCCCCTCGTGCAGCTTAAGACTGCCTCCTCTTGTCTTGTCCCTTGTTACCTGGGAGCAGAGCCTGACTCCCACCTGGCTCCATCCTCCTGTCAGAGTGCTGTAGAGAGTGATAAGGTCTCCACTGAGCCCCCTTTTCTCCAGGCTAAGTACCCCCAGCTCCCTCAGCTGCTCCTCACAGGATTTGTGCTCCAGACCCCCACAAACCAGCACTCTGCAGCTGGATGTTATAAACTACATACCAGGAGCATCAGGACAGTGTGCCAGGCCCATGCTGGCCAGTCACACACAGTTTCTGCCTCCCCTGTTCCTGCCCAACATGAGAAAGGGAGTGGCCAGACATTCGTTCCTTGCTGTGCCAGTGGGTCACAGGGATTGCCAGTGGCTGGGCACTGAGCTGCTGCCTCAGGTTCTCTCTGTTCTCTGGGCTTCTTACTGACCTTTTTTCCTGGCTGGCAGGACAAGTCCTTCACCTGCACACTCTTCATGCCCTTTGAGGAATTTGAGAAGCTCACAACAGGCGAGCAAGTGCTGGCTTTTTTCCAGACCTACTTCCCAGATGCCATTCCCCTCATCGGAGAGTGAGTGTTCCCATCTCCCCTATTCACTCATCAACAGTTATCTATTATGGGATGGGTTTTTCTTGGATGATATCAACAGTCTCAGCTGCGTTAGGCAGTTTCCTCTTAGAATAAATTATCCCAGGACTTCATATTAACTGAGAAACTCAGATCTTCTCTGGTATGTCCTTCCTACATTGGCCAACAGCTACTGCAGCTCACAGTAAGAGGACTAAGATGTCAATAATCAAGTTGTGTGCAGAACTTAAAACCTGCAGACAAAATATGTGGTCCACAGTGGGGAAGTTGGCTTCCACATTTTTCCCAGCACAAACAGCCTAGTGCACAGGCTTGGGGTTTGCATACCAAAGCTGAGAGTGCCTGTGGCCTGGCTTCCTGAGCTTGGATGTGGCATGGCTTGCTCTTCTCTCTTGTGGTCCCACACAACAAAATCTGTTGTTTTACCTGAAGGCAAGAGCTGAAGCACGATTACTTTTTGCTGCCAGCCCAGGCCATGATCTCTGTGAAGTGCTCTTCCTACAACCTCTCCTCCCGGTGCATGCTGATGGGAGATGCCGCGCATGCTGTTGTGCCCTTCTACGGACAGGGCATGAATGCAGTAAGTTCATGGCTGGCCTGTCCCTCTTGGTGGGGATCCCACTCCTTTCACCCACAAATGCCTGGTTTTAGTGTTTAACTCCATAGAGTTCATGGGCTGGCTGTCCCACAGCCTGATGTCCTCTGAAGAGCAGGGGACAGGGTGATGATGCCACCTTCCCATGAAGCAGAAGACTACATGAGAGGGGGGTCCAGGCAGCTGGGAAATCATCAGCAATCCCCTCAATTTCTCTCAAGACCCCTGTCAGCAGGGCCTGGAGTAAGACTCCTGCTCTGAAGCTGTGGTCAGTGGGACCAAACAGCTACAATAGCTAAGGATCCATGAGAGCACTTCTGAATGTATGGGTTCTTTATGCCTATTAACCCCCTAATATTCCTCCCAGGGCTTTGAAGATTGTTTGGTCTTTGATGAATTAATGGACCAGTTCCACAATGACCTTGGTACGTGAGGTGGCTGGGGACTTGTGAGAGCAGAGGAACATCCCTCTGCAGCTGAGGGCAGCTGGACACCCTGCAGGAGCTGCCTGTGAACTGTTACTTTCTTCTCCCAGGTGCCTGTCTCCCTGAGTTCTCCAGACTGAGGGTGCCAGACGACCACGCAATTTCAGATTTAGCCATGTACAATTATGTAGAGGTAGGTGAGCCCCACACAGACCTGTGATTCCATGGGCCATGCACACAGTAGTGCTCTCAGGATGCATGCAGCAGGCAAATCCCTGGCTGGGCTCTCACCCTGGCAGGTTTTAGCCTCAGAGCTCCTTGGGAATGTCACTGGGGCTGAGGAGGCACTGATCCCTGCATCACTCTCCTGGGAGAGGTAGCAAAGCACAGGGGAGCTCTGACAAAACCCATTGCAAAGGGGTGGCTGTTGCTCTGTTGCAGATGCGTGAGCACGTGAATTCAACGTGGTTCATTTTCCGGAAGCACGTAGACAACTTTCTCCACGCCCTCATGCCTTCCACCATTGTCCCGCTGTACACCATGGTAAGCCAGCGTGTCATTTCCCACTGATGTGAGCTCCTCCTGCCTGGCTTTGGGGTGGTGACATTCTCCTGCAACCCCTCCCAGGTGACCTTCACCAGAATTCGCTACCATGAGGCCCTTCTACGCTGGAAGTGGCAGACAAAGGTTGGTCAAGGGTGGTGCCCATCCTCCCCACGCCATGAGCCTTGGGAGCATCTTGCACACCAGCACTGCCCAGCTTGGGGGAGGGACAGCTTTCTTGGTGGGATATTGCCAGATGTGATGACTGCTTGGTGTTGCAGGGTAGGGGCCAGCCTCTGATGATGTCGGGGTTTCTCTTTGCACTTGCAGGTAATTAATCGAGGGCTGTTTGTTGTGGGAGCAGCAGGACTGGGTGGCACCTACCTGCTGATGAAGCGTCTGGCACGGAACTTCAGCTTCTGCTTGGAAGACTTGTGGGGCTGGTCCCATTATCTGAAGAATATTGGAAATCTTCCCTTTGGCACACAAGTGGCTTAAATGTATGGGGAGCTCCTTGTTGTAATAAAAATGAAGGCCCAGACTCTTGGCTCAGCTGGGTGATTTTGTTTCTCTTGGGATGTGGTTTGGCAGCTCCTGCAGCCCCTTGGAAGCAGTTTGGCCTCTCTCCCTTTCCCAGGTGAGAGGAGCCTGTCAGGCACAGTGCCCAGAAAGCTTCTCCAGGGGCTCAGGGGTGTAACCCTGGCAGCCTGGTCTCAAGGGATGTCATGTGTAGGTCTGGCACTTAGAGATTATGATTTAGTGTTGGAGCTGGCAGCGCTAGGTTAATGGTTAGATAGTCAATGATCTTAGAGTTTTTTCCAACCTGACTGGTGTGTCCCAGCCTGCAGACTGCTCTTAGCAAAAACAAGCCAACATTTGGAGGGTCCTGAAGCCAAAAATAGCTGCAGTCTGGAAGAGAACTAGGTGGATTATCAGACACACTTTCCTTCTTACCTTGCCCTGGACCCTCACAGTCACTGCTTAAGAACAATAAAATGGCCCAAATTGACCCCTGATCTGATGTGGCACCGCCAATCTCATTTGAGGTGGTCTGTGAACAGCTGCCAGCACATGGGCAGGGATGAGAACTGCTCTGCACTGTTCAGTGAGTCAGTTTTGACTTGCAAGGGAGCACCATTCAGGGCATAGATGGCAAATGGTGTAGAAAAGAGTTTGCTTCTCTAGCTGGGATCTTTCCCAGGCACTGTACCTATGGAAGATGGTGGCAGCAATGACAAGGTGTATGGTAGTTTCTCCAATTAATGCTTTAGCTGCTGCCCTTGCACCTAATTCTTAGCAGGACAGATGTATTTACCTCATATATTAATCTTTATTCACATTAAACTTCTTCACAGAGCAAATAAAGATTCAACACAATACAACTCTATGCAAATTAATCCCAAACTTAAAGCAAATAAGGAATTGTACCACTATTTCACAGGAATGACCCACAATGTAAGAGCAACTGGCTGCTATGTGTGGTTGGGATAAGTGCTGAGCTGGAGAGGCTCTGGGTACTGCCAGATGTTTGGCACAGCTGGCTCCTGGCATGACTGACATGCTTGCAAAGCAGAGAAAAGATCATACCCCAGGGGGTGGGAGAAGCTATGGCTGACCTCCAACCTGCATTTTCCAGGTGCTCATAGATCATAGATCAAGTTCTATAGATCAAACAGTGGCTCCTTACTGCACAGAGGACTTCAAGGCATGATGGAGACAAGGCAAGCATGCAGAAGCCCAGGCAGAACCTGGCCTGAGGTAGGTCTGAGCAGGGAGCGATGTCAGGAAGCTGTTGGTGATCTGGGAAAAAGATCCAGTGCATGTTCTCCAGCTGCTCTTCATCACAAGGTACAGGTGCTCACTAGCCCTTAGGGCCTATCATATCACTGCAGCTGCTTGGACCCTTTATGTCCAACTCAGCAGTGAGTTCTCAGGAAAACATTGCATAGTGGTAGAGACCAATGCTGCAGGGGAAGGCATGGAGCAGCCTGGAGGCAGATCCTGCTGGAGCAGAAGAGAGATGGTAGTTTTGAAATCCCAGCTCAAAACAAAAGCTGGAAGCACTCTGTACTCTGGCTTTGGGGTCAGTGTCCAAGACTGCTGCCAGAAAGCAAAGTTAGCATCAGGAGATGGGGCAGGACCCACTGCATATTCCTGTGGTGTTCCCCTCTACCAGCTCCACCAACACAACTGGAAAGCATGGCCAGGAGACTGGCGTGGGTGCAGTCCTTCAGTCAGCACCTGACACGATGAGGGCTCTTGGAAGAAGGGACGAAAACATGAGGATAAAGAAGAAGGGGTGGGAGCCTTAGTTTCAGATTTCCTTAGTTTGAGCTTTCCTTAGCTTGGCATTTCCTTTTTTAACAGTGCGTCCCAGTGCTGCCAGGTATTGCCTCATTCATTAAACCTGGGGTTGACGACAGTGGTGGTGGCACTCTTGAAGAGGGGATTATCAGCCTGGAGGGAGAGAAGTGAGAGGCTTGTGTTGGATTTCCAGCAGAGCATTACCCATCCCACCCATCCCAACGCCAACAGCACAGACAGCACTGGAAGAAGAGTCCGTAGGGTGTTTAGGCCCCTAAATGGCAAAATCCAGCTGGGCTGAAAAACGAGCGGTGGGGAGGGCTCAGGTCTACATGGCTGCCTCTGGAAAGGATGTCCCCTCCGACTGTCCCCAGTGGATCTGAGCACCCCAGAACACCCCACTGGCACGGATGGGCTCTCTTACATCATTCCACTTGGCTTTGGTCTTCTCCTTCTCAAACCGGCGGTATTCCCGACGGTCAAGCAGCTCCATCAAGAGCCGCCAGATGACCAGGACCAGAATGCCAATGAGGAACACGCCAGCGACGGTGCTGCCCACGATCAGTGGGATGTTGGGAGGCTGTGGGCACTCTTTAGGACAGACAGACAGTGTCAGGCTGCAGCCCCTGGCAAAGCAGCAAGGCTGCAGTAGCAAGGTTGGCAGCCTGCCTGTGTCAGGGCAGGAGGAGCAGGGATGGGATACCTCTATCAGGATCAACGATGATGGTGTACATATCCTCACCATCCTCCTGGACCATGCGGAAGGACATCCAGCAGTTCTGGGAATCCTTTTCTCTGCATTTCCTATCATTTATGCTCACCTCTGTTGAGTTTGTGTGCAGATGGATGTTGGGACAGGCCTGGGAGCAGTTCTTCTCAAAGGGACCACTGCTGAAGAACTTGCACTCCACGCAGGAGCTGCAAAACAAGCAGCCACAGCTCACATCTGCAGGGGCAGCAACCCTCTCACCTGGCTTTGGCTACAGCTGGGCTCTGCCCAAGCACAGGCAGGGCCTGCCTGTGCCTCCCTGGGATATTAGGGATCGCCCCTGCCCCCGTGGCCTCTCTGTGCGCATCACTCACATGTATCTGCCACAGGGTGAAGCGCAGCCTGGGCACTCCCGGCAGAAGGGGGGCTGGTACCCTCCCCAGCACTGGCAGCGGTTGCAGTGGCAGGTCCCGCGGAGGCTGCAGACGTGTCTGCGGGTGTTGAGGCAGCCCTCCGTCGACTGCTGGCACTGGCAGGCGCTGCCCTCGTATCCAGGCAGGCACTTGCACGCCCCGCAGTCGCATTGCCCTCGTGCTGCAGAGGAAGATCTTTCAGATCCTGCAGGCAACCAGGCCACCCTCCCTCTGCCCACGCTTGGAGAGCATCACCCACCCTGCGCTCACCACACCACCCTTCATGGGATGCTCAAGGAGCTGGTGTGGTGGGATCCAGCAGCCCCAAACCCTCCCACTGGGCTTATGGCACAAAAAGGCCGCATCTCCCTGCGCATTTAATTCTTCTAAGCAGTGGCCAGTTGGAAAAGCTGTCGCAGGCACATCACCTGGGCCGCCGCAGAGGGAGCCGTTGAAGAACTCGCAGTTCATGTTGTCGCACTGGCAGTAGGTGCCGTAGATGTACTTGCCAGGTGTGTCACTGGTGTGGCAGACGCACTGCCCGCACACGCAGTCCCCCTGCCCCGAGCAGATCACCGAGCTGTTGTCCCTCCGGCAGCTGCGCTCCAGCTCCTTGCTGCTCTTTCCTTTGGTGTAGCACTCACAGTTCTTCCCTGTGTATCTTGAATTGCAGCTGCCGCCAGAGGAGATGAGCAAGCTTGGGTCAGTGGCCATGGGGCATGCACAGGGCCCAGACCTCCACAAAAGTGGAGCAAATCTGGGACAGCCTCACCAAAAAGCAATCACAGCATGTTGGTGCTAACTCCATGCTGGAGCAGGGTGGCTGACTGGGAGCAAACCTCAGAAATGCTGCTTTTCCACCAGTTGTATTCACAACACCAAATAAATGCCCAAAAATTACTGTTATATTTTATAATTTCAAAGCCCTTGCCAAGGAGATGTGTGTATTTCCTGAGGGAACCCAGTCTTTGCCTCTGTTTGTCACTGAGAGGCCATGAAGCAATAATTATACTTAAAGACCTGTGAGCTGCAGCCAAGAAATGGGATTTTCACCCACTACAGAAATCTGTGTCTGCTCGGTGGGTGGATTGGTGGATGATTTGATACCGGGATGGATGGATAGATAGCTGGATTGAGGCCCCTAGGAAAACAGCATAACCTCCACCAACAGAAGAGCCAGCTCATTGTGTCCCCTGCCTCCATCAACACAGGGGACAGTTCCAAGGGAAATGCACGGATCCACCCCTCTGAACAAAAAAATTTGTGCAAAGCTACAGAGCCCAGCCAAGACTTGGCCCAACGTCCCTCTCCCAGCAATTCCCCAGCTCTGGCAGCATTTGAAATTGTGTTTTGGGTGGACAGCACATACCTGCAGATGCCACATTCGATGATGCCTTGCCCATTGCAAGCGGCTGGGTCAGGCTGGTCATTGCAGTGGCAGTCACAGTTGCTGGCCACATGGACAGTGAGGGTGTCTGTGAAGCCTAGTGGCCGGATGGTGAAGGAATAGTTTGGAATGCACGCCTTGGCTGTGACCTTCACTTTGAAGATGACCTAGAAAGTGCAGAGTAGGACAGGGAAGGGCCAGATGTCACAGTGTGCAGGCCCTAGGCTGAGGACACGCACATCCAGAACAAGGGCAGATCTCCCACAATCCATAGCATTTTGGACACTCTTGGCATTAAATTAATATAAACAGAAAGCCTGGAAGAGCAACCAGGCTTCCTATCATTAAACAGGATGGGCAACAGAAACTGTGCAAGCTGTGGGGTGTTCCTGGTACAGGAGAGCATACCTCATCATTGATCTTGACATTGTCGCACTGGCCTCTTGCTTCATCCACAGAGTCCTTGTCATTTTTGCATTTGGAGTCATATTTGACATCCAGAGTGTCCAGCAAGGAGGAATGGTCCAAGATTATCCGTGAGGAGAGGTTCTTAGAAAAAATGGTGGAGAAGGTGCCATCAGTCCAAGAGTAGACTGAACCAAGAGGGTATGGGGTTGCAGGTCAGGAAAAAGAGCCAGAGAGCACCACAGGTCAGGATTTCAGCTGCCTGGGGTGGTTCTAGAAATGCAGGTGATGTCACTGGAGAGGTGAGAACTCCTGCACTTACATTGTAGGCCACTTGGATGAGTTCAATGATGTTGCTGGAGTCCTCCTTCAGCTCTCCCACTGCTGACTTTGGGATCATCTCACTGAGTTTCTGCCAGTGGAGAGCAAAGAGGTGAGCACTTCCTACCACGTGACAGCAGAGCAGGAGACAGCAGCAGGAGACACACACAGCTGTGTCTGTCCTCCTGGAAAGGGGATGGAGGATCTGACATATTCTCACCTTGTAAACATCCACCACCTTACTGGTGACAGCAAAAATGGGCTGAATGTTGTTTTCGGCAAGTTTCTGGACCAGCTGGCCAACAGATGGGTAGTCCTGGATGGGGAGAGGGATAGCACACTCAGCACAACCTCCCCCACCAGCAAAAGAGGAGACACTTTGGGTGTGGTAGCACAACTTAGGATGATTAAGGTGGCATTTTGGTCTCTGAAACAGGCTGTTATTTACATGACATCATCTTTTCTGCCTGGGGAAGTGAGGTGGGGGGTGTTGGAGATGCTGAACAGCCTCCAGGTACTTACAAACTCATTGCTCCTTTTGTACATGTTGTCCTCCAAGTGGCACTTGCCATCGTTGGGGGTCAGGATGCCTGCAAGCTTGCCATCCCCGGCAAAGTGGAAGCCATCATCAGTAGCAAACACCAGCAGGCGGGTCACGTTGCGCCAGCCGATCAGGTCCTGCAAGTGGCACAGAGAGTGGCCCCTGCCCCTGGGCAAGGCTGGCAGGACAGTGACCCCAGCCATGGTGTCAGCCCCAGCATGGGGCAGGGGGCACGAGGAATGTGGGTTAAGGGAGATGAGGGTTAGGAGGCTCTGGGGTAGGATGCTCTCTTGTACTCTCCAGAGTGACCTGCCCTGCTGCCAAATCAGAACTTAGGCAGGATGGGCTTCCAGAGCCCACCAGAAGAGGGGCAGAGCCACGGGTGTGTGTGGGCAGCAGCCCTCCTGCCTGAGCACACCCCCTGGCAGCAGGGCAGGTGCAGGACTCACCCCACACACTGCTGCCTGCATCATGGCATCCAGCCCCCCCTCTGGGGCATCCAGGTTCCCTGAGATGAACTGCTTCCCCACTTCGTTCTCAAACTGCTTGGCATTGTCAGTCAGCGACAGGATGTGCTTAAAGGCGAAGGGAGGCTGGCACTTCTCGTCCTTATTGGGACAGGGGTTCTGCAGCTTCTCGGGGTGTGTGTTCACAAATGGCAGCACTGTCTTGTCCACAAAGGAGCCAAACCCTAGGGTAGCCAGACTACAGTTTCAGGGCACAGGGCACAGGGCATGGACAATCTGCTGGCCCCCACGCACATGCCCATGTCCCTTGCCTTGCCACACTCTTCAGCCTGGCAGAGGACACCTGCTGTCCACCTCCTGCATCCCCCTCCAGCCCTGCAGCTCTTCCCAGCAGCAAACAGATGTGCCAGGCTGAAGACAGGCTCACCAATTCGCCTATAAGGGGTGGTGCTCTCCAGCGCCCTGAGCAGCTCCCCTCCCAGCTTCTTCACCTTCTCCAGGTCATCCAGCATGGAGTAGGAGAGGTCCATGAGGTAGTAGAGATCAATGGGATACCCCATGGCACGGCGAAACTTCACTTCAAACACAGCAGGCTGGCCTGAGGGACAAGGATGCTGGGATCAGCTACCGTGTTGTGCCAGCTTGTGCCATCACCCACCCCCCCTCTCTCTGGGAAGAAAAGGGGTGGAAATGCAAGCTGCAATGTGTTGCTGTGTCTCAGGTGAGTCTGGGGATGAGTGGAAGGGCGTTGTTGGCAGGCCACAAGAAGAAGGGTGTTGGGAATGCCAGGCAGAGCATACCTATCCTCAGTTTCAGGTGCACCTCCTGTGGAGTCAGTTGTATCTTGTTGCTTAAGGGAAGGTCCTGTGTCCTTTTGATCTCATTGCCTGGAAACTCAATCTCACTCTCTGGGCATCCCCTCTGCTTCAGCTGCTCAATGGTGTCACAGCGGATGGAGTCTGGCTCACCGGCTTTGGTGAAATTCTGTGTGTGACAACACCAGCAGGAAAAAAAAGAAACAGAGGAGCAGGAGGTGAACAGGCACCGTACAGGATGACCTGGCCCCCAATCCAGGTCTCCAGGCCATTGATGGAGAAAAGAAAGGAGAAAGGTCATAGCTGTTGGATCCCTCCTGGCCCCATCCTTCAGGCAGGACATGAAACACACCCACAATGAAGTCAGGCAGAGCCAGGCAGGCAGGGTGACTGCCTTGATTGATGCTGGTTAGCTGACTGCTGGGGGGTGACAACTAGACAGGCTACATGGACCTACCAACTTCTTGCACCAGGCGCATCCTGGACCAGACTGAATGCAGTCCTTGCATGTCCCCACCTTGATCTTGGGGCACTCCATGGCAAAGGCTGGAAAGGCAAGAAGGCAGAGTTGGTGTGGGGGGAAGCTGGGAATGTTCAGACACCCAGCACCATGCACCCAAGCTGGCCTGAGCCTGCCCTGGCTCCCAAACCAATGCTGGGGGCTCTGGAAGGGCCATCAACTGCCTTGCTGTCCTTCAGCTGAGCTGTCTCGTGTTAAGTCCAGATCCCAGGAAGTGTAAGGACATTGCCTTTACACACCTCTCAGTGCTGTGTCCCCTCTGCTGTTGGGCAGATTTCGGATCCCCCCACCCTTTCACTGCCTGTGAAAGGTGCTGGGAGGAAGGCAGGTCGTGCTCACCTGTTGTCACCAGCAGTAGCATCCAGGTCACTGCTGACAGCTGGAGACAGTAGTCAGGACACATTTTCTGCAAGACAAAAAACATTCTTGTGACCACCTGGGATGTGCCCCAGGGATGAGGCAGCTGCAGTTTCCCTGGACAACCTGTGTTGAGATCACATTCATTAAAACTGTCATGTGTCACACCTTTCCCCAGCAAAGCCCTGGAGCAAACCCTGACAGTCTAATGGCCTTGCAACATGGATGACCACGAGGAAGTCAGAAAAGAGGAATTTGTTAAAAGAAGAAAAAGGAATAAGAAAGTACAAAGGAACAACAGACACTCCCTTTTTTAGCAATATTAGACACAGTGCCTGAAAACCAGGTCATCAGTTTCAAAATAGCTCTGATAGCTGCCCTGAGTAAGAAAAGAACCACTCCTGCCATTACCTCTTCCTGTGAACTTACCAAATAAACAGCTCAGAGTGATGTGGAAATGAGAAAATAAGGCAAACTGTCAAAAGACACTGAGGCAGGTTAGTACTTTAGGGCTGCTCAGGCATCAGGGTGTGCTGCCTTAGCTCATCAGCCTCTGTAAGACACCACACCAGCTGAGGATGACACTGGTCAGCCTTGAAAGGATGTCTGGTCTTCTCCCAAAGGCAGAGAGAGGGTCTAGGTAGGTCAGTGGGTAATGTTTGCCCAGTGAAGTTTGGTGCCCAGCTGTGATACAGGTAGTGGCCATCACTGATTATGGCTGAGGCCATCTGGAAGCCCACCCTGCCCTGGGTCCAGTCCCCCTGGCAGAGCTCCACAGCCAACATCACATTGCTGCACAGCCAACAAGAGGCACTGCTGTGGTCACCCAGCCGAACCCTCAGGGTGATGAGTTCACTCTGCCACGTCTGCACCATCCTATGGTGGGTGGCCAGAGCCCTCCTGGACAAAGAGCTCTGCAAGTTCCTCTCCACCACCACAGTCCCCCATGGTAAGATTTTAAGTGCATAATTTATTGTCACAGCTGCAATGTCCCTGTCCGTGTGTCATGCTGTGCCCAGCTGGCCCAACACATTCCTATCACCTCCAGATTCTGCCAGCAGAATTTGAGCTTGAAGGAAAGAAAAGTGGGTCCTGCCTTTGTTTCCTGTAGAACTCAGTGACTGACACCCCATATGTGCCTAATTCGGCTCCAGTTCTGCTACAAACCAGAAGTTCCCACACATGCTGTGAGGACCAAACCCATGGGCTCAATGAGCTCCTGCTGTTCCACCTGCCCAGTGTTTCCAAGTGTTTAATTCCCACTGCCATGCCAAAGTGTGCGGTGGTGAGGGAATGGAGCTCTGTGAGCTCCTCGTTCTTGCTGGAGGTTGGAGTTTCCTGTTTACAGGCTCATCTCATAAAATAGAGCAACCCTGAAACTGGATTTAGAAAAGCTCCCAAACTCCAAAAATACAGAAATACTCTCAACACACCCCCAGTGCTAGCTGCTATCAAATATTATATAGTAGGGCTCATGTTGTGAGCTGCATTTGGATGCTTTATTTCACCCCCACAGTGGCTTCTTGCCCTTGTCACAAGAGTATCTCCTGATACTTGGAGAGAGCAACAGCAGGAAGTTCAACACTTCTCTTCTGCCATGGAGGGAAATTACGCTGTGGTGTGTGGGCGGGTGAGCACAGGGCTTTCAAAGAGCACTAATGGGGTTTCTGCCTTTGTCTGCCTCCTTACAGCCTTCAGAGGAGGGCAAAGCAAGCTTTCAACCTGACTTTGCATGAGCAGGGCACTGACATAGGCCTCAGCAGCACTTCCTTCAACCCCCTTGATGATCCCTTCAGCTCATCCCAGATTTGCAGTCACCACCAATCCTGGGTCTCGACTCCCGCAAGTGCTCTGCTTGTGCAATTGTTTTCTTCCCCTTCTTTCCCACAAATTCAGGCAAGCAGAGGGGTGCATGTAGTCCATCCTCCTGCCCTTCTGTGAAGGAGCAGAACTGCAGAGCTTTACAACCACTTTCATTCCGTGGTGGGGAGTGGAGTGCCAAGATGGAGCAACCCAGCTAAGGGCAGGACACCACCAGGCTCTGCTTCCTGGCCAGGACTGCATGGCGGCATCAGGGGGAGAAAGGTGCACCTCAGGACCAGGGTCCTTCTTGGTCCTGTGCTCTTCTCACCACATGACTTGGGTGGCTCAGGATCAAGCCTCATCTTCAGCAAGCCTTTTGCAGAAGCCAGCAGGATATTCCACCAATGGAGCATCTGCCTTAGGGCAGGGTGTCCCCCAAGGGTCTGCATGCCAGAAGATGTGAAGGTGGCCTCAGGGAAGGTGCATAAGTTAAATGCTGGGTGCTGTCCTTGCTGTTCTGCCTGTGGGCAGGGTGCAGAGCTGGGGCACTCTGGCACTCAGGATTTGCTGGGGGCTGCTGTTGGGATGAAGCCGGCTGCTGTGCTCATGGAGGAGCAAGCTGGGAGTTATAAATAAGGCTGAAGGGGAAGTGTTGATGCCAGCAGTGATCCTGTTGCTATAAATAAAACAAGTGTTCAACAGCAGAGATGAGTCTTGAAGTCTGTTAGCCACAAGCTCCCATCAGGGCTTTGCTAAACATCTGTTTTCCCACAAAAAGGGGGGATATGCACTCATGCCCAGTATCCCGGGGGGACTCCTGTGGTGTTTGCACCATCCACCTGTAACAGTGAGGTTCCACTAGCACCAGTGCCCATGGGTGCTTGCTCCACACTGCCAAGCATCCCTGGTGCCAGGTCACCATCATGCTGTGACAGAGATGCCAGGTATTGCACCCAGCAGAGCTGCTCCTTCCCACCCCTGCAATCTGGGCAGCTCCAGACCCCTGTACAGAGGGGAAATGAGCAGAGTGGGGTATGGTGAGGATGGGAGAGTGAATGTCACTTGACTTGGGGCTGATTCTTCTGTCACTCAATTGTGTGAGATCCCACCCAGGTGGTCATACACAGGTCTTTCCCAGTCCATGCAGAATATCATACTCAGTCTGTGTGTATATATATATATATATATATATCTATAATATAAATCACAGGAAAAATATAAAAAATAAATATATATAAACATATTTTTAATATATAAAGAATACATATAATTAAATAAAAAGTATATACATAAACACACACACATATATATCTATCTATATTCCCAGGTCCTATTATAGGAAATACAAATATATTTTATATATATTTCCTTCCAGCAGCCTCCAGTGCCTGAAGAGGATAGACCTGTGGGGTGAGCTCTCTCCCATGTGCACCAAGTCCCTGCCTAGTTGGTGTCATCCCTTGGCTATGAGCACCAAGATCCCTGGGTGCCCGTGGGACCCTTGCCCTGCCCTGGGATGAAGGGAAGGAGGGGGTTTGTGCTGCTGGGTCTGCCAGGGTCAGAGTCCTGCTTGGGTGGGAAGGGGCTGCCCGCTATCTGCCCTGGGTAGTCTGGGAACACCACACCCTCCAGCCTGCCTGAGATCACTCAGAGCAGCACCAAAAGTGCAAAACCGCTGTGAAGCAGGATGTGACAGCTGCCACAGCTAGGATAGCAAAATGCACCATTTAGAGACTTTCCACAACTTGCAGTAGCCCCGTTCTAGGGTCTGTGCTGGTCATAGGACATGATGTCACTGCATGTGTTCACACCTTTGCTCCTCGCCTGCTAGGAGGCTGGGAGCTGTAGCTGTGACACTGGAAAAAGCATCGAAAACAGGGACCCAGCTGCTTTCCCTGACACCTGGGGTGTGCCCCACATTCCATCTGCATCCAAGAGCCACTGAGATGTTGGGAAGGACCTGCTCTCCCCAGGTCACATGCCTGCAGAGTATTTGATATGTGCAGCACACAAAGAGATGGAGAAGAGCAAGGCTCTCACCCCCTCTCCCAGCTATTCCCCCAGGCTCACAGGAGTGCAGGGACAGCCGGGAAGGTCTGTGCACAGGCATTCCAGGTGGTGACACTGTGCTGAGTCCTCCAGGCAGCCATCCCTACTATCCTCATGCCATGCCACCATGCCACTTCCCTCTTTCCCACTGCAACTCGCGGCTGGCAGTGGCAGAGATCCCCTTAGGAAGAGAGAGGGTCACGGGAGAGGATGGTGGCAGCCCACAGCCCTGGTGCTGCACGTCAGCACACAGCCCATGCCACCCTGCCCAGTGCCATGTGTGAGGGCATGGGAAGAGCACACTGCACCCCCTCTGCTCTGCCTTCTGAGCCTGCAGAGTGTGAGAAAAGGGAGTTTTGGAAGTCTAGCATCGTCCTCTGTCTGCCTTGCCATCCTCCAGATCTCTTCAGCAAGGGTCCTCACAATAACCACCTGCATTTCTGGGCTCAATGCTATCTCCAAAGGCAAAACTGTCACAGACCAGGCAAGCTGCCTTCACAAAGGCTGCACAGACTGACCCGCCGGCGGGAGGGACGCCGCGCCAAGCTCCCTGAAGCACCCTGAACTCAGGTAACCAGAGGTTAGATCAGGAGTAATAAAAATGTGCCATTGAAAGACCAGAGCTACAAAACCTCTTTGTTGCCTGCCTACCTCCCCCCCAAGAAAGAAGGAACAGAAGCATAAAAATTGAGATGCTGTACTTGCCTGGCCTCTAGCCCTCATCTCTATCCTGTACTTGGGCTGGGATGAGGATGGTTGGTCTCAGCTTCTCAAGTTTGGCTGGGAAAAGCAGCTGGGCATCAGGAGCTCTGTGATGTACCGCAATCTTTCCTTCCTATTTCTGTCTTGCAGTTGCAGGGGAAGAGGAAGTCGAGTGGTGCCCTGCGGGAGGGTGTGTTTCCCCAAACCTCAGCCAGCCCCACTCAGCCTGCCCAAACTCACAGCAACCTGCCTTGTGGGACTGGGACCGGACTCCCTGGGATACCCAGGGGCTTGCAGCCCTCCTACTGCACCTTGGAAAGGGACCCACCCAAACCCCCACACTTCATGAGAACTTTTCACCTTTCACAGCCCTGCTGGGGACCGGCGCTGACCTCAGCGGGCAAAGCTGGGAGTGGGTGAAACTAGTGAATTTGGGAGCTATTGGCAGCCCTTGGGTGTGGAGAAGATGAGGAGCTGGCTCCTCTTGGACTGTGGGTTGGGCTCTGAAATGTTTCTGTAAGGGTAGTCAGGCCTCCTCACATGACAGAGGATGCAAGTGCTGTCCCCTGGCAAAGCTCAGGGCTGTGTGGGGATTTTTTTTTAAGCAGCCTTTTACTGTTTTTGTGCCGGCTTCAATAACTCCTCCCAGCAGCAGCATTTCCCTAAGCAGAGAGGAACGAGCTTCTGGCAATTTTCTCTTAACCTCTTCAGGGCACTACAGTAAGAAAAATAAAGTCATTTAGAAAACATATAGGACCGTAGGGGTTTTTTAAAGCTAATAAATGCGTGTCTTTATTAATTGCTTCGTAGGTTTTCCTTCCAAGAAGCTGATATTGAGCCACCATTTTGCATTATCGTGGAATCCCAAAAGAGTTTGTGTTGAAAAGGACATTACAGACTGTCTTGTTCCAATTCTCTGCCATGGTCAGGGCAACTGGAGGCATTACAGGACCCTGATGCTGTTCACCTGCTGCTGTGCTACAGTTATGGGTTTATTTTTGCAGTAAGAAAAGCGATTGCAGTGCCAGCAGAAAATTTCCAAGCCCTGTGGATTGTAAAATTGATAAAATTTCTTTGCTCTGTGGATTGGTGCTTTTATTAAAGAAGACATCAAACCTGGCTTGGTTTCATCACAGCCAGGTGCAGCAGGAAAGCATCACAGTAATCCTGGCAGTGGGACAGGAGCATTAGAGCATCTGATGCAGGATATGGTGGGGATGGACCCTGAGAGTGAGCCAGCTGGAGCTGGGACACTCACCCAGCCTGGATGGCTGAGGCTGGATGTTGCAGAGAACTCCCCAGGCCTCCCAGGAGTGGGTGAGCTGTGGTAGATAAAAATGGGAAGGTTGGTGGAGTTCCTGCCAGTGGTGGGGGTTGCAGATCTGGGGGAAGGAAGTGTGGTTGAATGAGATGAGCTGCCGTAATTTTCCTTTTGTATGCATTAGGCCCTTAATGTATGGGTCTTTTCTCCCAAGTTATTTCATGGTGTTCGTCCAACCACTTTGCTTCAACTGACTCAAAGTTGCAGGAACAGGGTGGGAGGGCTGGGAGCCCCCAGAGTTGGAATGGTGGGAGCAGAGAGGGTGTACCATGGCTCTTTGCAGCCAAAGCTGAAACTTGCTGGCATATCTCAGTCCCTTCCAGCTGCTCCTCAGCCTCTACTGCAGCTTTGGCCTTCAGCGCTGCAGGTGAAGCTTGCCCAACCATTGGAATATGCTTGGTCACAGCACACATGCTCCCCAGCCTGTTTTGTAAGCATTTTAAGCTGCTAAATATTCCCTTTCCTATTATAACTGCCTTTATTTTATTGGTTCATCTTTTTATTTATACTAGCGTGGATTGTGTTTCCCCCCCGCCCCACTAATTGCAGGACTGCTGTGGTTTATGTAGGATGCACTTGAGAAGCTGGGGTGGGGAGCTGGGCATCCACCTGGGACACTGTCAGAGTGGGTTTTTTTACAAAGTCATTGACTTTGATGATCAGAGTTGTAATTTTGGGCCTTTGCTCCTAAATTATGTTCACCCAGCCTACAGCAGGGTAAGGGAAATTTTCCTGTTGTTATTTTCTATCCCTGTTGAACATTAAATCTTGTGGATGCCCCTCATCTCTGCAAGTGTTCCATGTCAGGCAGGAATAGGCTTGAAGCAACCTGATCTAGAGGCAAGGGAGTGGGACAAGATAATCTTTAAGGTTCCTTTCAACCCAAACCATTATGTGATTCCATGTTTTCAACATCCTCTCAAGGGGAAGCAGAGGGCCAGACACTGATCTCTTCCCTCTCGTGACCAGTGACAGGACTTGAGGAAATGACAGGGACCTGCATCAGAGGAGATTTAGGTTGGATCTTCCAAGGTTCTTCCCCCAGAGGGTGGTGGAGCACTGGACAGGCTGCCCAGGGAATGGTCACAGTCCCAAGGCTGCAAGAGCTCCTTGTTTGGCCACCACTGTGAGCTGAGATTTTTGGGATGTCCTGTGCAGGGCCAGGAGCTGGAGTCAATGATTCTGATGGGTTCCTTCCAGCTCAGCATATTCCATGATTCTGTGATCTTTCCAAGAACCTTCCCAGAAGCCTCTCTCTGCATTTCCATGGTACCCACAAGGAGTGTACTTACAGCTGTGCCCTTCTACGGCCCAATATCAGACCCTGGTAAACACAGCCTGGAGCGAAACGGGGAGGGCAGAGGATATGGAAAACAAAGATGTATTAACCAGGGAGCATCTCTCAGGGCTTGTTAAGATCAAACATACTGTGGCTCCAGGCTTGGAGCTTTTTATTCATCTTAGAGCAAGAAGAAGCAGCTTTGCATTTCACCCCCTCCTGTGTGTGGAAAGGTGCAGCCGAGGCTTGTGTTGCTTTGTTGCAGTATCCACCTGGGCCCATGAGTGCAATCTGGCAGGTGTTTGCCCTCCCTGGGGGCTTGCTGGGTATTTTCTACTCTTTTAACTGTAGAAATAATTCCTGGCAGTAATTTTTAAAGTTGTTTTTGTCCTACGTGGCAGCCTGGTCGCTAGCTAGTGCTACTGTTACCAAGAAACCTCCAAAATCGCTGGGATAAATAAAGCTGTCTCTCTAAAACTGTCTTTTCAGTGTCAGTGAGTAAGGCTTTATTCCTGGCCAGGACAAAGGGTGTGTGTGGCTAAACATTTCAGCTCCACACTGACCCCAGCACAAGCTTTTTTCACTTATTTATACATTGCTTATTTTTTTATATATATATATTAATTGATGTAAATTATATAATTATCTTAATTAGTATTCTATCCTGTATTGCTTATTGATTTCTTGCCCTACATGCTAATTTAGCCCACATTCTTTAGTCCTCTTTCTATTCCTAGTCCTCTATCTATTTCTCAGACAGGGAATCTCCAACTTTCTAGGCTTCTGTTTCCCCTGGTATCCTCTGGTTACTCCAACCTCCTTGAAGGGCCGTGAATTTAAGATCTCAGATATCTGATCTTCAACTCACTTTGGCTCTGCTTATTGAAGCTTGTCAAGGTTAACTAACTGTAAGTTTTAGTGATTTAATGATCAAAGTAACATTAAGAGTCTGTGAAGAAACTTAAAAAGTGGGCACTGCTTACAAGTAATTGATCAACTAATTATAATTAGTTTAGGAAAGTTCTATCATTTCCAATGCTACCAAGAGGCTCTCAGCTCTTACAGAGGCGCACACTTGACTTTAAACTGTTGCCGAGTGTCTGGGTTTAACCTAAGCACGCAGAACACCCTCAGGCCGTTCACAGGACCCATCCTGGGCAGGCCGCAATGGTCGCAAGGCGATGACCCGCACGCCACCCAGCAGAGAGCCCGGCGGCACAAGGCACTCATTGGAGCCGCCACCGCACCACACAGCCGGGGCGGCTGAAGCGGCGCAGCCCGGGCTCCGCCCGTGGAAGGCAAATTTCCAGCCGGAAGGTCCCGCCCGGCCCGGCCTTTTCCGCCCGGCAGCGCCATGGTGGGCAAGGCCCGGCGCCCGCGGCTGCACCGCGCCGCCCCCCGGCCCGCCCGGGAGCCGCCGCCGCTCCCCGGGCCCGGGCCCGGGCCCGGCCCCGCCGCGGGCGGATGGAGCGCGGCGGCCGGGAAGGTACCGGGGGCAGGGACACTCAGGGAGGCGGCGGGCGGGGGCTGGCAGCGGCCGCCTCGCTATGGCTTCTCCGCCTTCCCCCTGCGGAAGGGGCCGCTCCCCGAGCACCCCCGGCCCCACTCGAGCTCTTGTGGGTCTGCCCTGGCTGCCGGGGGTGTGCGTGGGAAGGAGTGGAGCAGTGTAGCTCTTCAGTTTTAGGTTGGGGCAGATGGAGAAGACCTGTTTATACAGAAATATTTAGGATATTCTGGTTTTCACCAGCTGTGTTTTGAATATACGGTTCAGGTGCCTCCACCTAGCCCCCTCACAGCAAGGACACAACACCAGTAAATGTTTTTTGTGTGCGTAAGCTTTCCTTGTGAGGAGGCAGGAATTACCTGTCACACATCCTACCTGTGCCAAATACAGCTGGGTTTATACCACTGTGAAGTTATGTGTTGGTGATGGTAGATACTGTTGGCTAAAGTAATATATTCCAATCCAGCCAGAGTAGGTACTGCAGATTTTACGGAGACATTGCATGCTTAAAGCATGATGCTGAAAATTTGGCGAGTTGCTAGTAGTTACTGAATCTGCTTAATGTCCATTGATTAAAGCTTTAATCCCCTGATCTTCTCATTTGTTGCTTATCTATATTGTTCTGTACCTGTAACAAATCTGTCTTTTCCTAAGGATGCTGTTTGCAGCTCTCCTGGGAGTGAACACACTTGAGTGAGGCAGGAATCTCTTGGGAACAGAACAGTCCAAAATGAGACTGTGAAACTTCTTTCTGTGTGGAAGAGCCAGGGGATAGGTGGGAGCGGGGAGCAGGACGGTAAGGTGCCTTATGTGCCCTTACCTGCTCAAGAGAGACACCTGCTCACTACCACTGTTCCTATCTAGATGGTGCTGGGTTTAATTTTTTAAATTTTTTTGAACGTGTGTTGCCTGGTGGTGTATGTACTGATTCCTGCTTTGTTTCTTTTGCATAAGGACTGGGACTTCTCATCTTCTGGTGTATTTTCTGGGCTGAAAATTGACCCTGATACCCTAGTAAAGAAGCTTGACTTGGACTCCAGAAGCATAATTTCCTCCAGAGCAGGTTTGTTGTATTTTGAATGCGTCCTGCATTAGGTTGTGAGCAAAGACACTGAGAACTGTATTTGCAGTGGCTTTTAGTGGCTATCCCAGGAAGCTCAGGGAACTACAATGCAAACATTGCTTCCTGTGCTCCTGTGAAGGCTTTTAGAAGAGGTTTGTTTTTGTTTGGGTTTCTGCATGGATGTGCTTAGTGATCACCAGGTGGGGGACTAGCTTCAGGCTATCTATGGGATATTCTCATGCAGCCAGAGACTGCCAGGGCTGAGAGCACAGCAGAGCCCAGCCTATGACCTGATCTCTGGGCTTGCTCTGTGGATGCTTTTGCCTCCCCAGCAGCTGCTATTGGAAACCCAGTGCTTTGTCAGCAGGTTCTCATTGAGTGCCAGCAGTGCTTTGCTCACAGCAGCCTGTCTGCAGCAAGTCTTCTCCCACCCTTCGCTGTTGTGGGGTCTGTGGCTTGAGTATTCCTGGGCAAGAGAATCTTGACTCATAGGCAGTATGGAAAGTGAGAGGGGGAAAAGGGAGGACCTGACAGAGCCCTTTGATTTTCAGTCCCAGAACAAGAAAATGCTCTCTTTAGCTGCTCACTGTGAGACAGAGCTTTGTGTCTGAAGGCAGTTTTCAGTTCTAAATGTCTGCAAGGTCTCAAAAAATTTATCTGAAACCTGAATCCCAGCCCCCCCACAAACTATGTAAATGTTTAAAAAATCCCAGAAGGAACAAACCACCAGGCAGACCCTGGTAGCACAGCAAGCTGTCCTGGTACAGAAGATGCATGTGACTCCCAAATATCTTCTTTGCAAATTAAATTAATTTCTTTTCTTCATGTAAATAATTACTATAGTGACTTTGTTTTCCTGCCCAGGGCTATAAACAAATCAATAACACAAGGGAAAGTGGTTGCCTGAGCAGTGGCGACAGTGACATTTGGGCACAGTGAGGAAGTGAGGAGGTTGTGTGAGGACACATTTGCCTGCTCTCTGTACAGAAACCTTGGCAAAACATACTGCTTTTGAAACACTGGGCTCATTGTTGGTAATTCTCCTGGGAAAAGGACATGTATGCATCTATGTGTGCATGTGCACGTTGCCATCTCTTTAATTAAATCGGACAGCATGTTGTTGGGGGCTGGCAGCCTGCAGTCCCAGCCTTTCATTGCAGGCTACAGCTGTACATGTCTGGGTTATAAATAGAGCCGTGCTGCTGGTCCCCGTGCAGTGCTGATGATGCAGATGTGCAGTGCCTGGCTGCCTCTCCCTGGGCTATGGGCTGGCTTCCTGCAGCCAGCCGTGCTGACCCCACTGCTTTGTGCTCTCACGCACTGTCCAGATGATTGGCTAAAAATAACTGTTCATTTGGGGGGCTCAAAACTGCAATTCAACGAGGCAAAAAGTGATTTCATTATTTTTTTACATCTTCCCAAGCTGTTATGCCCTTTCTTGTTGTCGCACTCTGGAGCCATGTAGAGGCTTTTTCATTATGGAAATCAGTTCGTTGTTTTTTGTGTTAGTTCAGTGAACTGTAACTAAGCTGTGCATACAATGGCAGACACCGTAGAGTTAGAAAAGAGATGTACTTTGTCTCCTGGCATCTCTGGTCAGCTCAGAGCCTGTTCTGCAAGAAGTTCAAACTTGACTCTAACCCTCCCTCTACCTCTTCCTCCCTTTTCCCCTCAGCTTAGAGCACAGGGCAGGAGGGTAGGATTCTCCTACACATTGCTATTTTAAGATTTAATAACAAGACAAAAGCATGCTTCCCTCCCACTTGCTTTTCAAGCTCTGAGAAGGTCAAGTTGGCAGACTGTAGGTGGGCTTACTATCTCCTGTGCTTTTTGTAGCTAGGGAAGATTTTTTTTTTTTCTGCCAAGGCTGCTGTGTGGCAGTTGGGAAAACAGGTATTTGTCCTGTGTGTATATCTCACATTATCCAAGATTTATTCACATTGTCCAAGATTGCCGGTATCTGTGTTTTGTGTTTAGATCTGATCTTATGCTGTGACTCTCTTCCAAATAAAATGTAGTCTGAGGGAGATCTTGAAATTGGGTTAGATTTTAGAGGATGTCAGCTTGGAGCTCGATAGTCAAAAAAGCCAGCTGGATGTTGGGAAGTAGGAGGAGATGAGAACATGGAGACCATTGTTACACTGTAAATAAACCCATGGTATAGGCAGCTCTTTGATGCTATGTGTACCATCACAGGGGCTAACTAACCAACAGCAGAGCATGGTTACTTCCATGGGATAAAGGGCCTCACCTGGAGCAGCTGTTTTCACGTGTCAGAGCCAAAGAGGTGCAGTCCTGTAGGAAACCAATACACTGCTGTGCTTGGGCTTGAGGGCTGTTGCCTGTGGTTTCCAGTCTCTGCAGGTTTTTCCTCACAGTTTTCCTCAATTTGTAAGTGACCAGCTTTTGCTGGTTTTTTGGCTGTGGTGGTTTTGAGGGAACAGGAGGAAACACAATGTGTAAATTGGAAAGTCCAGCATCTCTAGCAGGGTTATCCTATTTAACATGAGTGCTTCTGTGTGCTGGAGCTGAAAGGAGTGAGGCCCCTTTTTGTGGGGGAACAAACTGGTGGTGTTGATTTTTGTTAGCTAAAGGTCTGTTTTTTCTGGGGATTTCTGAGGATTGTTGGTGCATCTGGTTGGGGCAGGGTGCCCTGGGGAAGGATCTGCTACTCATGGTAGTGGTCTGTTGCTTCCTTTAGATACAAGGCTGATTCAGTGTGCTTGTGATTAGTGTGAGGTACCAGCACAGGCTGTTCTGGCATCAGTAATCCCTGTGGCATGAGAAGGAGAGGGTGGAACTGTAATGAAAAATGTCACCAAAATGGAATTCCTTGTAGGTGAGTCTTGCGTTATGTGATATAAAAAGCCAGTGGTCTAAAAAGGAAAGTATTTTAATATGGTAGCTCTAAGCTGTGTCGTGCTTAGAAGCAGACCTGCTGCAACTGCTTTTCCCTGCTCTGCTTTTTGTCTTTAATCATTAGCTGAGCTTTACACCAGATTCCAGATGATTTCCACACGTGTGGAGGTAAGAAAAGCCAGTGCCATCCCTGAGAATGCTGGAGTTCAGTCCATGAGTTACTTTGTGCTCAGTGATTGCTTCCTGTCAGTATAGTTTACTTAGACACTGACGTAATGTAAACCAAAGTCTTTGCCGTAATCTAATCCATGCAGGGACCTCTGTGACTCGAGTGAGTGGATAAATCTCATTTGGGTGAGCCTCTGTAGCGTGGGAATTAAATGTTTCCTACCAAGTCAGAAATAATGGCCTGTCATATTGGAGTTGCTGCTGCTCATTTTATGTTGTTTTCTTTAGCTTTCCTTCGTCAGTGTTTGCTCCTTGAAGCAAGGGCCTAGTCAAGCTTGGCTCTGGCTGAGGAGTTGCCTATGAATGTCTCTTTTTTTGGAGTGGATGATGAACCAATTGTGGAATGATATGAACAACTGGATTGGTAGCTTCCTGCTTCATTTTCAGCCGCTCCAGAAGGGAACGGTGACAGGCTGTGTTGTTGAGAAAACAGGAGCGCAACAGCAGCAAGTTCATAATTTTTTGCAAAACTTGATGCAAAATCATCCTGATTTCTGAGGTTGGATAGGACATAAAGAAAGACTTCTCATTTTACCATGAGGGTGATGAGGCTCTGGCACAGGATGCCCAGAGAAGCTGTGGCTGCCCCATCCCTTGCAGTGTTCAAGGCCAGGTTGGATGGGGCTTGGAGTAACCTGGGATAATGACAGGTGAAGGAGGGCGTTTAAGTAGATGCCATCTGCAGGTTTCTTCCAACCCAGGCCACTCTGTGTGTCTGATTCTATACCAGGGTGTGAAGCTGGTAGGATGAGGTGGGTCATGAGCCTGAGCAGAGGTTGTGCTCTGAAGAACAGGACTGTCTTGCAGCACAGGAGCCACTCTGAGCGGCACACAGGGGCGTAGAGGAAGGAAATTACTGAGCATCTGACAAAGAAGGAATTTGCTTCTGCTCCTGAACAAATGTGGAGATAGGAGATGATAAAATCAGACTAAGCAGGAATTCACTGACAGCAGTGAATTTCTGGGGTCTGCAGGCTGTGTACAGCCTTGCTTTCCTCCTTTCTGAGGTTCTCTGTAAGTTTATTTTGTTACTAAGCCTCTTTTTGCAGAGTCACTGACAGATCCCTTCTGGTTTGCACCTCAGCTTCTGCTCTAAAGTTCCAGATCTGCTGGGTCTGTCACCTTATCTGCTTCTGCTTGGGCTCTGCACCTACTTGTCCAATTCTGTTCTTTTTTAGCCTCCAAGAGAAGCAGAAAAGCTGTGGTTGGTTTGCATTATGGTCCTGCATTAGCTTTATGCAATATGATTTGCTGTCCAGTTTTGGGGATTTTTTTATGGATGTTGTACCAGAATGTTAGAGTTCCTGTAAGACCTCTTCTCTGACAGCATTGCTGTTCCTGCAGTGTCTAGACTCATGGTTATCCCTGCAGAGGATCCACACCACCCTGGAAAAATTGCAGCCGTGACCAGGTCTCCATTACTCTTCAGGAGCTCTTGACAGGATGCCAATCTTTGTGTCCTACGGTTTATTCCTGTCTGTTGGTTGGATTTCTGCGTGTTTATTGTCTTTAAATATTAAGGTTCCTCCTCTTTTGTCCTCATCCCTCATCACCTTCCTCTGTTTTGATTTTATGTTTTGGTTTTTTTTCCACTCTTCTGGAATACCAGGGTGTTTAACAATTGAAGGATTAAAAAAATAAAAATTAATCCTGTTTGTTTTAATGAATGCATCTGTTCTGAATATTGGTTCTAAACCTCTGCTGCTTTTTCTTAATGCATGCTTGGGGAATTTTGAAATCTGCTTGTGTTGGTCATTCTCATCTCTGGTGTAGAAAGCTGCTGGATCCTCACAATTCTGCTGCTGTTGCTTTTCTTCAGCTTATCATTCTGTGCTGGCAGTTGTCAGGCCTGTCTTTTGTTTGTTTTGTGCAGAACGCCTTCCTCAAGCTGTTCCCCACAGTAACACTGCTCAGATGGGAAGGGGTGTAAACAGGCTGCTCCACATGCTGAGGATGGCAGGGAGCGGCTGCAGCACCTCCAACGTGTTCGTGAAATTTCCCTGGGAAATGCCTGTGTGCTGTGCTAGACCCAAGTGATGAGGTGTTCCTCCTCCATCTGTCTTTGTTATTAGCTGCCCAAGCTTTGGGCTGTGTGAATTTGGGGAGTGGTGAAATGCTCTGTCCCTGATGCTTTCAGTGATGCCCTTGGTGATGTAGCACTGAAACTATTTTAATGCCTTTGAAAGTACCTGATGGGCGTGTGGGCGCTGCCCTGGAAGGAGCAGCTGTTTGAGTGGTGTCTGAGCTGGGAATTCTTGCTTTAGCTCCCCTTTCCCTCCACCCCATACCTTCTGTAATGTGTCTGTGTCCATTGTGTCACCTGCACAGGTCCAGGATGTGTCCCAGGACTGAGTGTACAGCTCTCAGCTCAAAGGGGAAACTTCCCTGCATAAGCTGATGTGGCTTCTGACATTGTGTGTGAAAGTGTTTGAAACCTCCAGTAACCAAATTTGCAAGAAAGGAGAGTTCCCAGGGAAGGGAAAATGCTGTGTAGGGGTTAAAGTCTTTACCTCTCCCCCAGGTCCAAGGCTGGCCACTCTGGTAGCTTGATAAAGTGACAGATGGCAGTTTACCTTATCTGGGTAAATTGCTTTAGGTAGCAAATTGCTGTACATTCCTTCTTCTTTGCTGTTTGGCTGAAATTTACTTGGTTTTTTTGACTGCATCATTAGGACCTGCTTTTATCTTGACAATGCCAGATCACCTTCTAAGGGCATATTTGATGTCTGAGAGTTTTGTAACAGGCTATTAGAAAACGGCACTGTGTTTGAGAGGAGCTGAGATAGCGGTTTGTCATCTGGAAAGCCTTTCCAGTGAGGTCAGACGACCTCAGCCCACTGGACACCTCAAATAGATTCTGTAGTTCCCAACAACTTGCCTCAAAGCTTGAGAGTTTTTCTGTTCCTTTGGTCCAGTGGGATCTTACTTCAGGAGTCAGATTGACCAAGTTCTGTAGCAGTGGTGAACAGCTGTGGGGATTGGTTGAAATGGAGAATGGAGACCTGCTGTGGCCTCTGGGCAACTGTGGAGTGGGGATCCTACTGAAAGCTCAAGACATTGGTGCCTTAAATAATAACTAAAAAAAAAAAAGGTTCAAAATCCATGCTGCTTAATGTTGCTTTAACAATTTGTGCAGTGTGGTGCTGGCTGTGAGAATAGCTGTGGGAAGCTCCACTTTAATTAAAGTAAATGCAATTAATTGAGAAACTGTAAATAAGCGTCTGAAGCTCGCGCTGTTTTTGGTGCTTTTACTTCCCTTCTGCAAATAGAGCGTTTCCATGTTGTGAGTGCCTTCTGCCAGATCACAGGAATCACTTGTGTTAATATTTATGGAACTAATTAACTTTTTTGTTTTCTTTCCCTCCCTCTAGCTGTGGCTAAGTCTCTGCTCTTAAAATTAACATTAGAAAACCAAAAGACTCCAATTAGCTCATGGTTGAGCACGACACAAACACAAACATTTTCCAGAGAGCCCAAAGCTTCCAAAATGTTTTGCAGCCTACTCCAGGGGAGGAGGCTGTCAGTGGGAAGAGCTTGAAATGAGTCCTAGGAGTTTGAAGGATGTGTCAGATCGCTCTAGTTTCCTATTTTGGTTGGTTCCTTGGCTGTGCCTGCTGTGTAATGTTCACCAGTAGCACTAGTGGAAGGTACCTGCCCTGGAGCAGCCTTTCTGTGCTGCTGAGTGGATGGAGAGGAGGATATGGCTCAGTGAGGGATTGGAGACTTCGTTGGAGAAGCTCCTGAGGTGCTGCTCTGTGCTTTTGCATAGCCTTCTTCCAGATTTTGTAAAAGTTGTGTGCTCAAACCTGAGCTTTTTAGGTCAAACATATCAGTGCCTTGTGCCACAGAAGGGTTTGCTGAATTTGAGGCCAGGGTAACCCCTTGCCTTCCTGGCCAGGAGTGGTGGGGCACGGCAGTTGTCATGCCATGTTTTGCTCTGTGTGATCATGATTCCTGGAGTTCTAAAAAGATACTGATCTAGCCTAGTATTCTCCTGTGAAATGATTTTAAAATGGTTGGACATCCTTACACAAAAATAGATCAGCACTGCTTAGGAGAGTACTGAAGCTGTGGTGTTACAAAAGAGGGTTATGAACTGAAATCCTTTGATTTCATTTTTTCATTGATTCATTTGAATCAAATCAAATCCTTTGATTTGATTTCAGTCAAAGACTGAAAGTCTTTGCTGCACTAATGTTAAAGCTTTAACATAATTAAGTTTTAAAATTATAAATTCTACAAAGAGAGAGGTAGAATGGCTCTGCACTGGTGCCAAAAGGGCCTCCCAGCACAAGTTCCAGTAATGCAAACCTCTCATGGGCTGTAAGAGGGATGGCTCAACACTGCAGGAATTGAGAGACCAAACCTGAAGAGGGGTGAGGAAGCACTAGTGGAAAGGGGACATTGATAGCTCTGGAAGTCAGAGCCATTTTCTTGTCACCAGCAGTCTGGTGTGTCAAACTGTCAAATGTCTCTCTGAAATACGTGTCCTGGGAGTTTAATAGACACTCTGTTTAGAAAATCGGTGGAGGCTGGTTAAGGGTGGATGGTATGAGAGGTTTCCCTCTTCTGGGTTGCCCCTTCTGACTTGTCTTGATAAATTTCTTAGGTGGAGGAATAAGTGAGTATTCTCCTGCTATCCCCTCTGGGAAATGCCTCCATGAAAAACATTATTTTGCTTGTTTTGGTTTGGTTTTTTTAAACAAACTTCTATGCTATATAAATCACATTTCTGATTTACTAAGAGATAAATCTCTGCCCTGCTGATGTGGGTCTTACTGAATTACAGGCTGTGTTACAGGGAGATCTCAAAAGTTCATGTCTGTCATTCAGACCCAGTGGGATCTATAGTGTTATTCTATTCTGTGCAAGTTATCCTTTATTTCTGGTCTTTGTGAGCAATTTATGGACCAAGGTTTTCTTTATGCTTGGGTGGAAATGCATGTGTCAGTTGAAGATCTGTTTATCCCCTTCAGCATTTCAGAGTGGCACTACTGATGTTCATATGTGGCATAACTGGTAATAACATCTAATTTGGGCTTAGGTTTTTAATCAGGTGGCGTGTAGAAAGGAGTTTTTGTTGTTTATTTGGGTTTTTTAAATGAAGCTTTTAACACAGTAAATCTCAATGTACATTGTCTGAGCTAAATGTGGGAAACACAGCTATGCAAGGATTAAATGCAGTGGTTACTGGAATATTCTAGGTTGTTTGAAATGATAATTTGGACAGATGTAGACTGAACAAGCAGTGTTGCAAATGTCCTGTAAGGCAAACCACAGAACATTCTGGAGAAAATCCTGCTGCAGAAAATTAGGCTATCCAAGCAGTTCTTCAAACAAGAAGGGACTGTGAGTTGGAAGATATGTAGTGATAGTGATAACCAACTCCAGTGAAATGTGGTGTTTTAGAGAGTCCCAGGCAGGAAATTGGAGTGAAAATGGGGCACACAAACTTGTTTCCTGACCCACTTGTGCTGTGTTCTTGATTGCTTGGAGAACACACAGCAAATCAAAAGATCTTAAAGAATTTTGGCTTCTATGAATGCTCGTGGATGTTTGTGCGTGGTGTGGCTGTGCACGTGCATGCCCTGGGCTGATTCCCATTGCATTTCCTAGCTCCATGGCTTTTTAACTTTGTTTTTCCTTATGTCTATTTTCCTCTCCAAGGTTATTTGTAAATTCAGGTCACTGAGTGTTCTTATGTAACAGGAATGGGCTTCTTTAGCATGGAAAGGACATTTCCAGCTGCCGTGGGTACAGGCTGTGTCTATACACGCAGCAGTTATTTCACAATGTGGTTTGAGTTGAAATAACCTGGTGTGCCTGACGACAGGGAGACATGGGAAGGCTCTTCCACACTGCGGGAATTCTGTTGTTAGAAATCACAATTTTAAATTGCTTTGTTCAATGACACTTGTGTATTTTGCTCAGCAGAGCCTCTGGCTATTGCTTTTGATTCATGCCAGTAATTAGTGAGGGCTGGGCTTGGGTAGGGCTGCTGTGCTTAGATGTGCTCCTCTGCAGCTGCATGAGTGCTTGTTGTTTTAGTGTCTGTACCTGAGTGGGTTTTTATTTATGGAAATAGCATAGAGATGTCTAGATATTGTTTGTGTGGGGTTATTATAACTTCATGTATTTTCTTCCTCCAAAATAGAGGGCACTGGCCTGTTGACCTGTATGGGATGGAAGTGCAGGGTTTTGGTAGCAGGACAGAAGCCAGAGCTGTCACATTCTGTGCACAGCCAGGTCCAAAGAGCTAAAGTGCACCCAATGGAGCCACAGCTGAGCCTGTCAGGCACAATGGTGCTGTGTCTGAGAAAACATACAATTAAGAAGGAGTAGGAAAAAAGTGAGAGAGCCCTAGGAAGACCAGGGACAGAAAAGGAGGAAAGGCGGTGCTCCAGCCTCCAGGACCCCAGTGGGTAAGTGTAAGGAGGAAGGAGCAGCAGAGTGTGACTGTAATGCCATTCCCTGACTGTAATGCCATTCCCTGGCCCCTGCACTGCTCAAGGGAGCCAGGAATGAAGAAGTCAGAATGAAGAAGCAGAGCTGAGAAGGGGATGGGTGAAGGGGAGGTGTTTCAGTGTTTGCTTTTCATCATCTGATTCTATTCTAATTGGCAATACATTACATTAATTTTTCCTGAGTCTGTTCTGCCTGTGATGGTAATTGCTGAGTGATCTCCCTGTTGTTTACCTCAGCCCACAAACTTTTCACCTTATTTTTCTCCCCTGTTCTTTTGAGGAGGGAGGGAGCAGCTGGATGGGCAGCTGGCCAAGGTCGGCACACAATAGCTCAGTAAAAACTGAGATAAAACTCAGTACTAGGTGGAACTTTCTCCATGGTGGTTCCTCTGCCTTCCTGTGTTTTTCAACTGAATGTTTTCTGAGCATTGTGCAGGTGCAGAGACACCCTTGCATGAGAACTGAATTCCTTTGCTTTTAATTGAGGCTCACAGGTGTTGAAGCAAGTAATTCTTCCACATGTCTGTGGTACTTGTATACCTGTAACATCATTGTGGCCCTTGCATCCTGAGCGTCAGAATTGGGAACCGCTCCCCTCCCTCTATTCAGACAAAGAAAGGGAACAGAACAGGACCCAGCCATATACTCCAGTCTGAATTCAGGGAAGTACAGAACAGATCTTGGGCCTATCTAGGTGTTTCTTCTGCCTGTCTTTGCTGTGTAGGAGGTGCTGCTCCAGCTGTGTCTGCATTGCTGACAGCTTTATAGCACAAGAGGATGTACCTGTGGCAGAGCAGAACAGATCTCTTTTGAGACTGTTCTTTTTCAGATGTTAGATGTGCTCATTAGAGGGCAGCAGAATAACTCTTCCTTTTTCTAGGTCAGGTCTATATTTTTGAATATTTTTCATCTCTGCAGGGCATAGAACAAAATTTTCCAGTTCCTCCGTCAGTTTTTCCTGGTGCATTAAGTGTACAAAGCAGCAATGCTCATATGAAAACCTTAGCCTGTATAAAGAAATATGAGTATTTATAGTAAAACTTGCCTCTTTGAAGCTTAGGGGGGTTGCAGGCTCATATGAGAGAGCTTCATTAAGATTAAACCACAAATGGTTAGCACAGTATGTAGAAAAACAGCCAAAAGAATATTTCACAGCTAACTTGGTTTTTGCTCAGCGTAATTCTTATTTGACCTATATGTCCATATGCATCTTTGGATTTGTTTGCTGCACTCCAGCTGATGCTGCCACCTTTTTCTGCTTGAAGAAAATGTTAAAGAACCAGTCTTGCTTTATCCAAAAGTAATCTTTAAATGAGATCTGATAGTACACAGCCCACCATCCTCTGGAATGTAAATACTATAAATAATTATGGCACTGTCTTTAAAGGCTAAGTGAGGCTGGGATTTGGAGTCCAGCATCACAATATTAAAATGCATTATTTATTATGTAACATTCATGGGAGGTGGCTGTAGCACTGACTTTGTAGCCAGCATGTTTCAGGCTTCTGAAAGAGCAGGGTAGGAGTCCTAGCTAGGAGTGAACATCTCCCATGCACACCTTACTGGCAATGTTTTGCATGCTGTTGTCTTTTGGAAGAGTTAAGCTGGTTCAAGACAGCTGGAATAGCAGGAAATTTTTTGGGTTTTTTTAAGTTTAGCAGCATCAGCCATTGATTTCCAACAGCTGACTGATTTTGGAAGGTTCTCAGTGGAAGTAAAGCTTCATGAAGTAATCTTTGCTCTGTGGCCTGATGTGGTGGAGCAGGTGGGAGGGTTGGCAGGAGGAGACATGACACCTTTCTCTCTTACCCACAATGTGTTGTGTGTATTTTGACATCCTGCAGGCTTCTTTATCTGCCTGTCCTCTACCTAAAGGTGCATGTGTCCACCCAAAGGGACAGGTCCCTCAGGGGTTTGTGAGTGCCTTGTATTCCTCACATTCATGGGGGCTCTACCAAAGCAGCATAATACTTGGCTGCTGCTTTCTGCCCTAAATTATTTTAGAGTGGCAATATCCAAACCCACAAGCTGCTGAAATGGAACAACGTTCTTGATACTAGCAAATGTTGATCCTGGCACGGTGGCTTGGATCAGTCCTGCCTCCTGGAGAAGTCCAGATTGTGCTTTGCACTCCTGGTTTGGGATCCACCATGTAGCTGGCATTTCTTCACGTAATGCTGCGACACCTCAGCAAAGTCAGCATTAATGGGGAGCTCCTCATCAGGGAAGGAAAACTGAACAAAGCCATAAAAATGTGAACAATGGCTCATAGTTCTTGGCAGCTCTTGAGCCATTAGGTAAAATTAATATCCTGTCAGCGGGGTAAAAAGATTAAACTGAGTCTTACACCAAGTGAGAAACATGATGAGTCTGTAGGCGTGTGGATTTAAATCCATTGGACTGTGATCCATATTAGGAAATTAGCAGGCACGGTGCTCATGCCACAGCCTTCTTCGTGCAGAGAAACATTCTTCCTGCCAGCATCTTCTGTGCAATGTGGGAAGATTGCTGGCTTCCCTTGTGTAATGAAAGTCTCTCCTGGGAACTAGCATGGTATTTTGTTGGGGATACAGGAGTTCTCAGTAGGTGTTGTTTTGTTTTTTTTTTTTGGGTGTGGTGAGCCTAAGTATTGCAGATACTACTTGGTAAGGGGAGTGTAGCTTTTTTGTTCAGGGAGCACTTTCTTCACAGGAAGGATGCCAGTCCTTGTTGCCCTGTAAGTGTAAGGATACTGAATGAGAGGTGAGGGGATGGATGGCCAGTCTCAAGGTTTGCTGCTGCAGTCCCAGACCTGAGAAGATCAAGGCAATGCCAAATGCCTGGCAGCTTTGAAAGCTGACAAGGAGTGTCAGAGAAGCACCTACTCATGGTAGTTTGTTCCTTTGCCATCCCCTGTTATTTCTTCTAACATCATGGGTGTTCTTGCCACAGCTCTGTGCTGGCAGCTGCTGATCTCATCTCTGTGTGGGGTGGATGGGGCTGGACCCGTTCATGCTAGTGCAGACAGTGTAGATTAGACTTTGTTGTCTGCCTGTGCTGCTGGCAGGCGAGAGCATCAAGTACAAAGTGGCAGAGCCCTATCATTTTTTTAAAATTTCGCTTGCTTTTAAAATAGATTCTGCCAGGAAAATATCATTCCAAGATGGGTAACGTATGCTGACCTGCAGGGTTGAAATAAAGTAAAGGTGAAGAGGTGATGGGATGGAGAAAAAAACCAAAACATCAAAACAGTTTCTAACTCTTCTAGAGGGGCCCAGACCTTGATTTTCCTTTTAAAGAAGATTTCTTCTGCATTTAAGTGAGTCAAATGGGTATATTGGAGTAGAGGGGCTTGCTCTTGCTCTAAGACCTTTTTTGAAAAACAAGTCTTGTGTGAGAATCGCTGTGGACCACACAAAGAGCTCCCTGACAGGGGGCAAGCCTAGCTTTGTCAGGCGATGAAGAATGCTGTGGGGGTCTGGAGTGAGGTGATGGTGGGGTCTGTTCAGGGGCTTGGTAGTGGGATGGTGCCCTGTGTCCCTGGAGCCAGAAGAGGGGCTGGAGCGGGGTGTGGATGTAGGTCTGTCCAGGGGGGAGGATGCTGTGTGTCTGTGTTGTGTAAGATGACAGAACTGGTGATCCTGTTGGTGCCTCAGGGCTTTTGGGAGCTCTGCATTGTCAGCTGAAGTGGAAGAGCAGTTGAGACAGCACGAAAGCAGCCACCAGAAGTGGCAGTGGCAGCTGGAAGAGATGGTGAAGCAGTGTTTGGACCAGTTCCACTTACAGGGCAGTCTGTGCTCGCAGGAGGAAGGAAGGAGACTTGACATGCTTGGGCACCACCTGGAATGAGTGTTTTCATGGGCTAGGCTTGTTGAACTGTTTAATCAACATCACCACTGTGAAAAAAAACCCACCAAAACTGATAGTTCACTGTGTCTTGTTTGAATGCTAGAGCTAGTAAAACCTTTTCAAGGTTGAAGTGTCATTATGATCACACAGAGGCTTCATGGAGACACAGGATCACCTTGATCTGTCCTTTCGGGGCTTCTGCTTGGCAGCTTCAGTCTTGACCTTGTGGTGAAACAGTTACTTATCGATGGTACTCAGCTGTCAGTGATGTGGTAAAAAAGGCATCTTGTTTCTGGTCTAGACATAAGCCCTTTGAGCAGGGAAGGCTGTGTGCTCATGTGAGGCAGGAGGGGGTGCCTGGGTTCAGCAGATGCTAAGCTGCAATATATGCTGAGAGTGGGCTCAAGTTCCATCCCCACCCCAATCACAGACCAGAAGAGCAAGGATTTTATGCCTTGTACTACTTCAGGCAGTTATTTTTCCAGCTCCATTCTTCAAATACTTCCCAATTTTGAAATCTGCTATATGTGCCCCTAAAAAGGGGGGAGAATGGGAGGTGTTCTGCATTGCCAATCCTGCATGTCAGCTGTTGCCCAGCTGAGCTGGGGGCTGGAGATCAAATATATGCCTGTCACAATTTTTGGGCAAGCTTTCCTGGGTATTCTCACCCTCCTTACTTTATGTTAGTGTTTTAGTCCTCTGTGTGTGCAGCAGTTTATAAAGCCACTTATGATGCAAGTGGTGTTTGAACTGATTATCAGAATGTGACCCGATCGAGCTAATAATTCTTAAATTAGGTAAATAATGAAAGTCTCCTGGTGTTATACAGGCTGAGTTGTGGTGCTCTTTTCTATGTCTAAATCTAAAATTACTTTGTATATATTGCCTAAACAGACTGTCAGGTAAAAGAAATGAGTATGATTACATTTAATATGTGGCTGCTCAGTGGTAGATGATGTGGCTGGACTTAGTGTTTCCTCAGTGCTCCCAAGCTGCAGGTGTGTGGGTTTCCTGGAGTGTAGGAGCTCTGACAGCTGCAGATGGTGGGATTAACTCCTTGACGTATGGTTGTGCAATAGATAGGGCAGTGTGGGGAGGGGGACTGCACTACGCTAATCTGCCACTCTGACTTAAAAATCAAGGGCAAGCTTTGGCATGTGATTACTCTTTTCATTTCACTGTCAATGCATGGAGTGTTGTGAGTGGGGAAACTAACTGATACCACAGGGAGCCTGAGACCAGACATGTTAAAGAATCCAAGGAGGAGTGCCAGGAGAGGAGAATTAATCAACACTTAAAATAACACCGTGGAAATTTTGCCATGGTCCTAAAGCTCTGAGTAAGGTTGAGAGTAATTACTTCATAAAAAGAATTGATTGGAGCAGTCAGGAAATGTCTCTAGAAACTCTCCTTCTGCTTTTCTTACTGCTGGGGCGTAGGCATTGCCCAGGTCCTTGTGGCTGTGAACATGATGCCAGGTTCACCGAGCTTCCGTAGCACAGTGGCAGGAAAAGCACATGTGCTTCACCTCAAAGGAGGTATAGGAGCTCACAGCAGTGTCTGCAGTCAGTGCTGTCCTTCCTGAGCTCTCACATTTATCTGCAGATCAGGTTTTTGGCATTGATGCCAAAAGTGTGGAATATGAGTGAGTAATGACTCAGTTGATCAGAGCTCTTTTGCTTGGAAGAGATGACTGTGAGAAAAGAGAAGCTGATGAAGTTTAATCAAGTAGGCTTGCCCCAGGAACTAAACTTGTTCCAGTGTCTTCCAGTAAGATAAGTGGGGAAAAAACAAACTAGAAGATGCTGGGTTCAAGGTGGGCAAAGATCCTTCAGTAAAATGGCAGCTAAGTTCCAGCTCCCCTTACACATCGTTGTTCTGAATGTCTGGTACCCACATGGATTTGAAGCAGATCTTCCAAAATAAAAATTCATTGGAGGTACTGCATGCAGGCACTCTTTACTTTCACAAAGCTGTGGTCAGGTCTGGTATGTTCTTAGCTCCGTGGTGCTGTTTGCTGGTGGTAAAGCTGGACACCAGGATTCTTGTTCAAGTGCTCAAAGTGCCTTCTGTTAATGCTTTATGAGATGTTGGTGTGTAGGCTCTGCCTGTGGCTAGCTGGACAAGGTGAAAGGCCAGGGGGTTGCCCATAGGTGCTCCAGTGGGTGTTCCCTCCAGCCCAGTTTCAGAGGCTTTTTTTGGGTCTCCTGAAGCTATGACTGGATGTGGGGCAGAGGGGCTGCCAATGGTACAGCTAAGCAGTGCCAAAGTGGAATTTTTTGTTCCCACCCTGATCCCAGTCCCACATACATTCATTCAGTCACTCTGCCCCTTGGCTATTTTAGCATAAAGTTGCCCCTACAGTATTTTTGTTGCATTTTAAAAACTGGAATGAAAGTGTTAAAAATCTGACCTTGTACATGCTTTTAATACAGTTGTGCTGGAATTGAGAATAGCTGATTAAAATACTTACAGGGTACAAGTTAAGCTTTGGGCTTTTTTGTCTATTCTGCCTGTAACATTTTTGTAACAGCCAGAAAATTGGTATATCTTCCCAGTCTGTTTTGCAGTCATTTGTCTGTACTTTCTTATTTCCTGTGCTTCCTGCTGTCCTTCAGATCCATCATGGAAATAATTGGTGGGGAAAAAAGAGCAGGGAAAGAAATTTGCCTACTGCGCATTGGCAGGAATTTAGCTGGCAGTGCGATCTCAGGTTAAGTACAGAATTGTAACATGCCTTTCTGTCAGATAGCACGCATCTGCTCCATGTTTCTTGCTTCAAAATAGGATATGCAGATTTTGTCTGGAGAGTAAGGCCTATGGCCAAGATGGGAAATGTTTGCTACTTAGCACTAGGCCGGAGAAGAGGGATTACAGTTCAGCAAGCAAACAGGGCAAGAATTTGGTAAGCAGTAGAAATGCTGACTCTGCTGCCCTCAGAAAGGGGTAACTCGAGCCCAAGTGGTTGGGAAGCCACTGTTTGGAGGCCAGGACGGAGCTACTGTTTGGAAAGCAGAGGCAAAGGTCAGGGGCTGATTGGATTAACTAGGGCACCACTGAAAGCTCATCAAAAAGAAAATAAGGTGGGGAAAGGCTTTTATTAACTTCTCATTGGTCTTGCCCAGGATCAGGCACTGGGAGCTCCTTAGAGGAGGCTGGAGCTTTCTCTGTGCCCCTTTGTCCCAGCAGAGGATGTGTCTGTGCTCCTAGCGTGAGCCTTCCTGGAGCTTGGTCTCTGCGCACTGCAGAATCCTGGATCGTGTGGCCTTCTCCCAAGCTGTCTCACCTCATGCCTATTCATAAAGCAGACCAGAGAATTGAGTCTTCTCCTGGGTTTCTCTTCTAATTCTGTTTTCTTCTATTTGTTTGTTTATGCTACAATTCAGGCTGTATCTGTTTATTCCTTGTACAATTCCCGTGTGTGCATCTGAAGGGACATTTCTGTCATGTTTGTGTCTCTAATTTAGAGGCACATACTTCTCTCTGGATATGTGCTCTGGGCCACACAGGGCAGAGGAGTAGCACTGGTTTTATGTGTATCCTATGCTCTGTCATGTGCTTGGGACCATTTAGGAATCTGCTGTTTGCAAACACAAAGCATGTAACTTGTAGGGCCATGTAACTTGCAGGATACAGAGATGTGTGTCTCCAAATGTTAAGCATATCTGCTGTATTTTCTTATCTTTCCTGAGGCCCCTGTGGGGGAAGGTCCAGTGTCCAGACATCTCTGCCTGATTTTTTTCATGTCAGCAGCTTTCCAGGAGCCAGTTCAGGCACTTCCTTGTTATATGCATCTGAAGGCTGCTGCATCCTTGGTGGGCTTGTACAGCCTCTTACCACCAGCTCCCTGATAGTATTTTGTTGTGTAGTTTCACAACAATCTTAATCTTAAAATTTTAAGATTTTAAAAGATTAGCCCACCAAGATCTCCCTTCTGGGTTTTGAGGCAGAGGTGTTGACATCCCAGTACCCCTAAAGAGTGAGTAGGAAAGTAAGGGAGGACTGTAGACAGGGTGGGCAGCTCATTCCTGGAACAGTTGTGGTACCTTAGGAGGAGAGGGGAGGCACTTCTGCCATGACAGGCTAAACTATACAGCTGTAACTCAATCTGTGGGGAGGAAGAGAAGGGAAATATGATGTAGCAGTGTTCATTGTAACTGTTTAACAGACAGATGTGGGAGACACAGAATTCACTTCAAAAGCTTTTCATTCAGAGCGTACATCCAGGTTTCTCTGTAGGAGTCCTCTGCCAGCTGCTCCCCTCCTTTACCTTCTGTCTAACAACAGAGGCTCTTCTGGAGTCCTATGTCAGAGTGTGGCTGGGAAATCAAAAAAATCAAAGTTGTGGTGTCGTGCCAAGTCCTGCCTCTGGTTATCTCCCTTCTCCCATGCCACATGTTGCCTTTTTCCCCAGTGGAGCTGTGGCCTCTGCATTTTGGCTGGCTGTTATTCTAAATAGGTCTTTGGGAAGAGGCAGAACCCAGCTAAGAAATCTGTAGCTAGAATTACTAAAGGAGAAGGTGAAACAGGGGAGGAAGGAAGATTTTTCAGGCTGTTGATGAGCTGGTGTTAAAGCAGGTCAAAACCTGCTGCTTGATGTTGACCCCTGAGCTATTTCTGGAGGTGCTTCTGTTTTTTGCTTCCAGGCTGCAATCAGAGTAGGAATTGGTGCTGGAATGTTTGATCAGGGAATTTGTTTCTTCCTTCTGATGGTCAGACACATATTTCTCTATGGTTCCTGTGTGTGAGAGAACTGTGTTTGGAAGGTGGGGGTTGGGGGTCACCCAATAATTTTCATGTTTCTCTTGTTTCTGGCGGCTTGGTTGCCTTCACTGCTGAATCTTTTACTGTGACAAGATCATTCCCACCCACCCACAAGGCTTGGCATAGGAGCTGGTGTGCTGTGTCAGAGCAAGAAAGAGTATCCAAATTGGGCACTCCCATCTTTTGACAGCAGCCAGGAGGGAAAACCTTGGGAGTAGAGCAGCGCTTTCCTCAAAATGCTTAGCTGGGTATTTAAAACATCCAGTGCTTTGTAACTGTTACAAAAAACAAACTAGTGAACTGCACAAGTAGAAAGCTGTAAGGTACCACCAGTGCCAAATCCACTGAGTGTCCCTGTTCCTCCGGCCATGAGAGGTTCTGCAGACATTCCGTCTGTCCTTGCATGTGAATCTGTCCTGGGGATTTGGGAGTGCTTGTGTGCTCATTCATGTCAGGCTGGAATAGAGGGGCAACAGTTGGCCTAGAGAGATGTTGCTACTGATGAATTTTAACTTCTCTCTAAAATAGATTATGGGTACTTTAGACCTTGGGACTGAAGTTTAAAAGATCAGTCCAGCTGTCTCACAGAGCTCCCTATGCTCCTGTGCATCTCCCTTGGTTTGGCTCAGCTCATTAAAGAAGCAGGAAGCTGACCTGGGTGCAGAAGAGTTTGGATTGTGTGCAGGCCTGGGGGGGATAAGCTAAGCCAAGGCTAAGCTCTCATTTACCAGCGCCCTGAGCTGCTTTGGAGCCTGCTTGCTGTTGTTTCTGTGCCAAGTTTCCAAATGTCATGTGTTGATACTGTCCATGGTATTGATAACTGCTTCACATTCCATGTCGATCTTTCCAGGGGAAACAGCCCTGGCTCTGAGTCATTAACATAGAAGTCGATTACAGTTGATTTTTTTTTTTCTTTAGTTCCATTAGAGCCAAGCAATCCAATATTGCATTCAGTATTCCCTGGAGCAAGTCAGCACTTTGCAGACCTCTTCCCTGCTCCCCAAAACACCCCTGAGCATCCTGCCAGCATCACTGCAGAATTTGAGAGCATGTCTGCAATCCCTTTAGCAGTAGGCGGGGTGTTGGCATACAGAGACCTTGGAGTGGTCTGGAGATGTTACCTGTACGGGCATGTGGTGAAAGAGGCTGCCAGTTTGCCAGGAGAGCTGATTTACTGAACAGAGAATTTATTAAATTAAGTGGGGGCTCCTTCCCTGATGTGTGGCCCAGCCAAAGGTGAGAGCTGCCTGCCTTAGGTGTGGCTGAATACGCTTGCAGCAGCGAGTGAGGGGATGGTGATTGCCGCTACCTTCTGAAAGCATCTCCAGGTGGAGGCGTTTGGGTAGGCAGGAACACAGCTTCACACACACACAGCAGCCACAGAGAGCAAAAGGAGCCAGGAACCATTGAAAGGGTCTTCTGTATGGAGTTCTGATGGGGCTCATTGGGGCCACACACCTAAGGGGTCCAGGAATGGAAGACAAACATAGGCTGAGGGTCCAGGATTATATATGGTTAAAGGGGGGTGGATCAGAGGGTCAGGGTCCAATGGGAATAGGGAAAGGTGGTGTATAGGTGGGGCAACCAACTAGGAGAACCAGTAGGATAACGGGATGGAGTAATGCACCAAACTGGGGCCAATGGGGGAACAAGGGAAGGAGAACATTCTGGGGGATGTGCATAAAAGGTGGGTGGGGGCTAAACTGGGTAACATCAACCAGATAAACCACTAGGGGAACAAACATTAATGTAAAGCTGCTGATGTCTAAGGGAGAGAGGCCTCTCCCACCCCAACCTTGGGAGGCATTACTTATGGCCTCCTTTCCACGACTGAGGGATGGGGATTTTGGTCATAGGCCTTTGGGCCTTCACATACACTCAGGTTTTTTGACTGTTGTCTGTCTGACATGTTTGTGTTTTTTTAAATACGTGTTTTGGTGAAATTCCAGCTTGATTGTAGATGCTAAAGCGGTATTTCTGATTAATGGAACTTTTTTGAGGAGGTGGGGGGGGGAGCAGAAGTGTGACATTTCAGCTTCCTTGTCCTTGAGCTATGGAGCTCTCTGAACTATGGTGGCAGGATGGTCCTTCCTACCAGTGTCCTCTCTGCTGAAAAGGCAGCCTGAGATAGCTACTTGGTGGTGTTAGAAGGGTGCATTCAGGGCCATCCAGTAAATCCTTTCTTCAGGTCTAGATTGCAGCACACCCTTTAAATGCTAATTTAACAAGTCTCCCAAGAAGAAACAGGGAAAATGTAAGCTGGGGAGAATACTTTTGTGGATCTTCAAAGGTTTTTCTAGGATTTCTCATGGTTTTGAACATGTGCTTTCAATGTATACTTGTATTTCTTGACACTTGTGACGAAGAGAGGGTTTCAGGAATAAATTTTAGGCAGTCTTTTCCTACTTTGGGCAAGTCCAAGTTTACATTGCTGTTGGAATAGTTGTTGCCATGGGAGATGGAGGGGTGCAGAGATCAATATGATCAGGATGTTACTTTCAGGTAAGCTGTCATGTTTGATGAAAAGTCATAGGTTCAGATTTTTCTGGAAAGCACTGATTGCCATAAGCACAATTGCTTCCCAAATGGAAGTTGCTGGAGTGAAGTACTTGATGCCCTTCTAGCAAACTGGACACTGAGGAAGTAATGGTAGGGGGGAATTCTCTCCTCTCCCAGCTCTTCTCTGCCTTCTGCTGTGCCCCTGTGTGCTTATTCCTTCTCAGCTGATGGAACGAGAGGATCTGTCCACTCTGTGCCTTGTGTGCCCTGTGGAGAAGAGAGGGCTTAGTGAGAGGGTGCTTCAGGTCACCAGGATAGGAACAGAAATGATCCTCCTGCCAACCCTTCTCCCTTTCTACCCAGATGGGCTTTGGTTTTGCTGTGGCAGCCCCACACCTTCCTACTGGAAGACTGAACATTTAATGGTGTCCTGTGGGCTCCCTTTAATATCCTTGTTTCTGCCCCTTCCCTCGCTCTTCCCGCTTCTCCCCTTTTCTCTTTGCAAGAGCTTCGTCCTTATGCTCCTGTCATTTGAAACTGATTTCAGCCAGTTTTGACAGTCTTCTCTTGACCTTCATGGCTCAATTCTCTCCCCTTCACTGTGGAGACATTTGTGATGTGATCTTTTTTCTCCTTTCTGTGCTGCTGAAGCTCCTGTATGTAACTCCCACTTATTGCTGATCTTGTGATGGTTTTGTTTTTACCCTGAAGTTACGTATCTGCAGAGTCTACTCAATGCAGTTTCTGGCTGGCTTTGTTGTCTGGAAATATAATTAAATATTGATTACTGGGCATTCAGCAGTCAAATGAGTTAATATATTAATTATGTGTAAGGGTATGTCATTGCAGTAATGTTTGTTACGTACTGGCTGACATAGTGCGTGTGTGTTGGGAGAGAGGATGTAGATGGACTTTGGGAGTGGTGTTTGCTTTCTCTTTTGCCTTTTCGTGGTTGAGTCCCTTCACTGATTGTGGTCTGGGCATTGCTGTTTTCTGGTGGTGTTGTTTCTTGCCTGCTCCTGCTTGTTGTTCTCTGCTGATCATAAATTTTCAGGAGCCTTACACTACCTTAGTGTTTACTTGTGTTGGAAGCCAGGCTGGAATAATCCCAGTTAACACCTTGCTTCTGGGGGCTTCCTGGGAAATGGCAGTGCCTCCCTTACTCAGACTATCTGTCAGGTGAGTGGTTGGCCTGATTCAGGAGCTAGGTAGCTACTGGCTGGAAGATGTGTCTCTCTGCCAAGCCTTCACATCACAGAGAGTGCAAAAAAATCCACCTTGTTCTCCTTGCTCCCTGGTGGTCTTCTGCATGGCTTAATGTGGAAAAAAATGTTTCTCTGCTGCTAAGTCTTGCTACCAGTTCATTGGATTCTGTCCATTAAAAATCTTTGAAAACCTCTGGCCAACGGCAGCTTTTAATAGGAGCTGTGTGATTAACCTGAAACAGTCCCTGCCAGCTTCCCTTGTGCCACAGCTGGTGTAAAACATTAGCCTGACCTCAGCGTGTGTGGTGGGAGATTCTTCACGTGTCCAGAGAAGGGTGATGGAGCTGGTGAAGGGTCTGGAGCAAAAGCCTGATGAGGAGCAGCTGAGGGATCTGGGGGGGATCAGCCTGGAGAAAAGGAGGCTCTGGGGGGACCTTCTCATGCTTTACAACTCCCTGACAGGAGAGTGCAGCCAGGTGGGGCTTGGGCTCTGCTCCCAGGGAGCAAGGAACCAGAGGATGTGGCCTCATGTTGCACCAGGGGAGGTTTAGATTGGCTGCTGGGGAAAAGTTATTAACTGTAAGGGTGGTCAGGCATTGGAAAGTGCTGCCCAGGTCAGTGGTAGAGTCACATCCCTGGAAGTGTTCAGAAGGTGTTTGTGGAGCTTAGGGCCTAATGGTGGAACCTGCACTGGTGTGTTAGTGGTTGGATTTGATGGTCTTAGAGGTCTTTTTCTGATACCCAACCTAAACTTCCCCTGACTCAGCTCCCAGCCCTTTCCTTGAGTCCTGTCACTGGTCATGAGAGTGAAGAGATCGGTGTCTGTCCCTCTGCTTGCCCTCAGGAGCATGTTGAAGACCTCAGTGAAGCCTCCCCTCAGTCTTGCCAGGCTGAGCAAGGTGACCTGAGCCACTCCTCATAAGGCTTCCCCTCCAGACCCTCTCCCATCCTTGTGGTCCCTCTTTGGAAGCTCTCTATCAGCTTGATGTCTTTTTTTGTATTGTGGTGCCCAAAACTGCACACAGGACTTGAGATGAGGCCACAACATGCAAAGCAGAGTGGGACAATCCCTTCCTTTGACTGGCTTGCAATGCTGGTTTGTTTTATTTGTTTTATTAGTTTCGCTTCTCTCCCCAGCACTTCCCAGGTGAAGTGTGCACTGTCTTTGCTTAGCAGCATGGAAGGGCTGAGCCCTGGGATTCCTCCTGCCTCTCTTTTTCCATCTCCATCTGAGGAAAGGTCCAGATGATTAATCCAGATGATTAAGGGAGTGGTTCCTGTGGGCACTTGTTTCACCAAGTTGCACAGTGAGTAAGGGTCGGTCTGATTGCCTGTCATTTCTCATTTCAGTTAAAGAAATTATTCCAGATTATACAGTCTGTCTGAATCCCTCTATGTCTTGTTTTTCCCAGGAAGATGGCTTTGAATGCTAAACCTGACTCAAAAAAATTAGGAAAATTTGGTACTTTTACAAACAATCACATGAATCTATGAAATGTGTTGCGTGCAGGAGTGGGTGGGGAAGGTGGTGCTCTGCACATAACAGATTCAGGTGTTTGCTGTAATCCCTGAGAAACAGCAAACAACTCCAGAAATCGTTCTAGGTAATGTCTCATACCTCCTCCTGTGTGCAGCTGGTCTGCTGCCTGTGCAGCTGTGGCACCTGACAGTGACATATTTGTCTGTTTGCCTTGGAAGTCTGTACCTCTGTGCTTTTTTCCCTCTGAGCATATTTAAATCCGTATTTTGTTTCTCTCTCTTCCCTATTTTTGTCTGCTCTCTTCACCTTTCCCCAGCACCCCATCAGGCCACTGCTTTGGCTTTGAGGGGAAATGCAGCATAAAATGCTGCCTGAGGCAGGTGTGGCTGGAGCTAGATGATCTTTAAGGGCCCTTCCTACCCAAACCATTCTGTGATTCTATGATAAAATGCAGTGTCTCCACTGAATCCATCCACTGGGAATGTAATAACAAGTATAGCAGAGCTGCCTCCACTAAGGTGCTGAAAGAGCATATATGAAGGCATAGGTAAAAGAAATGCCAGGTGACAAAAACAGTACGAGAAGGATTATAGGAACTAGTGGCTGGAGATGGAAAACTTCCCCAGGGAATGCCAATTTAATTGTCTACTAGATAATATGCAGTTAAAAGACAAGAAAATTAAGGTAGACTGTTCTTGCTTTTTGCATAAATTAGAAGTACCAGATAAAATTCAATAGTGTAACTATTTCAGATCTAGATCTTTCACTGTGTAATACTGAAGAGATACTGAACTACTGATTTTTAAAGCTTCTCAAAGGACAGGATAGTCAAAGATAATCTTACTAGCAGGAAAGAAAAGGATATTTTGGGGAAAATCTCTTTCAAATGCAGACCTCCAAGGCATTGTCAAAAAACATACCAATGTTTCAATATTCTGCCTCCTTTAGCAAACCCTAAGGACAGAATTTCCCCTTTGGTAAACATGAATTACTCCTGGTCTCAGAATAAATCTCATTCCAGAGGTTTGTTGCTGTTCAAGCTTTTATAGAAATGGTGTTTTGTTCTTCTCTCTACCCTTTATTGAAACTGCAACATCCACACAAATAACTATATGGTGTGTGTATCTCTGTTGCTAAAATATAAATTTTTATCCTGTGTGAAGGGAATCTTGCCAACCGTCCAAACTGTGCTGCAGACTGGGTGCTGCACCTTTAGGAAGGCTGGGCTTTGGGGAAGTGAGGATTGCCTGTGCTCCCAGGGAAGCTTTCCCCTGAGAGTCTGAACTTGAGGAATGTATATCCTTGTATATATGTGTGTGTTTCTGTATCTTCCCCTGTGTCTGAATTGCAGCAGAGGAAGCTGCTTTAACTGGATGGCAATGCTTAATGCCACAAGCTCACTAACTTTTGTTCTTCAGGAATATCTTGAGCCAGTCAGTGTTGTTTCCTCTGGGTGAGGAAGGGTCCAGGTGTCCCTGGTGCTGCCTGAAGCAGCATTTGGCCTCAGCTCCACCATCTGCACTTCTTGGAGATGTGACTCTTGGGCTTGTATATGGGGTGGTGGAAGCAATGAAATCGTGGTTGATTCTCCTCTCTTGAGGGGGCTGGGGCTGTGAAGTTGCCCTCAGAAGCCTCTGGTGGTGTTTCTCTGCTCACAGTGTTAAGGCAGGATATTGGAATGGTCAGGTTTCTTGGCTGAGTGTGGAAAATCTGAGGCTGCTGCCAACCTGCAGCTCCTTGGACCAGCTTGATTGCAATAAGGCTTTGCCATTCATACAATCATAGAATTGTTCAGGTTAGAAGAGTTCTGTAAGACTGAGTCCCACCATTCCCCTGCACTGCCAGGTGTACCCCTAAGCCATGTCCCCAGGTGCCACATCCACACCCCTTTTGAATGCTTTCAGGGATGGTGCACTGATGCTGTAGCCTCTGCTGCTCTTGTGGCTGAGTGACCTTTTGGAAGGCTGGAAGCTGCAGCAGAGCTTGCTGAAAGCTGCTGGGCATAACATTAAATTCACTGTGATCATGGGTATTTAAATTGTTTATGGGGCTGTATAGAGACCAAATACATGCCAGAGATAGCAAGGAAAAAGTCAACTTTTTTGCCATGCCATTCCTTGACAAATAAAAATATTTGCACTTTGTAATTTATGATACTTTTGGAGAACTCTTTTGTTGGAAGAAATGTATGCACACTTGTTGCATGTACATGGAAAGGGATGTGGGGGGTTAAAATGTCTTTTCTTGTAAGCAGACTCATTCTTCCAAAGCTGGAAAGCCCTGTTTTTTGAAGGAGATCACACCTGGTCTTTGAAAGTCCCTGACATGGTGTGTGTTTCCCAGGGCACCTGTCTATGGGTGAGCCTTTCTGTGTTTGTTTTGTGGGTTTTGAAGTTTTCCACATCAGGGAGTACTGAGACATATCCTTCCCTCCCTCCCCTCCCTTTTTCCCCACTGCAGGGGTTTGTAATGAGTTACTCTTCAAGTTCCCTTTTAGCCCAAACCATTCTATTTCTTTGATTCTCTGAGTCTGAAATAGCAATACCAAGCTCCTGTATTAGACAAAGCATTCTGCAGTCCTTGTGGCATGCTTGGCTCAGAAATCCGGGTTCCCTGCGGCATTTTCAGCCTTGGTTATAAAAATAACCTTCAGCTGCACAAGTGGCTTCAGGAACAGTGACACACTTGGCCACCTTGAGCATCCTCTGTGTGCCTGTCTGTGACTGAGCCTTTGAAGGGCAGCCTTTGTTCTGGGGAGGGCTGCTGAGAAAGTGCAGGTGGGAAGGATGAGGACCTGAAGTGGAAAAGGCCTTGGGCAAAGGAGAAGGAGGTGCTTTTACCTTGTGGAAGGGGCTGAGTGTGCCAGCAGTGTTTAAGACACCGTATGGAAGCACAGACTTTGTGTCTGAAGTGGCCTTTCACAGCCTGCTGTGCAGATTGTGACTTCCTGGTCACCTCCTGAGGGGATGTGGTCCTGCCTCTAATGGAACATCACTTGTGTGCTTCTGTGAGCCCAGTCTGAGCTCGGCTGCACTGGGAGGCCTTGTGCCCTTGCTGGGGCTGCTTGGAGCCTCGGGATGTTTACCAGGCCTGACAGAGCCATGACCTTGGCGTGAGGACACGAGCTGCACTGCTGCTCTGGGTTTCCACTGGAAGCCAGGCTTGGAAGTAGGCTTTGCTTCAAATAACTAGGGGATCTGAAGGGGCAGAGAATGCAGATCCTGCTTTTTGTAGGATGCCTTGCATATTGGGGCAGAAGGAGCACTTGCGTGCTGGTGTAATTATTAAGTGTGAACAAAAATAATGTAGCTTGTTTTAGGTTGTGAAAAGCAGATGCTGTATCCATGGAGAAACCTTTTCCTCCAGCACTGGTTCCCAAGCCTGCTCAGGGTACAGCGGGGCTTGGGCTGGGTAAACCCAAACGTATCTTCTGTGGCCACATACAGGTACCAAGCTGTCCCTGGGGGCTCCCCTACCAGCCAGAGGACAGAGGGCTTGGATACAGCCCCCTGCCTCTGTCCTTGCCTCCCCCAAGCCTTGGTCACACTAGTGACCCTTCTGCATCACTGCTTTTGGGACCAGTGGAGCTGGAGTCAGTGATTGGGAGCTGCCGGTGGGATCAGGGCGGGGAGCTGTGGAGCATCCTCTCTGCCAGAGGACATCTTGGCTGGCTTTTTGCCTGGCCCGTGTTGTCCCTCATCTCTGTTCCTAGAGGAATAAGAGCACCTTTGGGGGTTGTGCACTGACAGCTGCCAGGTCACAGCACTGTTGTGTGCCCCAGGAGACTGTCCTTACCATTTCCCAGGCTCTTTGACTGGACAAGAGTAGCGCACAACTTAAGAGTGACACTATGTAATTTTAAAAATCAACTCCAAACCACACCCAATATTCTGCTTTTGGATGTAGTCTGACTTTCTTCATGAACTCATCCCACAGCTGTACGCATATGCTCATTCTTGTTGTTACACAACTGAGGCTAAAATTAAAACATCTGTTGTTATTTAATTTCAGTTTGCCAGAATACTATGTTTTGAGCAGCAACAGCTTTACTGTTATGTATCATTGGGGTTTTGGAATAATAATTAACGTTGCATGTTGTTTTTTAATGTCTCATAGCCCAAGTGGAGCTTTGCAGGGCGGAGCAAATGCCTGATGCTCCTCTGTCCATGTGGCATTGCACAGGTTTATTGAATATTTCTGCTCATGGCCAAATGCTCCAAGTCGTGTAGTTTCCTGGAACTGTCAAACCCTCTTGGTTGCAGAGCCAAAATTAAATAGTGGGATCTTGGAGCAGGGAAGCCTGTGGTGTTACAGCTTTAACTCAGTCCAGCTTCTTTCTGGATGCCTAGAAAGGATAAAGTGGGGATTTCTAAGGTAGGATTTATAGGTATATTTAGTCTAAGGAGTTCTTTATGAAGAATAGTCATATATATGTGTATATATATATATATATATATTCAATTTTTATTTTTAGTCTGAGTCCTTTACCAAAAAACCCTCAAGATGTCTGAAAGCCATCCTCAAAAATCTGCTTCTCTGTCATGAAAGCAGGATCCTGAGGATTGCCAAGAGTAGTATCAAACACTTCATGTAGGTGGCAAAAAGCTATTGTGGTTTTTTTTTAACCTGTTTGTATCTGGCATGTCTTGTACTGCACAGATCAGAGGGAAGAAAGAAAAAAACATGTTCTCACTGAAATGAATAATTGTCAAGCTTATAGTGTGGAAATTTTCCTTAGCTAATGTAATGGGGTTTGCTTACCTTTCCACCGTGCATAGAGTTCCAAAGGCAAATTGTTGTTAAATTACCTGTGGAATGGGCTGGAGAGGAGGATTCAAACCCTTCTGATTTCACAGGAAAATAATTAAGACAGAGCTGCAGTTTGGCTTGATCTCAGAGGTGCTTGCAAGCTAAATAAAAATAAAAGGCTACCTTGGGGACAGTCTGTGCTGTTAATTAACTAGCTAAATTCCGCCTTCACTGTTCTCCAGCGGGTTTCCAGCAGTTTTGGCACTTGACATCACAACTGGAAGCTGCCAAGCACAACTTTGCACCTTCAAGCAGCTGAACAGCCTTCTGAGGGCAGGCTGGGATATGGAAATTGGAGTGTCTGGGGAACCAAGTGATGGAAAAGGGCAGGAACTGGCTGCTGGCAGAGAAGGGATGCAGCTCCTTTCCCTCAGGCACCCTCTGGATATCTGTGGCCACCTTCCCCTGGCCAGCAGCAAGGTTGGGTTCCTGCCAGGAAAACAGCTTTTGTGTTTCCTTAAATATTCCACTACCGTTTTGGGGAAAAGAAACACCAACCCAAACCTGAATTGCTGTTATTACTAGAGTTTGCCAGCTGGCTGAATTGGGCCTTTTTATTTTCATTAACAAATGCTGCCAGGCAATGTTTTTCCAGTGAAGTCATAAGTGTGTTTCCAGATGAGGGGCAGATCTTTCCAGCACTGCCATGGCTAAAATCTGGGCAGGCTGGAGCAGCTGTGGTGTCCTGTGCAGGCAGCCTTCTGGAGATCATTGGGATGGGATAACAATTCCATAATAGTAATACATATGTGATAATTGACTATAATTTGTCCTTTTTTCCCCTGAAACCACAGAAATGAGGGGTGATGGGGGGTGGGCATAACTCAGGGTTGGTTATTGGACCATGCAATTTGTTGTATCAAAGCATCTGCTTTGATACCACAACAAACATGGTTTTAGAAAGTGCTTTTTGGGAATTTATTTTTCTGGGAAACAAGACTGTGGAAGCTCCAGCTTCATTCTCCCTGTCTCAAAACATGGTGGTGATTGTTGGTTTTATGGAAAGGTCTCCCTAGCCCCAGCAGGTTTCTTCTGCTCTGAAGAAATTACTAAGGCATGCTGTTGTTTAAGTCATCCTAAAGGATCTGTAGCTTCAGAGAAGTTATCCTTAGTGAGTTGTTTTCATAATTCTGTTGAGTTCCTTTTCTCTTTATTTTGGGGGAGGAAGGAAAAGGGGTACTTTTTCTTCCCCAGACTTAAGAATAAGCTAAAGTGAATGGCGTGATCTTTGGGGAGCTTGTTACTCTATTGGAATTCTGGTATTTCCAGCACATTTCAGGACAAAAGTTGGCTAAAGTCAATTTTGTTTTAAACACATGAGATAAGATAGAATTTTATAGCACTTGCAACAGATCTCCAGTAATTGTGATGGTATTTTACCTTACATTGGCTATCAGTGCCCAACAGCTGCTTTCCAAATACTGAATTTGGTAAATAGTAGGTACTGGTCTTTTTTACAAGCTGCTGGCGAACAGCTGCTCCCTAGGGCTGCCCTGGATATATTTCAGAACTTTCTCTCTGTGAGGGTGGTGAGGCCCTAGCACAAGTTGCCCAGGGAAGCTGTGGCTGCCCCATCCCTGGAAGTGTTCAGGGCCTGGTTGGACAGGGCTTGGAACAAACTGGTCTAGGGGAAGGTGTCCCTGCCCATAGCAAGGGGCTTGGAAATGGGATGAGCTTTGAGGTCCTTTCCAATCCATACCATTCTGTGATCCTGTGCTGATAATCTGATTTACTGGCTTGTTTCTTGTTTTTTAACTCACAGAGAGCAGATTTGATTTGCATGGCTAAAAGTTGGGGTGCAGGGTAGCCTCTGGATCTGCCTGCAGCCTGCCTACCATGCCAGCAAGTTCGAAAGCAGCAAGGGCTGAACAGAATCTGTTATGCAGGAGCCAGGCTCCATCTTCATGTCTCTTCTCTTCCAGGTTTGGAAGAAAAACCAGTTATTTCCAAGAAAGAGAAGATGAAGCTGAGGAAGGAAAGATGGCTGCAGAGTGAGTATTCCTGTGACATGGCATCACAGAGCCTAGTTCTGACTGTACTCTGGGTTTGGGTGACAGTGCTGGAAGAACACTTCTCAGAAATCTTCATCCCTCCCTGGCACTGGGATAAAAATTCCAGTTATTGTTTCTCAGTGTTCAGCACCAAGACTTAGTCATTTGCCCCAGTTCTACTCTTGATTTTTCACCATATGTAATGTATGTGACTGCATAAACCCTTTGTTAACCCTGAAGGGCACTGTGCCCATATAAGTTTAGCATATTTTTCTATCTTTTAAAACTCTGGTACAGATGTGAGTAGCTGTCTAGTGGACCTCCTCCTTACCCAGGAGCTGTGGGGATGGCAGGACATGCTGGAGCTGAGCTCCATGCTGCCACCAGCTAATCCCAAACCTCTGTGGTGAGACCCTACAGTGGTCTGTCATGCCCCCGCAGTAAGTAAAACTCTGGACACCGCTGGTTGTGTTACTCCTCTTCCCTACATGCTACAGGTCGGTGAACCCACCTTTACTAGACAGTCTGGCCTCTCTTGAGGCAGTGAAATATGAACTAAGCAAACCCAGCCCATGGTAGAAATGCTTCTCTTCCCTATTTTTGCTTTGAGTGTCTTAGCACAGTAGGGGACTATACTGTCCTACCCAGTGGGATTCTTTGTGTCACCTGAAGCTGTTCTTGGGACAGGCTTTTTTCCTAACACCTTCTTGCCCAACAGAATTGGATACAGACTGTGTGGGGCAGAGGGATGCAGCTCTCTGCTACACCAAACACTCTCTCTGCCTGAGCTCTGAGCCCAAGTTCATTAACCTTTGATTTCACCAGTTGTATTGAAGGTGTGTCTGGCTCTTCTTAGATAAAAAGATATGAATTTAACACACGTGAATGTGGAGGAAACCTCCTCCCAAGCAACCAGCCAACAGTTTCTGAATGCCTTGGCATCTTGCTTGGACACAAAACGTAGATGGCTGTGCTAGTCAAGGTCAGCCGCTTTGGAAAAGCCCAGGAGCAGGATCCCTCCATGGTCTTAATCCAGGCCTCCTGATGCCTTTGTAGCATCAGTCTTTCCCAAGATCATGTGTGCTATTTTGGCCCTGCTGTGGTCTCTTTCCCTTTCTCTTGGCTCTGAAATTACTAAGGTGAAATGCAGAGGCTTTGCTTTGAGGAGTGCACCAAGACAGTAAACTCCAGGCCAGATTATCTATTTTAGGAGATACGAACTGCTAGAAGTGCTTTACGGGCGCAGAAGTACCTAAAAACTCTGCCAGTTCTTTGTGGAGAAAGAGCTTTTTGTGCCCCCAAAGAGAACCCAGCTTTGACTGCTGAAGTTATCTCTACATCTGTTTTCCTAAATCTGAGTTTGTTGTTTCTTCTTATCCCTGGGCTGGTTTTGTGACACTGGATGCCAAGACCCTGGGAACCAAAGATCAGCCCAGTGTAAATCAGTGCAAATGCAAAACTCTCTTCCATTCCAATAAGTAATCTTAGGAGAGACTAGAGGGGGAAAAAAAACTTGTGTAATGCTTCAGACATTAGAAGTATGCACATTTAAAAATACATATATCGCGTGGCTCCTCAGATGAACAAGATTTCATAGGAAAAGAATTTGGGATGTTTGCGCAGAATCAGGTGTCTGAAAATTTTGAGCACACACTGTTTATGAAAGCACTGAAGTAGTCAGCTTCATAAAGCCAGACCAAAAAAAGAAGTAATGCAGAACAGAAAGCTGTGTTCTTGGCAGGGATTGCTGTGAGGAGAAGTGTTTCTAATCCTGATTTGTCACAAACATCCATGTACAGCAGAACTGTAGTTCATGAAAAACTGTTGCTCTTCGACTCAGCTGAGTTGGAAAACAAGCAAGGCAAAGGTATTAAAGGAGTCAGCCACTGAATTTGAGTTCTGCTTCCCTGACTGTGGGAGCAGGATTAGACCCAGGATTGTGGTCTGTAAGTGGGACTGTCTGCTTTTGTGCTCCCACCAAAAATACTTCTGGCTTCTGTGGCTGTGATGCCTTGGGAGTTGTTGTCCTCCCTGTGTCACCAACTCAGCGCCGTGGCTTCTGGCTCAGTGTCACATCCACACAAGGAGTTTGTAGCTCAGCACTGAGGTGCATCCTTGCAGTTGTCCAAGGGACTTGTGGGTCAGGTGGGGCATCTTGGAATTCAGCTGGAGGCTTGTAGCAGTGCTGGGCTTTTGTGGGCTGTCCTGAAGGACATATTCTGCTGGTGCTCACCCTGGAAGCTGCTGGCTTTGAGAAGTGTGGGCAGCTGTGGGACTTACTGCTACATCAGGGAGCATCAAGGACTGAGGCAGAAGCCTGTGGGTTTTAATGCCTACCTCCTAAGGCAAAGAAGGAGACAGATGTAACATTTATGGAGCTTTCTGTGCCCACACCCTTGTCAGAACTGCTGGTGGGAGACAGAGAAAAGCCATCTGCATCTGCCACTTGGTGCAGTGCTTTTCCAAGGGTCCAGCTTATCCAACATCTGACTGCTTGCACTCCAGAGTGAGTCATGGAGGTGGAACCTCGACTCGCTTCAAACTAAGTAAACAACTGACATTAAGTCCAACTTTTCTGCCTGCTCTAGGAGACACTTGTTTAGTCCCAACAGCAGTGCAGAGAGGGGACTGTGCCTGTTTAAGGCCAGATGTGGAGTTGACTGTATTTGGGTTGTCCCTTCCCCTCATTTCCCAATTCCATGCAAGGTCAGTGTGGTTTTTGCCACATCCAGGACTCCTGTGCCATTTTGCTGTGAGCAATGGACGCTGTAAGGGATGGAAACGGACAAAAATCTGTCTGGGAATTTCACTTTCCGTTGCAATGTCAGAAGGATGTATATAGTTACAACCAAATACATCAATGGAGGGAATGACACAGCTGCACTTTTTTATTTTTTCTCAGGTTTAAATCTTCTGGCCTGTTGTAAATGGTAAAACAACTTATGCATTTCTTAGCTCAAGGGTTATCTCCTGCAGGTGCTTTCCCTTCTTCCAGTAATGCCTTGTTTCTGATGCAGAAATAGAAAGTGTCAAGATGGCCAAGCAAAAGCAAAAAGCTGAAGCGAAACGGAAAGCAACACCTGTGGTGGGAGACATGCAGCCCTTGATGGAAGCACTGCCTGACCTCTCTTACCTGACCACAGGTGTGAGGGGAAGGAAGCCTCTCAAAAGGTATGTGCCATTTAGAGATGGGCTATATATTTCCCTTCTTCCTGTGGTGTAAAGTGTCCTTCAGCTCAACTTGTAGCTACAGGCAGCAGTCAGGAGAACAGGGTCTCATTTACAACTCTATTTTAACCCTTTTCATGCTTCACTTGACACAAGAAAAAAAGATGAAATGTGTCTTCTGAACCCAGAGCTGAGAGGGGAACCATGTTGCTTGGGTGAGGCTTGGCATGAGACAGGCTGGGAGCATCCAGATGTCCTGGGAGTTGGATGAGTGGCACGTAGGTGTCCACACTGTAATGCTGCTGAGCTCACCTGATAACCTTGTCTTGTGGTATTGCAGCTTGATATTCCATCCTTCCAGACCTTCATCCAGGCATTATCCCGTGGCAATTCAAGCCCTTTGAGCCCTGCTCTTTGTGCTCTGGCCAGAATCTTCATTGTCTTGTAGTATGACCTTGGCCAAGAGCATGGCTGAGTTGGCTGTTCCCTGTGCACTGCCAGCTCCCTCTCTCCCCATCCCAGACCTTTCCCAAAAGTCTCTCCTTTCAGAAGTCCAAGTTGGCACAGTGGAGGTAGGAGTTTGACATGGGCTGATGTCACCTACATTGCCTGTGACCTGCTAACCCCAAATCGGTCCCCCTTGGTACTGGCATAGAAGGAGCTACAGGCTCTTCTTCCTGGCTTCTGGCTTCCTGCATGTCTGCATAGAAGTGTTTGAAATAGTCAGAGGAGGCCTTTATAGGATTTGAATCATTACAGAAAGGAAGGGTAATACTCTGGTGATTTGTCAGCAGTATTAATAAAAGATTAGATTCTCCAGGAATTTGATCTCCTGCAGGGTAAAAGTGCATTACAGGGAGGTTTTTATTCTGTTTTATAATGAATGAAGGCAGTGAAGTGTAACGAAGCTGAGCTGCTAACAGGGTCCAAGTGAACAGGCAGCATGCTGGTGGTTTTGAGGGGAAATCCAGTGGGGAATATAATCTAGAATAACTTTCCCTTAGGCTTTGTCACCCTCTGCAGAGCTGCTCACCTCTGAAGGGACTGCCATGGTGACTTGGTGGCACACGCAGATTTGCCTGCTCTGGTGACCAAGGGGTGCCATCCAGCTTAAGAAAGGATTTTCCTGAGCTTCTGTGAGCATTCTAGGCAAACTAGGACCAGAAGTTTTTCCTTTGCTGAGCAGTTAAAAATGAAGAGAGGAAAATGAGCAGAAACTGATTGAATAATGACAGGTGATGGAGATGAGTGAGGTGAAGGAATGTGAGGCGAGGGGAGTAAGAAGAAAGAAAGAAAGAATGGGGGGAAAAAGGCAAAATAAGAGGATGGAGGGTAGCATGCCAGAGAGGAAAATAGGAAGAGGAGGTCACTTTAACATGAGCAGGTGAGAAATTGTTGTTTCCTGACCTTTGTGTCAGATCAGGTGGGAATGGTTGTAGTCCCCAGCACCAGGATTATTACTCCTTGATCCCTGCTCCAGCAGAGAGGTGGGATGCAGGCCCTCTTTCTCCCCCTTGTCCTGTATGGTGGGGCTCTTCAGGGCAAATTGGGGAGGAGCTACCCCACAGAGGCAGAGCCTTTTCCCAGCCTCTTTCTCCTGTTGACTTTCGTATCTGTGTAATCCTGAAAAATGGAAATTTCTTCTCCTTTCCTTAATGTTCAGTTCTACCAGCAACTTCCCTTGTGCACCACAAGTCCCAAAAGCAATCTCTGTGCTTCCCGTGTGTCCCTTGCTGGGCTTAGTGGTAAATCTCTGCTGCTGCCTGGCATCAGGCATCATGAGGGATGGTATTACCTCTGGTCTCCTTGCATTTTGCCCAGGAAAAAGGAATGCATAGAGAAGTGGCAGCTGTATCTTCTGCTGTGCCTCTTCTGCACATTATAGTGCACCATTACAGTGCATTATATCCCAGTGATCCCACTGCAGGAACCAAAGCAGGGCTGGCAGCTCCCTGCTCTTGCTGAGTATCCACGGCGCTCCCTGTAAGGGATGGCAGGAGAGGCTGGAGCTGTGTGGTGTCAGCAGGGAACATGAGCTGTACAGAGGTGACATGTGGGGTGGGGAGGTTTGATGGAATCTTTTCTCTGAGCAACAGGATCGGTTTGACCTGGAGGTCAGTGATAAGCAGAAAGTGATCTGGGCACGGGCAGCTAATGACCAGTTCTGGTACTGAGTGATCTGGTTTTCCTGTAGTGCCTCCTGCTATGTCAGCCTCGAGTGGAAGGAGTTTGCATTTCCCTCCAATGCCTGGCTGTGGAAATAATTGCCTTTCAGGACAATTTCCATGCAGGACAATTAATTACCTGTCCTTTCTGGAAAGGCAGAAGCAGAATCCCTGGACTCTTTCCATCTACACAGCCATTGCTAAATTAATGCTCTAACACTCACTTGTTTTGTTTCTTCTCTCCACAGCCACATAAAAGCAAAGGCAGAACCAGCAGACTTCTGTCTGATGAAACAAGCTCAGAAACATCAGCTCCTGTAAGTACCCAGTTGTCAGTGTCCAGTTCCTGCTGAGCCTCATGAAATGGGTGAGACTGGAAGGGACCCAGTCTCACCTGGGGCTCACCTGGTCCAACCCTCGTGCTCAAGCAGGGTCACCTAGAACTGGTAGCTCAAGACCCACATCCACATGGCTTTTGAATATCAACAAGGGTGGAGAACTTAAATGGGTCCAAGTAACTCCTGGACTTAGTCTGGCAACTGCTTATTCTCTATCTGTTGGATAGCCATCAAGAACTTCGTTTTCCCTCAGCACAGGTCTCCTGGGGCTAGGCTCTGTGATCTGGCAGCGTTTGCTTTCTTCTTTCCTGGATTTCTGTCAGTTTTGAGCCAGTCAGCTTCAAACTGAGGCTGAACAGTCAGGCTACAGATCCAGGACTGCTCTCCATGAATACCTTCTCTGTCAGAAACAGGCCAGTGTTGGTGCTGGGATGCCTTTCTTGCTCAGTTTTGCCTTGCTTTACTTTTTCATGGTCTGGCAAGTCTGTGCTTCTTGGGAGGGGAAAAAGTTTGGAGGAAGGTCTTGAGGTTTCTTTTCCAAGGTATTAGTTCAGATGAGAGATTCCTTAAGCCTCACCTTATTACCCCAACCCAAGCTTCAGGAGCATTGGCTCCTCTCTCCGTTTCTCTGGCAGGAACATTGAAGGGAAGGGCTGTGCTTGGGAGGGGAGGTAGCTGTGTGCTACCAAGTGTTTGTCTGGCGAGGCAGTGGAGAGCCTGGCAGTCTGAGAGAGATTCAGATGCTGTTCTAGATGTGGCTATGTGCAAACTCAGGGATTTTTTTTCTGCTCCTGCTCTGTTCTTGTCCCTCCCTGCTTGCTTGCTTTTTGAGACAAGGCCATTTCCCCGGGAAGCAGCTGTGACCAGGCATGCAGAGGTAATTCTGTCATACTCTTCCCATGGTGTCCAGCTAGTGTTGTGTGTAGGATTACCAATGCTCAATGTACAGCAATAACGAGAGTCAGTAGATAAGCTCTCTAAAGAGAATTTGATTTTGTGTTGGTGCAGTCTGAAGTAATTTTCATTCCTGGTGATTCACCAGATCCAGAGTCTCTTGTTTCTGGTTTACTAGGGAAGAGCTCTTAAAAAAACATTCCCAAGTGATGCTGGACACTATTGTGGTTGTTTGTGTCTCTCTGGCATGAAATCAAAGTCTCTGGCTCCCATGAAGCTGGCAGCAATTTGAGCTTTGCCCTTGGCTAAATTAGGTTTATTCTTACACTGTCTTTCTCTGAGATTTACACCCAGGATCACTCTGTCTCAACAGAAATCTGCTGCTGTATGAGTTGGTCCTTATCTGCTCAGTTCCTTTCACATGAGGCACTTAGAGAACTGATGTGTTATTTTTCTTTCCTCAGTGAGCAGGAAGTGGCTCGGTTTCATGAGGTTATCAGCGATCCCCAGTACAGAGCCAACCCCCTCCTGGCCATCAGCAAGCACCTCTCCAAGAAGCTGAGGCAGGAGGAAGAAGGGGAACCCCTTTAGAGCTTCAGCTTTGCCCGGACATGCGCAGGCTGTGAAAAGGAGCACATCCCTGGCACGACATCCCAGCCACTTTGGTCCTTGGAAGCAGTTCAGCAGATGGTTAAACCAACAGCCCTGCTTTCTGTCTGCAGGAATAATGCAGCTCTCTCCTGACAGGGGCAGCTGCTCTTTTACAAGCAGTCCACATGGAGCAGGGTGTTCTGTGAGATTCTTGTGCAGGCATTAATCTCCCTGCCAAGTGTCTTGATACATTTGCTCTCCTTGTGAGCAGGTATGATTTCTGAAACTGTACCAAACGGCCATGTATCTGTGTTCTGTCATTCCCCCCCATCTTCCTGACAACTCTGAGAAGAAGTTCTTGCTTGCTCTGTTGGGATGGTTCAGGACCCCAAGCCCTGGAGCCCAGGAGGCTTTTGGAATTTGTTATGACCAGTGCTTCTGTGCATAGACATTGTTTTCTGTGAGAAATTTAGCTTTTGAATAAACAAACTTTCATACAGCACTGAGTTTGTCTGGCTCTTGTTTTGGTAAATAGGAATTGAAATAAGAGTTTATTTCCTTCTTTGGAAAAATGACTTAAAAATATTGTTCTTTCCATGTGTACAGCGAATCAGGGGGGACTGCACAAGCAATGAGAAATGACTGCAGATCACGTCTAACTCACAGATGTGCCTTCCTCCTGCCCTGTGAGCACGTGCTTTCTGTGAGTGATGCTCATCCCTTCTGGCCTTTGTGCACTGTTCGGCCTGCCCTGTAGGAAGCATCCCAAAACATGTCCAGCCTGCAGGCTGTGAACCTCAGCCATTTGTTTTGGGGATTAGGAACCTCTTCCTTAGGAACCTTTTCCTGTACCCAAACACCCATGTTCCCAAAACCCCCGTGAATTTTCATGGGGGACAACTGAAGGCAGGACCATTCCCTATTAGAGATGATCCTGATTTGACACCCAGAAATACCCAGTGCTGTCTTTTAAACCGTAAAAAAGTTTACTGATGCTTCTTAACCTTGGGAAAGCAGCCTGCTGCAGTTGACTCTGACCCAAGTTAGTGCCTGAAATGAGCTTCAGTGGAGGTGGCTGGCACCTTGATCATACTTGTCTTGCCTCAACAGTAAGGCTGCTGCTGCTGTTCTCTCTCTATGCTGGCACTGTTGACCAAAGGCTTTGTCTGGTGCCTCTTGGCTCTGGCAGTGCAGACACTGTCGCTGACTCTGCCACTCCTCTTCCCACAGGGCCTGGCAAGAGCTTCCTGCTGGCAGAGGCCACAGAGAGATGCTGACAGTGTCCCATCCTTCATTCTCTTGCTCTCAGGTTGGCCAGCCCCAGGGGCAGCCTCTTGTGCTGGAAGGGAAAGAAGGTGGGAGATGAAAAAGGCAAAGACATCCAAGAATTGAGATTGTGCAGCCTGGACAAGAGTAAGCTCTGGGGAGACTGAGCCCCCACCCCCAGTGCCTATAGGGGCTTCAAAGAGAGCAGGAGAGGGGCTGTGGACAAGGGCCTGGAGGACTAGGACAAGGGGGAATGGCTTCACACTGCCAGAGGGCTGGGTTAGATGGGATATTGGGAAAAAATTATTTCCTGTGAGGGTGCTTGAGGCCCTGGCACAGGTTGCCCAGAGAAGCTGTGGCTGCCTCATCCCTGGAAGTGTATAAGGTCAGTTTGGACCAGGCTTGGAGCAACATGGTCTAGTGGAAAGTGTTTCTGCCCATGGCAGGGTGTTGGAACTGGATGAGCTTTAAGGTTCTTTCCAGTCCAAACCATTGTATAATTCTGTCATTCTGTGATTCCAAGTACAAAGGAGGATGGAAATCTGGAAACAGGAATGAGATAAGAAAAGGAACAGTAACAATATTAATAACAAAAGAGGGGGTGATTCATGTGCAGAAATGCTCACCAAGACCCTGAGACAATGAATGATGGCAGACAATGCTGCTGTGTTTTTCTTTGACTGCAAGCCAGAGAGTTCCTAGTCCCTGTCACAGTAGTGTCACAGTACAGCTGGTCTGAGCTGGACAAGGTAAGTCTGGCCATAACACAAATCCAATTGGGCTAGCCTAGTTCATTCCAGAACAAGTCTCAGTTACAGGTTACAGGGGACCCTCAGCCAGCCCCATTTGAGCTCAGATGCAAGCACAGCACTGGTCAGAGCCCTGGATGGAGAGAGATCCCAACCAGTCAGCTATCTGAGCCTGGGAGATTCAAACCCCTATGAAAAAGGGCAACCATATGAAACCCACTGCTGTTGTCTCAGGGATCTCTGAGAGTTCGTGTCATTCCTGTCTCCAACCAACAACCCCATGTAACACGCCCCCATCCTGGTAATGGTGTGAGGTGGTATGGAAAAATCCCTGGTCCTAGTCAAAACTTGGATATACCTCTGCAAAACCAGCTCCAAGCACTTTGGAGCCCCCAGAGGCATCACTGTCATGAAGGGTTCTGTGTGTATGTAGGTCTTTCTGGGCTGGCAGCCTAAGGGGTCCCCATCCCTTAGACTGCACCTTTAGATAGCTACAGCCAGAGCTGTGGAAATTTGGACACCAACAAAGGAGTTGTGAGTCCAGCATTTCTTCCTTGCTCAATCTGCTTGCTGGGTCCCATTCTTTCCCTTCAAACCTCTGGGAGCCAGCAGAGCTGAAGCCTCATTATCTGGGACGTGAAGGGGTGACTGATCTGATAGAGGCGTTGAGCAGGGTGACCCCCCTGTTTTTCTGCCTGGTAGCTGTCCCCACATGGAGGTGTTGGGCCAGTGACCCCCCTCAGTACCTCCTGTACCCACCTGGTGGCCCTTGATCTGCCTGCACCGTTGTGCAAAACATTCACATCTTTCCTTCACCTTGGATGGGCCGGCACCCACTCGGCTGTGTGTATAGCTCTGAGCCTGCTGTTTGGAATTGTTGGTCCCCCAGGAATTTAGCAGCAGTTAAACATGTGAGTGTTTAGAGCTCCAGTTCACAGCCTGCTGCTGCAGGCATCTCCTGCCCCCGCCATCTGAGCAGTTGAGCAAAGGACTTAAAATCTGCCAGGAAACAGGCGTCTGAGACACAGAGTCGCCTTCGCAGTTGGCATGTTTTCAGGATGATAAAAGCTTTCACGCCTTTTTTTTTCTTTTTTAGATAGTAGGGTGGGAAAAAAATAGCTTCCAAGCTGTAAGGAGTAGTTGTGCCAGAGGGGTGGGTGGGGGCCCAACCCGTCAGCTCCAGACTTGGCACGAAGTGAGTAAGCAGTGAATGCACCTCAACTGAGCACTGGAGAAATTTGGGGCTACATTTTTGAGCTGTTCTCTTTCTTGTTGGGGATTTTGCCTTTGAAGGCTGTTCATGGAGCTGTGTCTGAAAGTGGGAGCCAGGATATCCTGTCCATCTGGTGGTACCAATGGATATTTGCAGCTACACGCAAAGCAGTGGGTGGAAGGGGATTCTCCCTTCCCATCAGCCCATGGGTACTGTTGTTGGTGTGCAGGGATATTTTTTAATATCCCTGCTCTTACTACTCCCACATTTCTCTGTGGTACCTGCGATGGCCCGTTTGGGTGGTTCCTGCTGGAGCAGGGCTTGCATCGGGGCAGCAGCACAGCTCGGAAGGGTGCAGTGAGTCACACAGACACAGTCCCTGCCTTTCTTCTAACTCTAGGAAATCCCTTGGGTTGTGAGCACATAGCCTACCTCCTTCTTCCTTCCGCTTGCTAGCTGGTGTGCCCTGAAAAGTTTTCCTTACAGACCTCATACAAGTCCCCTTTGCTTATGAAAAGTGTGGCTTTTGCTGGGTAGAGAGCACTTTTGCTTACACTCTGTTTGAGCTGCCTTATGTGACCATGGCTTTCTTTGATCCCCTGGAGCTAAGCATGTGGGATGGCTTTTGCCAGCCCTGTCAGCCCCGGCACTGAGGCACGTGCTGGTGCTGCAGATACTGGGGTCGAGCTGGCTGCCTCCCAGTCTGCTACAGAAACCTTGTGGCTGCTGGGTTCCAGATGGCTTATCCCAAGTGCTGGCTGGGAGCAGTGGGGCTGGGGGACTGCCATGGGCTCCTTGAGATGACTCCCAGGTTCTCCCTTCACCAGCTGACAGCAGGCCCTGGGTCATGCCATGGTCTGGTGCAACTCCAGTCCTCAGCTACACTTCTTACACTGTACTTAGGGTGCCAGTGGCAGCTGGTGAAGGGCAGTGGGAATATTGGGAGCATTGGGGTCTCTGCTGCAGTATGGTTGCTCTCCTCTGCTCCCTGGCTAGGGCACAGTAGGACGGACTGCCTTCCCATGCATTTCTTCACCACAGCCGCTTGCCAGTCTGAGCTTTGAGCCTCCGTGGATCATTTGGGGTTGTATCTGTAGGTTTGCTGTCTGGGGATGAGGAGTTGTCTCCCAGCTCACAAAAAAGACCTGTTCTCCTCATCCCTCCATAACCTTTCACGTGACCAGTCACACCCCAGCCCACAGGAGAGTCTGCTTGGGACACCTTGCCAGGGATGTGGCTGCAGGTGCCAGCACACCCCTCCAGCCATGGTGACTGTCCTCAACAGTCAGCTGTGGGCAGTGTGGCTGACCCAGCTCTCAGGCAGCTCCAGACAGCTGAAACTCCAGTGTATCCTGCTCCTTCTGGCTCAGAAAGTGGCTGGCAGAGCAGACACTTGGCACTTCTGACCTTCTGCCACTCTTGCATGCTCCAGCATGTGCAGCGAGTGCTTTCCGTGTGTGGGGTTATTTCCTTCCTCAGATGCCCTCTTCCCTGGCTGATCCCTACATTTCCCACACTTGTGTCTGTTTCTTTTGCCCTTTATTTACCTCTGAAACCAACCCAGGTGGGTTCTTACCGGAGCAGCCTCAGGGAACCCAAAGAAATACAGCTGCATGCAAATTTGATCTGCGTGATGGTTTTGGAATCAGATGAAATTGGCACCAGCAACTCCTTGCATTGAGGTGTTGCACAAGAGAGGGGTAGAGGTGAATCACCTGATCCAGCCTTTGCCTCAGAGCACAGCCCCACTTGTCCCTGCCCAGGTTTCACCATGGCCTTTTTGCCTTTGTCTGTTGGCATCACTGCCCTTGGTGGCCCTTGGTGGCCATCCTGCATGGATGTGCTGTCACAGTGCTGTGTCCTGGCCTTCTCAGAGCACTCAGGTAGGATGCATTGGACTTCCCTTGAGAGGAGTGTTCCTGCTTTTTCCTTCCTGACCTTTCACCAGGTTCCTAATCCCAGGAGGGCTCTACTTCTTATCCCATGTCAGCTCAGTTTCTTTAAGAGCTTCTGGGTATTCTTTAAGTGCTTAAGAGCATTGCCACATACCATTTTGAAATCCCCATAAAGTCCAGTTAATTGGATCACCCTTATCTCCATACTCACCATTTCCTTGCAAGGGAAAGCCATGCCCTGCATGCTGACTCTTCCCAATGAGATAATTATCTGGGATCTGCTGATTGTGCTCTGAACCATGGTTGCTTTATGTGAGGCCTTAAACCTGGCTTTGTGTTTTTAGTTTGACAAGCAATTTAATGCTGTTCACACATTTTTTTTATGGGAGAGGCAGCTGGTGTGTGGCTCTGTGGTTTCTCTCCATCCGGTCCTGATGCCTCACTGGGTGCTCTGCAGCCCAAACTGGGATTGGCATCAGGAGTGGTGTTGCTGACAGGGGGCAAGGCTTCCTTGTGGTGGCTTTTTTTTTTTTTCCTTAACTGATTCAATTTTTTTTACAAAATAAGTTAAATATGTGCAAACATATTTAAATAGTGGAAAAAAAACCACAGTGCCTTTAAATTAAGACCACAGGTTTTAGATTTAGATTTTAAGATTTAGACCTTTGCATCTGGATTCTCTGAGATTTTCTGGGCTGCCTGATTACAAGTAGGATGCATAAAATATTATTTAAGGGCTTCTCTCTGCTTTAACAATTGGTGTTTTGTGCCAGATGGGGTGTGTTGGTGACCTTGTTTCAACTCAGTATGATTTGTACATGAACCATACAGGTCTGCCTGTATCTGCTCCTCGTGGCTTGTCATCTCCAAACATCTGAGCAACCACAGTTCTCCCTGATGGTGCTACCCCAGGGTAATGAGGAGTGGGCTCTGGATCCATGCTCAGTGTTCCTAAATTGAGAATTTCTGTGGTTTAATGCAATGCAGGTTCTCTTTGAGACTGAGTAAGCCATGGTCAGGGGGTTTGCTGCTGGTCTGTCTGCTCAAGGAGTGTGTAGGATGCAGTTTGCTGTGGAGGATGTTGACAGTAGAGTATGACACGTTGTTTGCCTGATGCTCCCTGGACTTGGTTTCAGCAACACAAGTAGGAGAGGAAGCTTAGACAAAGAAATGTCCCAAACAGGAAGGTGCTAGAAAGGGAACAGATCTCAGGCCCCAAGCAGGTAAAAGCAGATGATGCCAGGATATCCTCCCAAGTGAAGGAGATGAAGGAAGAGATAATCACCCCGGTGCAGGCACCTTTTGTTCCAGCTCAGCCAGCCCGGATTGGGGTGAGGGGGGAAAATGGACAGACCGTTCTCAGCTGAACACTTGATCTGTATTTAAAATGTAGTTTCTCTGGCTTTAGCAGGCCCTGTTTGAGGGATTGATGGACAGAAGCCAGCCCAAGAAAGGGGAGAGGAAAGAAGAGTTGCTTCCCTGGGGGATGTTGCTGCTGTGGTCCCTTGCTCTCCACAGGCTCAGCAGGGAGGAAGGGCTGCTTGGAGCCCTGCTGTGGGACAGGGCCATGGGGGCATCATGAGGGCTGCAAGCCCAGGCAGCCTGATGGGTTTATAAACACATCCCTGGTGCCATGGCCCAGAGCTGTGTCAGTGGCTCCAGGCTGGAAGCAGTGTTGGTGCTCTGGGCAGAGGGGCTGTGTTTACAGCTGTTTTGGATACACTTAATCTGAATGCGTTTACAGTTGCCCTGGGTACATGTAATCACTGCTCACCAATGTGATGGTTCATCTAAACACCTTCCACTTCACTGGCATAACAACTCCTGCCTGCCTCATGAATTCCTTTGCTTTGGGAGCAGGAGGTGTTACTATGGGAAGACACTTAACTCTTAAAACTCTGTCGAAGTTCCTCCACCCACCTTTTGGCCCTCTGTGTAAAGGTAGAGATTGTGCTGCTTTCAGGGGTGCTGTGCCCATGACGCCTGATGTTGGTGGTGGGCTCCAGGTGAACATTGGGACATTCATTATTGCTCAGTGTGCAATTTACTTTTTTTATTTTTTTGACCACTCCTTGTCACAATTCCAGAAAAGGTCAACTCGGTCTGTCTTGGTGCCAATGCCTGGCAGCTGAGCAGTAACAGCCAGACTACACTACACCTCATCTCCCATGACCAGAACACCCCTAGATGCTCATGGTTTAAAAACTGGCCTTGTATTTGAGCAGGTTGGTTCATAACCTGTTGCTGGGCAGTGCTCAGACTGTCCCCAAGGCAGTTCTGCATTTTGGTCTCTGGTCCTGCCTGCCCACTGTGACCCCAAGGGCACATTTTGCTATGCCCCAAGCCTGTGGCTGCCCAGCCTGGGGGTGTGAGAGGATGAGGGGGAGCCAGAGTCCTTCCTCTGCCCTGTATTGCAGTGGGGTCCCTGCAGGTGGGGTGAAAAGACCAGGACCATTGGTGCTTGTGTGAAATTGCATTGGATGTCACCTCAAGGATGGAGTTTCCTGTGGATGGAGATCCCTGTCTTTGGGATGTGTTCTCACCCCAATGTGAGGGCCTCTCTGTCTTGGGGCTGCCCTGATCCAGCTCTTCCCCTGGATGACATCAGGTGAGGCACTCTGCTTGGCTATCATCTGATCTGTTCGCTCACAGGCAGTCTGGCATCACCACCCTGCCTGTAGACCCAGCTCAGGACACTTCGTAGGCATGAGGACACACCTTGACGTTGTTCAGGGGTCTACACAAGCAGGTTACTGCAAGAGGAGCTGCCAAGCTGCCTTGAAGCATGTGCTGGCCTTAAGAAATTCATGTTACAGACCATCTGTGAAGGAGCTGAATCTTTGATTAGGCAGCTACACTCCCCAGTTGCCCTACAGCAGCAGCCAACACCCCAGTGAGGATGCCATTGTCCTTCCACAGGACTGCCAGCTTGCCACTCTGCATGGAATGGGTTAAACATCCTCCCTCCTACTTTTTGCAGCATGGATTTGGAAACAGGTTCCCCAGGCTTGGCAGCTGCCCCGCTGAGGATCATATGGCGACAGCAGGGAGAAACTACTAAGCTTGGATCTGCTGCCAGGGCTTTTCAGGGATGCAGCTTCTGTTGGGTTGGTGGCACAGAATGGTGGAGGAGGTGCTGGGTCTGGCAGTACATCCACCACATCCTCAGGTGAGCTTAAGGACTCTAAAAGTAGGTCTGTATGAACTGGCATGCTGGATGTAAGGTGTGTCTCCAGTATGGTGCATATGGGATGGAGAATCCCTACTGTGGAACTGTGCACCAGGACCAGCACATGAGGGGACCTTGATGAGCAAGACCAGTTTGCAAGTCATGTTTCCCTGAGGTGGAAAATCACTGCCTGAGTGTGGAAACTGTGAAGATGCTTTTGACTTGAGGTGTTTGAAATGCTCTCTTCTATGAGTGACTGCCTAATATTTCCAATTTTGCAGGGCCTTGATGAAAAAAAACATTGTTAAAGAGCCATCCATTTATTAAAGTGGGTTTACATAAAAAAAACCAAGCAGAAAAAACCCCAACCAATAAAAAAAAAACACCATACACACCGAAGTTTGAATTACTGGGAAAACTGTGATGTTTCATAAGCACCAGCAACTGAGTCATTGTGGCTCGGCTCAGCACAGCCAGCACTGTTTGGGGAGGGAGCCCCTTTGATTCTGCAGTGGCAGGGAGCCAGCAAATCCATGGTGGAGTTGGGTCTGCCATTGAGTGGGTTAAGGAGCCTTGGACCCACCCTTGTCCCTGCCACATTTCAGGGTCAGGATGAAAGGAGCCACAGTGGGTCACCTGGTCCAACCTCCCAGCTCAGGCAGGGTCATCCCAGAGCACATGGATTGTGTCCAGCAGTGATTTTCCCAACATCCTGGTGGGAAACAACCACTTTGGCACAGAGGTGGAACTGAGGAAAGTGGTTTTGTTTCGTGGCTTCACTGCTGATCCTAAGGCAGGGGAAAAATGCAGTAATTAGTGTTAAATTCCCTGAGTATAGAATAGGATAAGGAAACACAGTCATTCCCAGAGGTGCATCAGCAGCCAGAAGCTGCCTGCCCATTGGTGCTGCTGCTCCTGAGCAGGGCAGAGGCGAAGGGCTGTGCCTGAGAGAAGGAAGTATAAAAATAGGCTGTTGTTTCCAGCACTGGCTTTGTGCTGGTCCTCTTTCCCCTCCCTGTGAACGCCTGCATGGATCTTTACTCCACCAGGAACCGGGAGAGAAAGAAGAAGCCATGAGCCACTCAGTGCTGCACCTGGAGTCCGTGCTGGGGACTGAAGGGACATGGTAATGTGGGTGTCACCACTTAAATACTCTGGAGTATTTAGGTATATTTCTGGAGAAACAGGTGAGAAGGCATGCAGAGTTCTCAGTATGAAGTTTTAGTAATGCCAAGGTGGTTGATGCAGCAACATGTGTCAACACATACCCGGGACCATAGGAAACAGCTTCAAGCTGCACCAGGGGAAGTTTAGATTGGATATTAGGAAAAATTCCTTCACTGAAAAGGCGGTCAGGTAACCTCAAAGGGACAGAAAGCTGGGAAAGTTAAGATTTCTCTGACCAGTTGATGTCTGTGGCCAGGAATGAGGTTTTGGGACACGATGAAAGTATTGTGAAGGGCAGAGATGAGGAGTGATATCAGGCTGCAAGCATGAAAACCCTTGAGCCACAAAAACTGGGAACAGCAAGGCCAGCATTACATTCCTCTGTGTCCTGCAGCATCCCATGGGCTGAGCTGCATCCCATGGTTCAGGGCCTGCAGGTGTCTTTAAACTGCAATGACCTGCAGTGGTTTTAAACTGACAGTGAGTAGGTTTAGATTGGATATTGGGATGAAATTTGTGGCTGTGAGGGTAGCGAGGCCCTGGCACAGGTTGCTCAGAGAAGCTGTGGTTGCCTCATCCGTGGAGTGTTCCAGGCCAGTTTGGACAGGGCTCGGTGCCAATAGTGGAAGGTGCCCCCGCCCATGGCAGAGGGTGGAATGGGACGAGCTTTAAGGTCCCTTCCAACCTAATCCATTCTGGGATTCTTATGTCAAGAGCAAAATGCAAGTCAGAAACCTGCTCCCTAGGTGACCACATGCCTTCGTTCTAAGCCTGCTGTCACAAACAGCCAAGGTTTAAAGCAGTTATTTAATCCTTTTTGGATCCCCTGTTCCGCAGGAGGCTGAAGCCCTAACACACATAGCGAGCCATACACGTGGTGGAAGCACCGATGAACTTTACTGATGATGTTTGGGTGGAGATCTCACACTGATTTCTGGAAAACCAGAATTGTTCGGCCTCCTCATCTTGGCACGCTGGGATGCATTCGGACACGGACACCGCATCCAGGATGCCGCTGGAATGTCAGAGGCTGAGTCCGTGGGTCCCGTGGAGGGTGCTGGAGGCCCCGGCAGTGGAGGCAGGTGCCGGGGTCCCTTCGGGAGCTGGGGGTGCGGGTGTGCATCCCGGGCTGCGGGGGGGCCTGGCCGGGGCCGGGCTGTGGGAGCGGGGGGGGGGGGGGGGGCGCGAACCGTGCACCCCACGGCCCCGCCCCCGGGTCGGCCCCGCCCCCCGCTCGCCCAATCAGCGCCGCTCTTCCGAGCGGCCGGCCCCGCCCCTCGGCTCCCGTTGCCATCCCCGCCGCGCGCGAGCGCGCGAGCGCCCTCGGCCCCACCCCCGCTTGCTCTCAGCCTCGCCAATGGGAAGGACGGAGCCGCCCGCGGCCCCGCCCCCGCGCGCGCGGGGCTCGCGCCGCTGGCGGGCCCGGCGCGGCCTGCACGTCGGCGGCGGCGCGCGCACGGAGCCGCGGCGGGGCCGCCGCGGGGCTCGGCCGGGACCGCGCATGGCGGAGCGGCGGCGGCGGCGGGGCCCGGGCAGCGGCGCGGCGAGAGGTGAGCCCGGGCTGCGGTGGCGGGAGCGCCTCCCGGGACCTGTCCAGGTCCTGACGCGGTGGCAGGTGCCGGTGCCGGCGGCGGCTCGCGCGGCCGCCCCGCACCTGTTGAGAGCGGCGGGGCCTGGGCGGGCCGGGCCGCGGTGGAGGTGCCGGTGCGGGGGCGCGGTGCAGCGGGGAGCGGGGCCCCGCCGTTCCCGGCGGGAGCGGGCGCCCGGGAGCTCTCACCCGGGCAGGGGCCGCGGCGGCGGCGGCGGCGTCGAGGCCATTTTTGGGGGGGTGGCGGTACCGCGGGAAGTTTGGCCCTGGCCGCCCGAGCCGGGGGCAGCTCCTCAGCGGGACCGGCCGCCCGTCACGGAGCCTGCCCCAGCCGCCCGGGGCCGCGGGGAGCGGAGAAGCGCTGTGGCCGGCAGCCGCTGCCGCGGGGAGGCTTGGCTGCCTCCGGCGCCGCCGGGTCCGGCCGCCCCGGCACCGCCGCACGCCCTCTGCAGTGGGGAGGCGGCGCGTCCTTGGAGAGCAGCTCGGGTGTGAAACGCGGCTGCACATCCCAGCGCCTTTCCTTCCCGGCTGCACAACCCCACCGCAGCCCTTCTCCATCTGTTGCCGTGGCCCCCGGTGGGTTTCGCTGTTCTTTTGGGATTTGGTTGCATTTGTGCTATGCTGGAGCAAAACTGCGGTCGTGAGATTTGTGATTGTGCTTTTAAAAGTCTGGTTTGCTTAGAATAACAGAAATAAAAGGCTTCTGAAGGGTGCCTGTCTGCTGACCGAGGGGCACTGCTGGCCTGGGCCACTCCTGCTCTGCCCATCTTCACCTTGTACCTCTCAGCACTCAAGTGGGGAAAGCACTGGTCATGGCAGAGAGGGTCTACAGAGCATTCAGAACTCTGCACTCGAGCTGGTGAAACCACAGAATTGATGGATGAGCCACCATCAACCATGCTGGTCCTTGGCCTGGGCTTTTTTTTTTTTCCTTTTCTCTTTTTAAATTTTTACCTACTTTTTTTGGTGGTATATAAAGGAAAAACCAACTTCAGGTATTTTTTTTTTAGCATAAACAACATTAGGGTCCCATTTGTTACTGTTTTTTGTTTTATCCAAATGGTAATGAGCTTACTGGAGCTGTCGGGATCTCCCAAGCACCCTGCTTGCTCTGTCAGTTGCTCTGTCACTCCTGAGAGTGAAGTCGTAGCATTGTTCTCCGACCTGTTTTATGCTGGAGAGTGGCATCAGGCCAGCCTTTCTGGACACACAAGATGTTTAGAATAATTAGTGATGGAATACCCTTTTAAAATAATTGTTTGGGTTTATCTAGCACTCAGTTGTAGTGATATCTACCTCTAAAAATAGGCAGGCCTCTGTGTAATGAGCCTTATAGTATAAACAAGTCATATCTTGAATGACTGTTGTTACTTTTGGGATGTCCGAGATAGATGCCTTTGGGGGTTTTGCCAAATCTTCTGTCTAAATTTTTTTTTTCCTCTGCAGTGAGCTATGTTTCTTGGCCCTTACGCTGTGTAGTTGTATGCACTGACCAGAGGCAAGGCTCGGTAACCCTCACTGTTCAGAGCTGGCACAGCTGCAGAGAAAAGCTTCCCACTGCTCCTATGACAGCCCAAGGTTAAGCAGTCCTGGTTTTTCCATGAAATCCATGCTCCTATGGAGATGGCTAGCAGCAGGCTCTGCTGGGGGACTGCATCACTCCTGCTCTGAGGCCCTGCCCTCTGTGAATTCAGCTCAGAGCCCTGTTTATCTGTGCTCTGAGCCCACAGTTTTCCATGAGACGGGGACAGAGCAGCTGGGTGTGATGCTGCTTGTGCTGGTCCTTCCTGGGCTGCTTTCCCCAAGTGTCCCAGGGTGCAGCTGTGTGAGCGCACCATTCTTGCTGTCAGGAGTGAGGCTGGCACGAGGAATTTTCTCACATTTTGCTGTGTGGTTTATCAGACCACGACAGTTGAGCGCTGGCCCAACCTCTCATGTGCACATGCTTTTTGGAGTTTGTTTTCAGCAGCCAGCGTGCTACCTGAGGCTTCTCTGCTGCTGATGTTCAAGAGCATTGGCTCCTCGGCTTGAGAGAGAAAAAATAGCCAACTTTTTCAGCAGGAGGAGTGTTTAGGAGTGTTTAGCTCCAGTAAAGGAGCACTTCTTTTTCTGAGAAGGTACCAGAGAGGTCATTGTGCTCAGTGTTTGAAACAGGAGTGTCTCATAGCTTCGGTCACACTGTGCTCACAGACCTCAGCCCACTTTGATATCACCTCCAGTTATTCAGATTCATCTGCTCAGTTGGAAGTTTAGTGCCCTTTTGTGGGCTGTATGTGGAAATGCAGTTCCGTAAGTCCTCAGTGGCAGGCCTCTGGCTTGCTTTGAGTGCAAAGGTCTTCTGGAGAACCTTTATTATAACTAAATGGGACTTTTTTCTCTTTTGAAAGGCACCCATTCTTAGGTTTAAGTGAGTAAAACCTAAATGGCCAGGCTTACTAGCTCAGTTTGGGACTGGGACCAGGTGAGGCTCTGCTACCCCGAGCAAACTCATGCCTACACTTGACAAACCCCAGACTGCTGCCTGTAGCTGTTCCCATCACCTGGTCAGAGATTCTGCATGGGAACAAGGGGTTCCTGCCAAACAGGAACAGTGTTCCTGCAAACACTGCTGTAAGAGAGCCATGGGACACACCATGAGTGTAACGTGCCCTCTCAGCAGTCAGTGTTGTTGAGGTGTCACCTGTGACTTGAGGAGGTTTAAGGGATGGCAGTGGTGGTTCAAGTGGGAAATGTTTCTCTCTCTGCTGCGAGGGCTGGCTTGTGTGTTGATGCCAGGCTGGTTTCAGGCGGAGCTGAAATGGGCTGTCTCCCAGTGCTTGCAGTGAGTGCCCTGTTAGGCTGATGCCTTGTGTTTGAAATCATGGCAGTGCAGGACCCTGAGGGTCTTTGCTTGAATGCCTGAGAATATCTGGTCTGATGAAGGGAGACCAGAGCTCTTGCTATTTCTGCAACTTCTGAAACTAGTAGGTGCTTGGCACATCTGAAACTCAGGCCATCCAGCTGCAGTGTGGATTTCAGCTTACATTTAAGTACTGAAGATTAAAGCTGTGGTTTTGGGCTGTATTTATCAGTGGACACTGTTATTTATGTATCTTGGTTTCAAAGGAAATACCTTTATAGTAGAAATGCTGCCTGACCAAAAAAAAAAAAAAAAACCTCAAAAAACCCCCTTAGTGAAATAATTATGTAAGCAAGTGAAATGATGTTTTAAAGCAAAAGTTTCTTTCCTGTTTGGGGATGGTGTGGCTGATTTTTTTTTCTCTTTCCTGCTGTTTAGCATTCTAAAAATGCTTTTAGTGAATGTTTTTTGTATGGTAGGTATGAGAAATAGTTGTTTTTAAAGAGGTCATCAGCAGGCTCTGGGACCTAGCAGGAGCCAGATCTGAATATTTGGGGCTGTAGCTGATCAAATCAGCAGCACATGTGTGCATTTCTGTAATAATTAAGGTAAAACACCCCCAATGAAACCATGTAGCTGCTATTACTGGGGGAGCTCAGAGGATGCTCAGTACAGTCGTCATCTTAAGAATGTCTTGTTGCAAAAGGATTTAGGATCTTTTTCAGTTCTCTGCCTCTGGGTCAGCTGTGGTATGAGTTCCCAAGCCAAGGGAATCCATCACCTCCACAAAAGCTGCTGGAGTTACCTTGAGCTTCTGTTCCCGGCAGGAGCGCAGGGCTGAGTCAGTGCTGGCTGCCCAGGGCTGTGACTCAGTGCTGTCCCCTCGAATGCACAGCCAGCCTGCTGCCAGCACAGCCAGGGTGTGCCTGTAACCTCATTCCAGAGCTGTCCTCTGAGAGTATCACCTGCTTAGAGGGGTTTGGGAATGTCGGACTTCTTTCCTTTTGTGTGTGTTGGTAGAAGTTGGTTGTTACTGAGCTTTTTTTCTGTGTGATACTGAGCACCTGTGGAAGTGCCAGGGAGCTCTGAGGCAAGAAGCTGCTCCTGTGTACAGTATTATGCATTGTCTTTGTGGGTTGTGTTCTTTGTTTACATTTTATTTTAACTTACTTATTTTTTAAATTATTTTTTAAGATTTTTGTGCTTGAAGAGGAAGAGCGCTTTGTTTTCTTTTGGAGAAATGTCTTCCCTGATGCTCCAGGGTTAAGTCTCTCTGTGGTTCTGTCTCCTGAAGTGAGGAGAGCTGTCTGTACTTCTAACTCAGGGTTGCTTCATAAAAAATGTCTTTATTGGGAACTCTGGCCATCTTCCTGTGCTTCTAAGCTTGATTTCCCATTGTCTGGTGTCATTCTGTCAGTGCCCTTGAATGAAATCGGTCAACACCTTGAAAAGTCCATCAGATTTGGCAAGAGAGTGGGTATGTCACAGGTGAGTACTGACTTGTGTGAGCAAAAGAATCTGTGAGGAAGGAAATCTCAGATAAGTGCTCTGCTGAAAGAAAAGCTGTTGCTGGATTGCAGATATTATTGGACATCAGAGGAGCTTTGTGGTAGTGAGACAAACAAGAAATCAAGTTTCCTAAGTAGTTCCAGTAAAAGGTAGGTCCTTATTTTCCTAAGTATCCTTTGTTTTCCTTTGTGAAAGTGGAGAGGAGTGATCTGAGGGGCACTCTTGCATCATAGTAGGTGATGGAAGAAAACAAAAGGTTTGGGTACAGTCCCTCACCCTGCCCCTGGGGGCTGAAGCACAGGGAAGACTAGCAAAGATTTTAAATTTCCCTATAAAGGCTTATGTAGTTGTTTGGAATAATGTCCTTTTATAGGTGTAGGAAAGCAGCAGGGTCAGGATTTTTCCATGCAGAGTGCTTTTGGCAGAGTTGCAAAAGGAAGGGCTCCTCATCAGATTTCAGAGGAATTTTTTTGTTTAGTTAATTTTAAAGAGATTTTAACAGAACGGAGTTCTTGGACCTAGGTAAGATAAAGAGTAACCTGAATATCCTCATTAGGAGAAAACATGTGAGGAATATACCATATTTTGAATTTATAGTAGAAGTCTTCCTCAGTTGGGGATGAGTTTGGTGCTGCATGGCAGAAGGTACTTTCTGATTACTTTGCTGCCTGGTGCTTTTGTTATTGTGATACTTTTAAGTTGCATTAACAAGTTTTATGATGTGCCTTGGATAAAATTATGTGTGAGTACTATACCAATGTCAATTTATCTTTGTTCTAAACTCAGTTTATCAGTGGCTTCTCCTTTCTGTTATTGATTTTGTCATATCAGCTCTGAAAAGAGATGAACTGTTTAAAATTTGATCAAAACGAGAACAAGCACGTATGCTAAACATTAGTTTTTTTCGTTTGTCACATGCAATGTGAATATGAAGTTTTTACATAGGAATTGTGAGGCAGTCTCAACTAGGAGTATTTTCCCCATTTAGTCTGTGTAAGTTTTGAGATTTGCAGAGATAGTTAATCCTTGCCTCTGCCATTCTGAAGGGCTTCTGCTGAAAGTGTTCAGTGTGTCTAAAATTAGGTTGATTTTGATTTAGGTTGATTTACTCAGCTCTTCAACTTTATTAGCAAATGAGCCTTTAAGTTTAAGCTCTCACTGTCTTTTTCCTTGCTTAGTTATGCTCTAATATTTGTGCACTGTCTGCTGGAAAACTATTAAAGGGGAAAAGTACCTTTGACTTCTTTCTTTAGATGCAGATTTTATAAAGCTTTGTTTACAGAGGCCATTCTGTATCAAAATGCATTTAAATTTTTCTCCTCAAATACTGAAGGCAGATGCTGAGTTCTTAATAAAACAACTCTAAAACTCTTTAGATGGGTCCTAGTAGTAGGATCTTTAATTAAAATGTTCTGGTCAAAACTGGACTAAGATAACATGTTCTAGTGCTGCTTTTGGCCTTAGAGTTGCCATGTTTTTCACAGCTAAAGGTAAAGGATCAGTTTTGGTATATTTAAATTGCTCAAAAATGAGAATAATTAATATAAGCTGATGCCTGAGCTGTGCTTTGTTTGGGAGAAACATGTAATATGCTCTGAGAGGGAGCAAGGGTTATATTGCTCCTCCAATGCCCAGGTTTTAAAGCTTGCCCTTGACATGCGCAAGTAGCTCACTGTGGGAGATCAAAGGTGGAGGAGATAACTTCTCTTTTGTTGGATGCTTGCTCACTTTTATAACCCTGATAGCCTTTGGTCAAATGTACACCCATACGAGTGTTTTCCACAGCATGGAAATGACCAAGGTGTATTAAGTAGGGAGAGATCTCCTTTGCGATAGTTTCTGAGCTATTTGGAGGACAAATAGCATTTTTCTCCCTTAAATTTTGGTAGGTAAAACTTGTCAGCTGGTTGGACAGCACTTTTTGGGTGCTGACTCTGTGCAGGTTTGCAGCCCTTTGGACCTGTTGCCTGTGGAGTCTGCACGAAATCTGGGTGTCGTTCACAGGTGTGGGAGCCACAGGCAACTGCAGTCATTACTTTATTCTCTGTTAAACCAGAGTCATCTTTTCCAGCTGGACTAGAGCATGTTCCTGTTTTTTTTACCTGTAAGCTTTTCAGAGCAGCTCTGTGGCATGATGCTTGTATTTTCTCAGCCGTGGTGGCTTTGATGTCTTTTTTGGGGCTGCGGCCCCTCTCTTGGTGAGGATCACTTTTACAGGCAGCAAAACCATCCTTCCAGTGCTGACAGCAGATAGGCTTTCCTGGGATTTAATGTGTATTTTATGGACCTTCTTGTAGTGATATTTTTACAGATGCTTTTTGTCTCCTGCCACTCACCAGTGCCAAGTGGTGTTCTGCAGTTTGATGTCATGTGATACTGTGTTTTGATAACAAAGAGGAGCTGGAAATTAATGTTTAACTCAAACCAGTGATCCTGGCAGTTGCGGGTTGGGTGTGTATGCCAGTGTTTTAATTGGAATTGGAAACATGCTTCTGAAACTACAAAAATATGTAGATGTGGCACATGGGGACATAGCTTAGTGGTGGACCTGGTTAGACTCAATGGTCTTAGAGGTCTTTTCCAGACTTGCTGATTCCATGATTCGGTGACAATCCTGCAGGTCTCCACCTCTATGCCTGAGGTGGGAGAGCTTGCACAGGCTCCCTTCAGAGGAGGGTGAGTGCAGAGATGAGCTCTAGGGGCGTGTTCACTGCCTCTAAGTTTGTGATTGGATTGTACTTCTTTCGCTAATGAGTGTTCAGAGTTTGATTAATAAGAAGCTAAATCGGGACCTTTCACTGAATTAGCAGCTCTCAAGAACATGAGACAGAAAAGTACAGCTGATGCAAGCAAAAGCAGCAAGGTCTGGTCGGGAGTGTGTGCCTGTGCTTTTGGCAAAGTACCTCCAAAGTGGTGAAGTCTTCCAGAAGAAGCTTTTGTGAAAGTGGAGAAAATCCTGTCTTCACTCCATAGTCTACCCATACATGCTTGAATTGGTGGGAGCTCAAGTCCAGTAGCACCCTCCACCCCCTCTATTTCATGAGGACTGTCAGGTCCTTCCATCAAATCTGCAAAATCTGTTTTCTCTCATGTCTTTGAAACTCTTGCAAAAATCTGTCATGATAAATACAAGTCTGCTGTTTTCCATGAGGATGATAATGAGTTGGGAAAGCTTCCCAACTAGTGGAAAGGGTGCATTAGTCTGGAAACGTTGGGGTAGTTTGTCCCTGTTTGAGGCTTTTATACCGAAGTTGATTTCCCCAGACCTCAGTGCTGACAAATATGGATAACGAGGGATAGTGAATACTACTGTAGCTCTGTTGGGTTTTTTTTTCCCCGGTACAGCCCAGTTTATCTTCTTTTATCCCCTGAAAGCTATTCTTAGTAAGTGGTTGTTTTTCTTGAATTAAACTAGTGAATAATCACTATTTCATTCACTGTCCTTACATATGTTTAAATATAGTATTAACCTAATCTTCTTATATGCTTTTCCTTCTGCTGCTCCTGAGTTCCTAAAGGAATCAGGTTCACTATTAGTGAGATCTATGAGTGAACTTGCCTGGAACTGAAATACTTCTTTTGAGCTTTGGCTTGTGTTTTTTGCCAAGATGGTAATTTATTCATATTTTTGGACAGCATCATTCTTTATGCATCTAAGTTCTATACTGTCAACAGAACTTTTCCTGCATACAGATTCCTCAGATACAGTCTGCGAGATGGTTTTGTTTGTTTTTTTTTCCCTGCTTGGAAGGGAAAATGATTGTTTGGTGGCAAGCCTTTGGTTTTCCAGTTTGGGAGGAAGGGAAGGAGGGAGCTCTCCGTGGTACCGAGCGGGGCCGCGAGTACTTGCTGCCACTGGCAGGGAGGGAGGCTCGTCCTGCCCTCCTGGTCCTGGCTGTTCCCAGTTACATAAAATACTATATAAACTCTATTTTATAGATTTTTTTAAATATTAGCATATATTATAGATATAGATCAACAATTTCAATAAATATGGCTTAAATAAATATAGCTAGTAGTCCTATAATTCTGTACTTTTTTTTCTCTCATTACTGTGTTTCAGATCATAATGGCTAGCTGGCTTTTTTTTTTTTTGCAGCTCAGGTAATACCCAGCCCTACTGGATGGTGTTCCCAACCCCACTGCTTATTTTCCATCTCCTTTGGACTCCTTGTGCTCCTTTCCTCAGAGAGAAGCTCTTCATGCAGGGTTCAGTCAGGTTTCAGTCAGCAGCTCAGCTGAAGATGGACCATGACACTTTTGGGGCCAGTTTGCCCAGCCTGCATATGAGCACCCACAGCTTCTCTCAGCATCTGTGATGCCCTTGCTGGCTTTCAGCAGAAGCCTTTTTCAAGTTCAGGATTCATACAATAGCCAGTGTTGGAAGGGACCCACAAGGATTATTGAGTCCAACTCCTGGCCCTGCACAGGATAACCCCAAGAAGAGCTGTGGCTTGCTCTCCTTTTCAATATATTCTTCCTTCAGTCCTTTGTTCAATAGATTTGCTTTCTTTTAAAGTTTGCTTTCCAGACTTAAGCGAGGTTCCCTGATAGCTGTGAGAATATTTTCTAAGTAACTCCTCTTGAAGGCTTTCAGTGAATATGGAAGGAACTGGAAGTACATTTGATTTTTGTAATAAAAGCTCTGTTGAGGAATATGGCTATTGACAGTTACTCTCTTGCCAGAGTATCACCTGATCTGTAGAACAGTTTAGCTGAAGCAGGCTGCTTTTAAAGCTAAAGAAAAATAGCCAATATTTTGAAGGTCATAACTTTTAGAGTGCTGTGGGAGAAAGGAAAGGATTTTTTTTTTTCTGGTAGCTTTCAGTGTAGCAGAGCTCCTCAGAATTATTTATGGCTTTGGCTTGGGTATTTGTGCATCTCCCTGGGTCACAGACCTTCTTTTCTGTCTTCTAGTGTTTTCTTGCCTAGGTTTGGTATGTTGCTGTAGTCCAAATTGGACATAAATTGTAAAAATACAAAATAATACAAGAATTGTATTAGTGGGTATTTTTACATCCAATGGTACTTAAAATGCATACAGATGCCTCTTGCTCCAGCAGTTGTCCTGGCAGCACTGCTAGTGAATACTACTTTAATGTGTGTGCAGTGGGGTAGTTTTGAATAAATGACTTTTGGATCTATCTTAGGAGGCTTCTGATGTTCTTATTGGAGAATTTCACCTCCCAGAACTAAGTCTTGGTTTCTCGTATAGTGCATGTTCACAGTGCATAGGTTATCCTTGAGAGAACAGCCAACTCCCTGTATTTCTGAATCAGCAGCTGCTTCTTTACTTCACAGAAAATGCATGCAGTATGTGCATATATTAAAAATACATGCATATGTATAATATTTTATCTCCAGTACTTTGTCCAGAATAAAAACTTCAGTCTAAAAATAACTACAGTAAAAGGTCACTAAAGTAGGTTCATAATTCATATTCCACTCAGCATGGAGTTTTTCTGGCATATGAACTGATAGACTCCACTTCTGTGGCTGAGATCTCTTAAGGACTCTTGATGGCTTTGAATGGCTCTTACTCTCTGTGATTTTGTTGTCCTGAACCTGAAGGAAATGTTATATCTTGAGTTATTTGCTCCCCTGGGTTGGTGTGCCAGGGGAATGGGGATTTTCCATCCTCTTACCTGGAGCAGGTGCACCACAGTCTGTGCAGAAGCAGTGCTGGTCTCCTTGGTGATCTGCTGCTGTTTTAAAGTCTTGGGGACCTCTGGTGGGGTCATCCTTGGACCTTATGCCTGTGCTGCTGTAGGTGTTGGGAGCAGCAGAGACAGAGGAAGGATGTGGTGGTGATGCAGGTATGTGTGTGCCCTGTGAGATGGGGAGGATGCAGCAGGCTTCTTGGGTGGCTCCACTTTTGCCTGGAGTGGAAATACAACTGAGCAGGGAAGGCACAACTCTGGTCTCCAGCAAAATCACGGGCAAGTGCCCCATGTCCCAGGTGAAGGCTGGCATCTCTTGGATTTTACATCCTTCCTCCACAGCTCGTGGCTGCTTGGTGGCGGCTGCTGCCTGCGTGTGGCACACATAGAAGGCTGGCAGCTCTGCTCTTCTTCTGGAGCCACCCAGATATGCTTTCTGTAAGACTGGAGAAGAATAGATGTGCTTGGGGCTAATCCAGTGTACTTGCTCTGCCAACATTTGCAGCATGTATCAATTCTGCCTGAAAAGCACAGACTTATTTCTTGCCTTTGATTCTGTACAGTGCTCCCTTTCAGGACTGATAATTGTTTCCTTTTTTCCCTTTCCTCCTCTATTTGTACAGTCAGACTCTGATTTGTTCTTGTAGACTGAGCAGCTCTTTAGGGTACATCTCTCAAGCTCCCTGTGCTATGTATCACCCTGTAGTCCTTCTGTTTGCCTTCTGCTTTGATGTAATGCTGATTTACAAGAGGTAGCAAAGTTGGGCAGGGTCACGTATGCACAGGTTGCCCAGAGAAGCTGTGGCTGCCCCATCTCTGGATGTGTTCAAGGCCAGGTTGGATGGGGCTTGCAGCAACCTGGGAGAGTTGAAGGTGCCCCTGCCCATGGCAGGATTTGGAATGAGATGAGCTTTAAGGTACCTTCCAACCCTTCCAGTCTGGGATTCTGTGATCTGGAACTTTCATCACTTATTAGTTCTTTCCCTTTAAATATTAGTTTCAGGTATATCTTGCTGGGAGATTCTTTGGGGCTGCTTTGTGTAAATAACTCAGTAGATAAAATAGGTGAAAGTATTTCAACTCCCATTTGTCTTGTTTACTTTGGCTATCATTAACAACTTTAATAATCAGCTTTTCAGATAACCTAACATCACTTATTATTTATCAATTTTTATCTGAACTCAAAAAGGCTAATGAAAATTAATATATGAGTTACCTCCCAGCATCTCAGCCCTTGAGGGGGAATACCTCAAGAACTGTCTGATGTAGTCTTGAGTCTCTGTCTTGATACACTCAACAGGTTTTGGTCCAGTTGCCCTCTGATGTGGTTTTTGTTCAAGGGAGACCTTATTGCTCCCTACAACTCCCTCACAGTAGGTTGTAGCCAGGGAGGGATAGATCTCTTCTTTCAGACAACAGGTGAGAGGACCAGAGGAAATGGCCTCAAGTTGTGCCAGAGCACATTTAGATTGACTAGGAGGGAAGATTTCTTCCCTGGAAGGGTGGCCAGGCCGTGGCACAGGCTGCCCAGGGTGGTGGTGGAGTCACCATCCCTGGAAGTGTTCCAAAGGTGTGTAGATGTGGCACACGGATGGAACATGATTCAGTTGTGAACATGGGGGGTCCTGTCTAAGAGCTGGACTTGATGATCTTAGAGGTATTTTCCAGCTTTAGTTCCATGATTCCATGTGCAAGTAACACAGACCACGGGTCTGACCTGGCCTGGTCATGCCAGCATCTTCCCTCTCTCTTGCTTTTCTCCTGCCCTAATCCAAAATCTTCTGGGTGTTTTCCTTGCTTGCCTTGTCAAACTCCAGGATGTATTACACTTTCTTGAATACGAAGGTGGTAAGTCCCATTTCTACACAATATAGCTGAAAAATGTCTAATATTCTGTGATGGCAAACACTCTGCCCACACACCTGAGTGGTGATGACATTCAGATTTTACACCATAAGTGTGGTGGTTTTGGGGTTGTTTTTTGTTTTGTTTTGTTTCTTTAACATTCGGTAACTTGATATTGAATAACTCAAGGAACTGCTCTGGAAGGCAGTTTGAGTCAGTCTTCTGTTAGAGAGATCCCTGATAGGCAGACTGGTGGGAAGTCAAGGTGCATCAAAAGTTAGCTTGAAGTTCTTCAAATCTGTTTATATTTTAGTAGGAGAAAAGCAGAAATGTGACTGTAAAAATGAAATGTAACACTTCCATATCCTTAGAAGTCCAGCAGCTTGTTCTTCCTAAAACAGGGATGAGATATATCAAAATCCTAGGAGTCACCAGTCTGAAAATGCAGACTGTCAGTGAGACTTGAGTCACAAACATGGGGTGTTTCTAGTTTAGCTTGCTGCTGCTATGCTCCCTCTCTGGGACAGCCTCAGAGTGGGCCTCTGTGGAGAAGAAAGCTCAGTTTAAGATGCAGCCACTGTTTTTTTTGCTCCCTGCTGCACTGGGATACTTGGTGTCTTTTCCTTCTCTGATGTGGTGGGGTGAGAGCTGCCCAGAGTCTTGCTGTGGTTTAGTCCCATCCCTGCATTGCTCCTCTGTGGTCTCTAGCTCTGCCCAGAGCACAAAATTAATCTCCACAGAGAAACAGCAAGAAAACAACTGACCTGGAAACATGTTTTGCAGCTAACCCAGTCCTTTGTTGGGAAAATAGCATGATTCAGGTCTTTCACAATCTTTTAACTTGCCTGTGCATGGAGTTCCTATAAAGGTGCAAGTTAAAGGAATAAAGACCTCTAAAGCTCTTCCATTTTACATGCATAACATATATTTAAAAAATAATATTGAGCCTGGTAAAAAGGTTGTTGGTGGGTGCCCTGGCTTTGGATGCACTCGTGCAATCTATGATTTTTCTTTTCCCCTTGGTGTTGTTTGTACTTTCTGGCATTTTGTGCACAGCAGATGCAGTTTGTTCTGTGTCTCCCATAGGGGAAGCTATTGGTGAGCTGCAGGCTAATGGAGAATGGCAATGGCTGGCATTGGGAATCAAAGGATAAGCCCAAAATTTCCCCTTTACCATCATGGGACTCCACCTGGAGTATTGTGTCCAGATTTGGGATCCTCAGCACAAGAAAGACATGGGCCTGTTAGAGTGGGTCCAGAGGAGGCCTTGAAGATGCTCCAAGGGCTGAAGCCCTTCTACTCTGGAGACAGGCTGGGAGAGCTTGAGGTGTTCAGCCTGGAGAAGAGAAGACTCTGGGGAGACCTTGGAGGATCTTCCAGTGCTTGAAGTGGCTCCAAGAAAGCTGGAGAGGGACTTCAGGCAAGGGTCTGGAGTGAAGGAGAAGGGGGAATGGCTTCCTATTGACAAAGGGCAGCATTAGATGGGATATTGGGAAGAAATTCTTGGCTCTGAGGGTGGAGAGGCTCTGACACAGGTTCTGTAGAGAAGCTGTGGTTGCTCCATCCCTGGAAGTGTCCAAGGCCACATTGGATGGAGCTTGGAGCAACCTGGGATAGTGGGAGGTGTCCCTGACCTGGAAGATGTTCCCTACGGGTGGCAGGGGTTTTGGAACAAGATGGTCTTTAAGGTCTCTTCCAACCCAAACCGATCTGAGACTGTATGAAATGTGCACAAGCAGTGATTGTGTTAAGCTTTGTTTCTAGCTTGTACATAAACTCCTTTTACTGAAGTTGCAGCACCCTCTTCTACTGTTTTATCTTCTTCTCTGGACAATACTGCAGTCAAGTTGCCTCTCATCAACAAAATGAAAGAAATTTGTTGTCTGGCCTGCATAAGGTGTTTTTTCCTGTAGTGATTTAGGTTGTTTAAGTCTCTGTCATGTCACTTTGTCTTCTGTCACGTGCTGAGAAGTGACACTTGGCCTCTCTGAGTGTTCTGCTTTTAAATCCAGGAATAGATCACATTGGTTCTTGAGGCTGTAGGCATGGTCTGGGAGCTCCCAGTGAAGGGTGTATCACAGCAGGCATGGCTTAGTATGTGCACTTCATTCCACCCTGGCTGGAGGCAGTAGCACAGCCATCCCAAACTGTCTTTAAAAGCAGAGGTCTGGGAATAAAGTGCATTGTTTTGGCACTCCTGACTCAATAAACTTTATTTAAGGACTGTGGAGAGTGACTTCCCGTGGTAACAGCCAGAGAAGATACTTATATGTCCTTAATGTGCAACATAATTTCCTGGGTTTGAACACTGTTAAACTGAGTGATAATTATTTGGCATCTTTTATTAAACATTGATTTCTGAAGCATTTTTCTGAAGACTAATGCGAAGTACAAAGTGTTCACACGCATCTAATCTTTGCCCTAGGGTGGGAGTAAGAATGAAAATAATCAAGTCTGCTGTGTAGGGAAATCTGGAAAATACCGCTGCTGTTCAAAGGAAGAAAGATTGGCATTCCTCTAGTAGGTGCTGCACATACATAGAACAAGCTTTAAGCAAGTTTTACACGTTTTTTTTTTTTTTAATGTGTTAAGCTGAAAACCCTGGTTGATCACTGTAGGATTGAGAAGAGCTTTCAGCAGTTTTATCAGTTGATGCAGCAACATTTGCTCACAGGTAGAGCATCTTCCAGTGTCAGAATTGGTCAGTGTGGTAGGATGGCTAGCTTGTCCTGTCTCTGCTAGACAATTCTTGTCCACAATTTATCTGTAGTAAAAAACCCCTTATTTTTCTTTTTTAGCTGTTGTCTAAAAGCCACTAATACCAAACAGAGAAATTACAACTGATGTCTTAGATTCTGTTGCCTTTTAAAAGCTGCTGCTTAGTCTGGAGGGTTGTAGCATTGGACTGCTTGACTAATGTTTAAAGCAGCTAAATAAGTAATGTAAATATTTAAATACTAGCTATAGTGAAATCATCAACAACAAGATTAAAGCCTAAACTCCTCTGAAGACATTTGTGGTCATTTTGCTCATATTAATAATTCCTTTGGTTTCAATTACATTCTCTTCTAAGGTAACTGCTCTTATACATGAGACGATCCTGTAAAAAGAGGAGTGGCATTAAAACCTTTGATTTTTAAATAATGTTGTTTCAGTATCAAAATTTTGTATTGAGGCTTTAGGATGTACCAGTACACCAGTGAATACACTTTTTCAAACATAGGAGATGGCAAAATTAAAAGTTAGAAGTGAAGAGTTTCTTGCTGATACTATGCAAATATGTGAAACCATTTTTGGTGAGAGAATGTTTGGAAAATACTATTCTGTGTTTCTTCCTTAACATTTTTTGGATAATTGCATGTTCTAGAATAAATTACGAACATACTTTTGTTTTGATTCCTGCAGTAAAAGCTTAGATAATACTTGATGGAGCAGTACTTTTTTATTTTATCCTTGGATTCCTGTTGCTTAATAGCTGCTGAATTTTCATAGCTTTTGAAGTGTCAGTGAACTTTGTTTCAGTGTCTTGTGTATAAAAAGTACCTGTTTGTAAGTTCCAAAAGAGTTTGTTTTATATCAAGGGAAGGAGAAGCATTTGACAGCTTGTATAATGAGTAAACTGTACTTCTTTTTCCAGTTGCAACATCATGTCCTTTTTGTTCCTAAACTTTTTTTTTTTCATTGTGCTCAGTTGCTAGTCTTTCTTAGCTTTAGATTTTTAAATGAGCAGTTCAAAAGGGCTGGAGGGAGTGTGGGCTGGATTTGAGCTATTGTCTTTAATTCAGACTGATAAACTGAAGTATATAATAGATGTCAAATTGTTTCTTCATATATAGATGGAAAATGTTTTCAGAGGAAAACCCAGCTCTGTAGCTGTGCTGTTGAACTGCTTTTATAGTTTATGGCAGAGACTCATGACTTGGTGTATTAAAAAACGTGTCATGTCACAATCACAGAATATCCTGACTGGATTTAATGTAACACACGTCTTTTAAAGTACCTGTGGTTTTTGTCATGCATCAGCAGATGAGATATCTCAACAGACTACTTTTCTTTTTCAACATGTGAGAAGTAAAATAAACAGTAAAGTAAATACAGAAAGATTGGAAGTGGTGTTTTTTTATCCTGACCATAGGACTGATGCTGAGTGCCTACAGGTTGTTGCCTTGTGTTTGGGTGGTTTATGTCTTGAGGTGGTACCTCAGATGTCTGTTTTGATTCTCATTGCCTTGAAATATTTTTAACTGATCTTAAAAAAGTTAGTATTTGGAGATATTCCTAAAAGGCCAATGTGTTATGTTCTTCAGATGATTTTCAAGTATCCTTTGCTGCCCTGGGAGAAATCATGGACATGTTTCTAAACTTTTTAGGGTAAATGAATTCACTAGTAAGGGACAAAGAATTGGTTTATTGGATTTTTTGCAATGTAGCAATATGGACATGCTGTGGCAAAGTGCTGAGCTCCTAAAAGAGGCTCTCCCTGCAGAAGGTGTTGGGGAAGCATGTCATGACTTGAACAAACTCCAGAATAGCCATGTGCCACTGGACAGAGCCAGGTAGGACATGCTGAAGATCAGAGCTTTGTTCCTGGCTTTTAAAACATAGTGGTATTTCCCTTTCTTTGCTATTTAGAGTTTTTACTGGTTCAAGGTGTTACAAGTCTCAGTTTTTCCTTCACCTGTCATTACTGCTCACAGTATAACAAAAAGAATTACTAAGATGAGCTCTTTTCCTAGTTCTTAACCCTGTCTGGTTCTTTCCCTCACTGCAGCTGTCAATATGAAAGGACTTTTGGTACTCAGTGGGAAACTTAAAGTCTCAATTTTCATAGGTTGTTTTTAGTTTGTTAGGGAATTACTGATTGGAGTAATGTTGCATATAAGGAAGATAATGTGAAATCTAAATAAACTCAAGGACATACTAATATAAAAACTTAGTTAAAAACTATTAGCAGTGTGTTTTCTCAGGATTAATTGTAACTTTAAGCAATGCTTGCATAGGAAGAGAATTATCAAAACCTTGTTTTTAAGATATGTTTTTTGGTGGCTGTTGCCACAAATATGGGATTTTCACATCACACCTAATTTATAGCTCATATTCTAAGAGCTTGGGAGTTTTTATTTGTGGATATGGGAACACTAGGTTGGGACTTGGATTCTGAGCTCAGTATTCTGGGTATTTTTCCTGGTTTATGCAAAAAAAAAATGTAGTATTTACATTAATCTTTTTATTTTTATTGGAAAATGCCACCATGAAGTGTTGGGAAATCAAAATGTCTTAAAAAAAAGCTGAGATCTAATCAATGCAATATGCTATTTTATGGTCTTTAAATATTGTGTCAGATCCCCTTTTTTGACCAAACTAGTTTAAGACCTGAGGTGTGCAGCCATTGGTTTGTGTTGTGTAGCTCTGCTCTGTGTAACTTGAATTCAGTGCAGGTTTCTGCAGGGTACCAGCACCCTCTCGTGGGCTATGTGATTGTGGTTTTGGAACTGTTTTACAACAGTCTTATCTTCACTCTTTTCTTATCTTTTTAATTATTTTTTTTTCCATACAGAATGTCCAAAATCGTCTTTGCTAGGGTTACAAAAAGGCTTGGCTCTGGGACTGTGTATCTGTAGTATGGAATTTATTTCTAGAGTTCCAGAAATTTGTCCCTTTTAAGGTCAGGAGTTGCTATTTGTAATGCACAAATTTTTAAAGAACCAAGCAATTGACTGGATTTTCTCTTCTTGCAGGTTGCAGAATCAGCATGTGTCTCCAATAGTTAAAAAGGTAAGCATACTGTATTTGCAGACGTGGAGCAAGATTCTCTGTTCTCTGATTGATGCATTTGGCTCATAACTTGGAGTAGGAGAGACTTCATCTTAATGTATTTGAACACTTATTTAGTACCTTATTGTTTTATCTGTAACTTTTATTTGTATCTGGACTCTAAATCCCTTCACAATTATCAGATCAACAGTTTGAAAATGAGAGGATATTGGTTGTCAAGTTGATACTACAAAAACTTAGTTACCCTTCTGCAAATTTGTTTTTTGCAATGCATATTAATAAAGTAAATAGGCAGAGCTGGCATGTAGGACTTGAGAGTTTGCAGAGTATTTGAGCAAAGCTTAATAACTGATTTTTGTGGGAAAAGAGGAAATAAACCCAAATTGTAAGTCTATCTCCTAATCCAAACCATCAGCCTACATCTATGACCTTTTTTTTTTCTTTTTATGAAATAGCTCCAAGATATCTGAGTCTCTTTTAACCTCCTTTAAAGCTAGGTTAGACGTTTCTTGCAATTTGCTATTATATTCCTTAGCACTGAACAGCTGTATCAGTTATCTTTTAAGTGATATTGAAAATATTCATATTAGTTACTGGGAGGTCTAGGCTGTTCAGTTTTTCTCTCTGAATAGTTATCACTTTTGCCTTGGTAGCACATCATAAATTTCTGTAACATTTCTGACAGTTACAGGTGTCCTTTGGGAAAAAATATGTTAAAAATGAGAAATTCAGTCCTAACAGTAATCTGGTAAGAAGGTTAGAGACAAAGGAATAAATCTGCAAACATCTTAAGTTATTTCTAATTGGGAACAGAGCTCTAGACTTCCTTGGTTGAGGGAACAATAAATGCAAGCTCAATTATTTATGTAACAGCAGATGGCGCAGTTGGAATGGCTTTAATCACCTGCAGAATAGACTCCAAGCTGACCAATAAACTCCAGTATGTGGTTCTGTATCAGAGCTCTTGGGGTTCCCAGTATGCAGCCAGCAGCTCTGGATCTGGAATTTGCTGTGCAGAGCAGCTTCTCAGGCTGTAGCTTAGCCTTACTAATTCTAGCAGTTGATGCTAATTTATATTTGTTCTTGCTGAAGTACACAAAACTTAAAGGAAAACTGCTGTTGGCCTGTAATACTGTCCTTGTGCTTGAAAAATACCCAGCTTGCTTGTGAGAGCAAAAAATTTAAAAAAGTCTTTAAAAGTGCTTACAAAATACAGTGTACGAGTATTTCTTCAAAGAGCATGTAAAGTAAGCTGATAATAGGGGTCAAATCTATAAGTAAATGAGATTTTCAAGGATGTTTAAATGCATGGAGATTTTCATGTGATGTATATTTAAAACCCTATGTTATGTGGTGTATATAAATATGCTTTATATATATGTAAAATAGGGGCTGCAGCATGGCTTTGAGCCTCTTGCTGGCCAGGGAACCTAGACAGGGAAGGGAGTAGAGATGCCACAGCTGCAAGGTCCAGTGGAGAGCTCGAGCATGTTGGGTTTGGTTAGTGAAGTGCTGCTAATTTAAGATGCCAGTGGCAATGTTTTTCAAAAAATGCCAGCCTGGATAATTGTCAAAATATGATGGTGCACGTAAATCATCTACCAGAGATCATCTAGATTCAATCATGTGCTGTGTTCCTGATGGACTGAGAAATAAAGGTCTGAGAGCAGCTGGAGGTGACTGGTCAGAGAAGTCTCATCACTGTAGTAACAGACTGAAGAGACCCGTGGAGTTTGCCCCTGCAGGCATTCCCTGCTAGAAAGTGCTTTTTTGTCCTGTGATGTTTAATCTGGGGGCAGGATTAAAGGATAGCTGCAACCCTCAGTCTGTGCTGATGATCTGTACAATCTACAGGATCAACATATGTTTGTTGGTCACTCAAATGGGGAAAGAGGATGATACCACATTATCCCATAATGTCACATGTTACTTTTTAGTTTATGTAAAGGCTGGGAGATACCACAGGTAATGTGGTATTGACAGTGGGAGGCCTCTTGGTCAGGCCTGATAGAAACCCTTGTATGGAAAATCTGTGACTAAAGTATATTTGAGATTGGCATATTTATGTATTCCTGCTATTTCCAAATACATTCTGTGCCTTTTGAGGCAGTGTATGCAATGGGAACATGAGGAATAGTTGTAAAGGATGCTGAAAGCATTGTTTGATGCACTGTGCTGTTTAACTGTTTCTTTGCTTATGTCTCTCCTTGTTTCTGAGCTAGAAGACTGAAGAGTTGCCCTCCCTTATTAATAACAAAATAAAATTAATCCACACCTAGCAGTGAGGATGTCTTTGATCTAGTCCTTTTATAAGAGAGCTGTCTTTCCTTGCCCCATCTGTGTGACAAAGGGTTAATTGTCACATGTGCCTCTGGCAGTGGATACGAGTGAGCTGCATCCTTCACTCATCTTTGTTCACTGGACTGTGCATCAGTGCACTCCATGGTTCTGGGGGCTGGGTAGAGGAAGCACAGGGATAACTCTCCTTTTGGGAATACATTGCTGATGCTTTGGGAGGAGGTGAGGGGGTGGCACAGGTGGTAGGGGGTGCATGGCATCGTGTCAAGCCATGGCTCTGGGCAGGTGGAACCTCTGCAGCATGGCCTGACTGCACTGGAAATGCAGGAGGATGAAGCGATCTGAGAGGAGAGGTATTGCTGATTTTAAATGCTGGAACAAAGGAGTAGCTGGAGGGGTAGTGGTGATGCTGTAAACGTAGCTTTCAGGTGAGGTTTGAACCTCTTTGCTAAGTGCAACTTCAGCATTTGACTTTGGATTCACAAGAAATCCAGTTTGTCAGAAATACTTTGAGCAAGATGCATTTCCCAATGTTTTATTTCACTTGATTTTCAAGGTTTGGAAGGAGAGGACTTTTTAACAAATATGAAAATCCTCTAAAGCTGCAGCTTTCTGACTTACACTGTTTTCTAATAGTGCTGTGTCATCTATCAAGTTAATGGGATTTTTTGCATATATACCATTCACTGAATGTAAAATGTAAAGTGTTGTTAGCTGCTAAATTTCCTTTTCAAGACATATTTAGGTTTTCTCTCAGTAATGAGAATAAACCAAGATAACTCTTAAAGTCTTTCACAACTTTTTTTGCATGCAGTCGATACCTAGGATATTCAAGCAGAAGAAATGCAGGTTATCTGTAAGTCCTCATGTGCTGTGTACTTGCTGTAGCTAACATTTACCTAAAAATCTCTCAAGTAGTCTCCCGTGGAAATAAAAGCAAATTCTGTTGTGTTGGCTGCTGCATTTTTAAAGTATTTCTGATGTTCTTCCTATCTATGGAAATACTCAGTGGTTCTATGCCTCTTATGTTCTTTACCAGAGTGATCTGCTGGTGCAGTTGTTGGGGCTGGAGGGAGGAGCTGAGCACTGCTAACTTTTGTGTTTTTTTATAATGAAAGGATTTGGAAAAAAGGTGATAATTCTTTATATGCCATGAGTAATCTAACTCTTAAACACAAGTGGTTAAAGCTTAAAACAGGGAGCTTAGTGTCATTTGGCTGCATTAACACTGTAGGATTGCATCTCTTAGGTGCCTTAGGGCTCTTCTGTCAACTGTCCTGCTTGGCTGTTTATCTTCCTCAACGCATTCAGAATCTATTTTGGCACAGTTACTGAAACTATTTAAAAAAAATTACGCAAGTAGAGTTTCTGTTTTCCTCTGCTTTTAGCAGCCAGGAGCTTGCCTTTTCTCTCCTTTAGGCTGTGGGGTGAGGTGCTGAGCCCAGGCTGGTAACCCAGCTCCTCAGGAGGGTTTATCTGTGGTGTGGAAGTGTGGGACAGCTCTACAGCTTTTGTCACTTCTGCCCTGGCTCAGGGCACTCACTGATCTCCTCGGTAGAAGTTAAACCAGGAATTTTTCAAGTCCTTTGTCCTTGACTACAAAGTGGTGCTGCATGAGTAACTGGAACTGTTGTGATGTGCTAATGAAGGTGATAATTATTTACAAGTCCTGTTGATTACAGTCAACTAATTTCCTCTTGTTACAGTGGAGTGTGCTGATGTTGTGTAATGTAAACTCTCAAGGGTTGGGCACAAGAGGTTATACTAGATGGGGTTACAATCAGGTGTGTGTTCAGTCACTAGTGGGGTCCCACACAGCTCTATCCGTGTCCCTGTGCTCTTCAGCATCTTCATAAACAGCCTGGAGGCAGGAATCAAGGGAATACTAAATAAGTTTGCTGCCAATACTAAATTGGAAGGAGCTGTTGACTCCCTCGAGGGCAGAGGGGCCCAATAGAGAGACCTTGATGAATCCAAGGGCTGGGCAGTCACCAACCATGAGAAGTTTAATATCGAGGGCAAGTGCTGGATTGTGCACCTGGGGTAGGGCAATCCTGGCTGTGTGTATAGACCAGGACATGAGAGGAATGAGAGGCTGGAGAGCTGTGGAAAAGGACTTGTGGGGGTCTTGTTTGATGGCAAGTTGAGGAGGAGTCAGCAGTCCCTGGCAGCCAGGAGAAGCATCAGGCACAGCAACCCCAGCTGGCAAGGGAAGAGATTGTCCCACTTTGCTCTGGGCTGGTGTGGCCTCCCCTTGAGTCCTAGGGATGGGTTTGAGCACTACAATATAAAAAAGACATGAAGCTATTAGAGATTGTCTGAAGGAGGCTGTGAAGGAAGTGAAGAGTCTGGAGGGGAAGCCATAGGAGGAACAGCTGAGAGCACTTGGCTTGTTCAGCCTGGAGAAGACTAGGGAGACCTCATTGTGGTCTTCATCATCCCACTCTGTCCTTTGGCAGATTGGGGCTGCATCTTTCAGTCACTGATGGACATCTCCATTTTAGGAGGTACCTTTGGTCAGGATTTATCCAAACAGCCCAATGCCAAGCCCAGGTCTGAGGCTGCTGCTTTTAAAGGATGTTTAAAACTTTACCTAATAAACTGATACCTTAAAGGCTAAATATCCCCCTCCCTGTTTTCCAGCCAGAAGCCGTCTCCGCCAGCCAAGAAACCAGCAAAGATATTTCACAATGGATGCAGACGATGAAGAAAATATGAGTAAGATGTGTTTATTTACATAGCAATAAACTCTGTAATAGTTTCTGAAAGTAATTTTTTTCTCCCAAGCACAGGAGCAACTGCAAAAAAACTTCAGATGCAGAAATGGAAGTCCTTTAAAATGCAGTGAAGAAGAGTAAATTGGAGCTTATGCATTAACAGTGTTTTTAAATGTGCTAATATAGTTATACCTTTTGTATTGTACTTTACACCTTAGATTTTTCTTACAGCAGCTGACTAATCAAAATATTTCCCTGTCTTGAACCAGCAGTGAAGAAGGGAGGGATAATATCAGTAGTGCCCATGCCGAGGTGTAAATGCTAGTGTGGAGAGAGATGAAGGAGATGAAGAGTATAATGTAAAGGAGGGAGAGCGGAAAATAAGAAAGAAAAAAGCAAAGGAGGAGCTGGAAGCTCTGCAGGTCTCACATGGGCTGATTATTCTCTTTAGATGCTGATTGTCCCATCCCTGAGCTAGTGAATTATTAAAGTGATTTTAAAGCTTAAAAACAGTCAAATGAAGTGATCATCTTGATACTTACTTGATGCAGCCAAGTGTGTGAGGCTGCTAACTCTGTGCTATAATTAAGATCCAATAACTTATAAAAAAAGTATTCTTATTGAACCATTCTAAAATATTTTTACTGTTATTTGCCTTTCAGCTATCTTTTTTTTTTTGTTGTTGTGACATAAGAGAATTGTTCTGTTGCTGCTGTGCTGTGCTTGACTAAATAATTGTACATTATGTTATAACAAATTTGCTTCTTTTTCCCCCAAGTGACAGTGGCTAAAGAGTGCATCTGGCAAAGGTGACAAAGCCCTGCAATGGTTTTGGAGCAGAAGAATTGTAGTTCAGTCTGGAGGAGTTACAGAACAATTTTAGGAGATGAGGAAGTTAGATAATTGTGTTAAAATAAACCAATCAAACCCAAACCAGACATCCTCCCCCTCATCCCTCCCCCCCAAAAAAAACCCAAAACCCAAAACCAAAGCAAAAAATATTACCTGAAATAGAATTCATCTTTTCTCCTTAGTGAAACAGTGAACTCAACTGCAATATACTTGGTATAATTTTCTTTTCCTTGGTATATAAGAAATGATTTCACATAGATACGTTTCTAAAGGTGGCTTCTCTATGAAGGCCTTTAAAAAATGTAATTGGATAATTCTCATAATGTTTTTGATAAAATATCCCTTTTCTCAATAATGCTATAGCTGAGCATGAATAGAAAGTGCCTTCCTGGGCTGGAGAAATATAATCTCTTTATAGGGGCATTTTTAAATTTTGTGTAATTAAGAAAAACACTAAAGTTTTGTCTGCTTATGGATTTTTTTTGTGTTAGTGCATCAGTATGGGAAACCATTCAAGGAATTTGTTATTTTGTCAGGGGCTTGGCTCATTGGAACTGTTTAGGAATGCATTTGTATAATCTCAGTTTTAAGTTGTCAGAACCTTGGCTGAGCCCAGTTCATATAAAGTACAAAATGACCTTCCTTTATGTGCCCACACAAACATCATGAATTTGAAATGTTAAATCATCTGATTTGGGGGCGGGGGGGTGGTGTCAGAAATCAAAGTTTAAATTTTTAAATTCTTCCCTTTGATGTGTGCAGACATACTTTTTTTTTAACTTTTTCTCTCTTTACTTTTATATCTCTTATAATTGTGAAGTGGCATATTAAAAGTTGCCTATTAAATTTTTTATTATTTTATGTAACTCCTTTTGGGGAAAGGTTCTTAAAGGAAAGGAAGGTGGGCTATGCAGTTGTATTTATTTTGGTTTTTGGTAAATTTGTGAGAAAATTACTGGAGTTTTTCTAGAAAGTAAATTTAAGTGGCCCCTCCCTTAACTAGTTTGGAAAAAGATTTTTTGGAGAAAAGTGGAAAAAAATGCTTATTTAATAAGTAAAATATTTATAAATATAAAAAAATGAATAATATTAAACAATAAAACTTTCTGTTATTTGAAGAGATGGTAAATTCAGAAAGTTTTTGTTGTGGGGTAGCCTGTGGTTGCATAACAAGAATTCCTCTGCAGAAGCCAGAATTAAGATGATTTTTTTTTGGTTCAGATTAAATCTAAGACAGTGATGATGTCTTACATTAATAAATTAATATCCCTGAGAAAACAGTGTTTCAGACTTCACTTTTTAGAGTTTTCCTTCTTTATTCTTTGGTCATAGAGATGCTACAAGATATTTGGGGAAAGAGATGGTTATTTGGAGTGTTTGTTTCTGGTTGCTTTGCGTGGCTGGTGTGTCTGCAGCACTCTGAACACTTGGAACACAAGCGTGTGACTCTCCTGACCTTTCTCTTTGATCTGTTTTCTCCTTTTTCTAAAAGATGCTCTGAAGAGAGCATGTGGTTTTTTCTGCTTGTTTTTAAATGAAAAAAATTACTTATTTAGAACTTCCCCAGGCCACTAAATGACAGCAGCAGTATAAGGGATAGCTAGAACCATCTTTTGATTCAGCTAAGAGTCATCTAAATTTAATGAATTGTGTTCCAGATCGACAGAGCAGGGGGAGTGTCTCTCAGCAAGCAGGTAATGGAAGGTCCCCAATGGATAAAGCATCTTAATGGCAGATGCTTTTTAATTACAGGGAATAAACCCAAAAATAAACCAGCATGTCCAGATGGAAGATGTATTTCTTTACTGGCATAAAAAATTCCCCATACCTGTTCCCTGCTTTGAGTATTCTTGGGTTTGTAAGCGCTCAGACAAAATCTGGGGGGCAGGACTGTCCTTCTGCTGAAGTTGTTGGTGTCAGCTATGATTTTTACTCTGGTGGCCTCCACAGACATAACTCAAATACCTAGTTGAAGCTGCCAGCTGTTTTTAATGACTAGAAAATACATCAATTTAATGAAAAATATGCAGTTTTTAAATCATGGGTTGTATAAATGTTTAAGAAAACAGGATCTCAGTCATCAAGTGTTTATTTTGTGTTAATGCTACTTTAAAGCCTTAAATACACAGCAGATATGATGGACTTCAAAGGTCTCTCTAAAGCATTAATTCCTTGAAAAATTAAATTTAAAGATTGGAAATACTAGATTTCTGTAAAATCATGCATGACATCCAGTGTTACATATTAGAATCATAAAACTTTAAAAAATAGCAAATAAATGCCAGTAAATGCAATAGGGCTGTCAGGTGGAGGATCAAAGAAAGCAATGGGAGATGTTTTCATGCCATTTGTAATGAAATGCTGAAGAACCTTGCTCAGGACATCGTGGATGCCATGGGTTTATGGGGTCTTTAGAAGCCATTAGGAAACTTTTTTTTGGGGAAAAAAAAGCACATGTGGCTCCCTGCCTTGACCTCTGGAAGAAAACAGAGCTGCAAGGCTGCCCTGGGGAGGGTCATTGGGTCCTTATGCTGGTGTGATACCCTCTCCTGGGGTCTGTTGGTGGCCCTGTCACATGTGGGGAACTGGGCAAGGTGACGAAGAGGCAGGAGGGCCATTCCTGACTTCCCTGGGAGGGTGGCATGCCTGGAAAAGGCATGCAGGGAAAGGCTGTGCTGCAGGCTCCATGTCTGAACATGGACAAGATTGGAGGTGACATCTCTGACTTGAACAGCGTATGTTTTGACTAATCTTCCCAAGCCCTCGGGTAACTAGAGAGCCTCAGCACTGCTGGGCCAGACAGGCTTACAAAAAGGACCAAAAATGTACCTGCACCCTCGGTCTGAGAGGGAGGGACCTCTCCTTGCAGTCCAGTGACCCTGTGGGTTGAAATAAGCACAGGCCCTTTGGGTTTGCACGGAAAGTCTTTCACTTTTCCATCACAAATTTGGATTTGGATCATCTCCACAGTTGCCTCCTTTCCTGGTCTCTTGGTTTGACTCAGGATCAGCTCCCTACATTCTTCCTCTCCAAGTTTCTTCCACCCTGCAGATTCTCCAAGGCTAACAAAGCCTAGTAGCTCTCAGGCAAGGAGTAGTTTTCTTCCCTTCTCTCTTAGTGAGCCAAGGTAAGCCTGCAAGTTTATTTCTTGCTCCCTACGAGTCCCTCCTGTCAGGATATGATTTCCTCTACCTGACAAAGGAGTTCCTCCAGCTGCCACGCTTATATGCAAAAGTTTTTCTTTTTAATGTTCAGCTGGAGTCTATTCAACTCCTATTTTCCTTCTGTGGTTTCTGGTAGTGGTTTTTATATAAAAAAGAAATTAAACCAGAGACCATTAATTAGCGTTAACATAATTATTTCTGTTTAGCGTGAAGGTCTTGGTGGTTGATAACAAATACCTGGTGCCACCAGTAAGGGCAGTGTTTTAGATAAGATGTAAGAAACTCACTGTAAGGAAAGATCTAAAAATGTTCCTCCACCATAGATAGATATTTTTATAAGGAATATATACATGAACACTGTGTTGACAGTTGTGGCCCTGTAGCCTTCATTCTCCAGGCAATACGTTTGTTGCTGAACAAGAGCTCCTTGATTAAATACTGCAGATTTCTAGCAATGAAATGCTTCAGAATTTCAATTCTTGACCAAATTTAATTGACTTAATTGCATGATCAGTACTGTACAATTCTTTGTTGTGCTGCTGTGATTTAATGAAATGTGTTCCTACTTTGGCATTTTCTTTTGATCTGTTTTTTTCCTTCCTTTTTTTCTCTTTGAGCACCGAAAGGAGTAACCTATCGAGCTTTTGCTGGAGGATGTTATAAATGAAAATTTAGTAACCATTCCATCAGCTTTGTAACCTGGGTGAAGTGATGTGTGCATGGTAGGGGATTCTTAGGGGAGACTGAAAGTGTGGCTGGAATTTGTCACTTTATTTAGAAAGAGAGCTTCCACCTGGTTTGCTCTAATTTCAATGGCCATTGGATCAGTGTAGATGTAATATAGATATACTGAAGTTTTGTTAAAAGAGAATTAAAAATACTTGTTCTATAACATTTGCCTTTTCATTCACAAATGCCAGTAGAAAGCACAAATAGTTAATTTCCTTAGTTTCTTCATCAGGGTGAAAATGAGGTCTTTGAACTTAAAGCAAATTTAATTCCTTATATATAGCTCTGACATATCATTACCCCAACTTATATTTTTGAAAACAAATTATTAAATTAGTATTATATTGTCTTCCCTGCCCTCCCATTAAAATATTAGCACTGTGAGTGTGCAACTTTTGTCACACTTTTGTCCTGTCTAGCCTTAGAGAGGATCTCTAGTGATTTTCGGGTTTGTAACTTCATGACAACAGTTTTCTTGACAAGGAATTATGCTTGCAAATGATAAGAGATTTTTTTTTGGTAGGAGGCTGTGTGGAAATATGTAGTTTTGTGGTCCTGCTGGCACAGGGGGCAGCTGAAGTTCCTGAGAAAATTGGGATGAGGTGAAATGAATGTTTAGAAAAAGCATAAAAAAACCACTGAATTTGAAGAATATAGAATAGCTAAAGAGAAACAAAAACATGCAAACACTCTTCAGACATAGTACCTACTAAAGAGTTGCCCAGTTTTTCATTAGTTTTCATTGTTTTCTGAATGAAGGTTTTATTTATGTAGTTTTTAAATTTAAGCAACTAAAATCACTGCGTGAAGAAAAATAACATGACTAAACAGATAATAAACTAGAATTAAATATCTGGCTCAGAGTTGTGGTCTTAGGCATCCATTTTTACTTATGGTAGTTGTTTGTTTTGTGGGCATATGTTGTTGTAGCTTATACTGTTGATTTAAAGTGTTTTTGAGGCTAAATATAACTTTATAAGGAAAAGTTTTGTTCCAGCATAATTAAAATGAAAAAAAAAAGTTGTAGTGACTTTTTGCTGTGCAGTTGTATCAAGTGTGTAGTTTGAAGATTGAGTGTGTTACTTCTTGAATTACTGAGAGGTTGTGTTACATTATCATCATCTCCAGTTGTATTGCAAAAATTTTTAACCTGTGAGCACACATCACTTAACCAGTTACAAAGAGAGATAAAGGAATCTATAAATTTTGCATTTACAAGATCCTGCACCGAAGGCATTGTAAGTTACTCTTTCTGGGCACCGCAGGTTCGAGCAGCACCGACATTAAAGAAAACCGCAATGTGGACAACGTTCCCCCCAAGGACAGTGCCGGGCAGGGGCCTGGCGAGGGGACCCCACTCTCCAACGGCGGTGGCAGCAGCAGCAGGAAGAGACCTTTGGAGGAAGGCAACAATGGCCATTCCAGATTTCGCCCCAAGAAGAGGAAGAAAACGCCCGGCCCTGTTCTGCCAAAGAACGCCCTGATGCAGCTTAACGAGATTAAACCTGGTTTACAATACAAACTCCTCTCCCAGACAGGGCCGGTCCACGCCCCTATGTTTGTGATGGCAGTGGAAGTCAATGGGCAGGTGTTTGAGGGGTCTGGCCCAACAAAAAAGAAAGCCAAGCTTCACGCTGCCGAAAAGGCTCTGCGCTCCTTTGTCCAGTTCCCAAATGCCTCAGAAGCCCACCTGGCCATGGGCAGGACTCTGTCGGTCAACACGGACTTCACATCTGACCAAGCAGACTTCCCCGACACCCTTTTCAATGGGTTTGAGACGCCAGTCCCTTCTGACGCTTCCTTTTACCTGGGCTCCAACGGGGACGGCTCCTTCGGCTCCAGCGGGGACTACGGCTTGCCGTCGTCTGCCGTAGCCAGCAGCCTTTCCCAGTCGCCTCTCCCCCCGCCCTCACCCTACCCCATGGCCAGCGGGAAGAACCCCGTCATGATCCTCAACGAGCTGCGCCCGGGGCTGAAGTACGAGTTCCTCTCGGAGAGCGGAGAGAGCCACGCCAAGAACTTTGTCATGGCTGTGGCGGTGGACGGTCAGACTTTCGAAGGCTCAGGAAGGAATAAAAAGCTGGCAAAAGCTCGGGCTGCTCAGTCAGCCCTGGCATCCCTGTTTAACATGCAGCTGGACCAGACTCCATCTCGCCAGCCCATTCCCAGTGAGGGGCTCCAGTTACACTTGCCACAGGTGAGAAACCCTTTGGGTGTTGTGGATGGCTTTGGGTAATGACCAAAAGGAGTCAAGTCATGTGTATTGAATCAGTTTGAACAGCATTTTTGCTTCTGTAGATATGTGTGTGTCTCTTTATATATACACATACGTGTGTATGTATATTTGTATTAGGTGATTTATGCAGTTACAGCTTCTGACAATTTGTATTTTCTTGCACGGAGAAGAGGCTTTGTTTCTGATGTTTTCACGTTGTGTTAGAGAGCACCAGTGCCAGCTTGAATTACGTTTTGTGCTGTGGAAAGATTGAATCACATCTTGCTCATCTCAGGCAGCAAGACTTAGATGGAGTTCAAAAGAGAATTACTGCTTTAAGTGAAGTTATTATTTGATACAACAGTTTTTAGCAGAAAAGAAAATCATTCTCTCCTGCAAACAGAAATTGTTGCAAGTCAAGGTCAGATTAAGTAAGACTGCTGCAATTGCCCCTGGTTTCCAGGGTGTGACACATTCCATGTGCATTTATCCAGGATGTGTGATTGAGTGGCTGTCATCTGAAGGGTTGTGCTCTAGGCAAATGAATTAACATGCATATGGGAATTACTTAGGCAAGTAAATCTGGTTGAGAAATAATTTAAGTCATATAATGAACTAGGGAAGGTAGCCAGCATACCAGACACAGATCAGAAATTTGAAGTCACTAGAATGGAGTAATTTTGAATTTTTTTAATGCATAAAAATTCTCCACTCTTTTCTTGTTTATGTTTCTTCCCAGTCAAACTACACTAATAATTGTTAGACTACTGTCTTTCTACTGCATCTGTTGGGTCTTTTTAATGATATTATTTGCCCATCTAAATTAAAATATTTGTCTGTGAATTCTTTTGCAGCTTTCTGTTTATTATGAGAATTTCAAGGCTTTGACCTTTTATATCTCAAAACTGTTGTAGATTTCATTAAAATTCTAACATACTGTTCTGATATAATAATGTGGGGTCAAAGAGTATAAGTAAATGTGACTATTTTGAGTACATTGTTTTCATAAAATAGGTGGATATTATACATATTTTAGGCCTTCCTCTAGGGTTTCATTTTAATGTTTCACAAGTGTGTTACTGATGAATGTTTCCTTCATTTTCAAATCCAGGATCATGCTGTTTTAAGTACTTACAATTTCTTCAATAGATTCAGTGATTTCACACTGCATTCTCTGCTTTTAAAAGTAGACTTGACCCCAGACACCAAAAAAATTTCACTGCTAGTAATTCATGTGTAATTAGTTCTTGCATCAGTAAAGTGGTGAAAACTGGAAGAGGGAAGTGTGAAAAACCCAAGCTGAGCTGGGAAAGATGTTACATGGGTGCTGCCTCATTTAGACCCTATTTCAAGTAATTTTTTTATTCAGGAGCTTTTCATCTTGTCATCAGAATGTCATCAAGCACTTCACTGTGTTGCTTTGCTTTGAATTATAATTAGCTGTTACTGGAATTACATTAGGTCTTTTACATATTAGTGGTTTTGGTCTGGTATGCATTTAATGATTTAAGCATTTGTGGTGTTTTCAGGTCCTGCTTGATTTATCTTTTTTTAGAAGTCTGTGAGTTGTTTAATTATTTTAGACATTGTTTACTGTTTAAAAAAGTGTTAAATTCAGAAATAATCCTAAAGTGGGTGAAATCACAAAAACTGGAGACTGCAGGAATGATGTAAATGGGGCTAGGATTTGATACAATCAGTGGACAAAAAATGTTGATTGTGTTGGAAAAAATGAAAGCTAGAAATATGTGAGGGGAGGAAAAATTCAAATACCAAGTGCTTAAGGGAAATAAAAGAAGTACAGCGTGGTTGTGCCCATGAAGATGTTGGAATTGACTGCCTGGGTGGCAGGTCCAAACCTGCCTGTAGCTCATTTGTGGTGAGAAGAATGGAGTTGAGAGGAGATGTTCCCTGTGATGGTGGTGGTCGTGACTATGGCTAGATGTCTATCCGTGACCCCAGCAGATGTCCTGAGAGCTGCAGGTGCCCCAAAGAGAGTTAAATGCAGAAACACATGTGCAAAGTATCAAATGGTACAGAAGGGTTGTTAAAATCAAAAATTGATTGTTCTGAAATGGATGTGAGAATAATCTTGTGGTCTGTACAGGGGATTACTGAGGTGTTGATCCTGTGGTTCAATTCAAGCTTGTCTGCTTGCTCACAGCTTGGTCTGTTGTCAGAGATGAAGGAAGGTTTCCTGCAGTGAGGAACATCTCTGTGCTGCTTTTAAAAGTAGATTTGACCCCAGACACCAAAAAAATTTCACTGCTAGTAATTAATGTGTAATTAGGAACACACTCAACATGTACCTCAGAGTGGGTAAAAATGTCTCACTGAAAAACTCAGCAGTTGTGCATTTAACACCTTGGCAGTGGGTGTGTTGGTATTGAACAGATTGTCACACTTGCATTAGAGGGACTTACCTCTCCAAAACACAGACAATATTTTTATGGTTAGCTCTGCTTTGTGAACTGATCAAAAAAGTCATAGAATGGCAAAATGGTTTGGGTTGGAAGAAACCTTAAAGATTGTTATTCCTACCCCCTGCCATGTGTGCAGACACCTCCTGCTATTCCAGGTTGCTCCAATCCCTGTCCAACCTGCCCCTGAACACTTACAAGGATGGAGCAGCCACAGCTTCTCAGTGCCATGACCTCACCACCTTCACAGGGAAGAATTTCTTCCTAATATCCCATTTAATGCTGCCCTTTGTCAATGGGAAGCCATTTCCACTTCTCCTTCACTCCCGGCCCTTGCCTGAAGTTCTCTCCAGCTCTCCTGGAGCCCCTTCAAGCACTGGAAGGGCCTCTAAGGTCTCCCTTGATCCTTCTCTCCTCCAGGTGAACACCCAGCTCTCCCAGCCTGTCTCCAGAGGGGCTCCAGCTCTTGGAACATCTTGGTGGCCTTCTCTGGAGGGGTCTCACACCTCTGTCAAAGATGGCATGGTGCTGTCCCTAAAAGAAGTTCTCAGGCCAGTACCAAATGCTTTGGAATAAAACTGAGAAAAGAACATACTAGCAGCAGTAATTCCCCAGTATATGCTTCAAACTTTCAGCAGTCCAGGCTGCTGGTGTCACTCAAGGAAAAGTTTTCCATCAGACAGTGGGATCCTGCTGGTTGGAGGTATCACCTCTTCAGGCCACAAAGGGCTTATGTTAGAAAGCTGATATTGGAGGTTTTCCTAATGTTATTTCCTCAAACTGTTTACTTAAAATGATAACTGATTAGTCAAGGCGTGCAGAGAGCTGGAAATTGAAATCGTACACATTGAAGCTTAAATATAGTTATTTAAATTAGAAAGCTTGACTGTTGTGAGAGGAAGCAAATTGAGCTACATAAATGAACAGTGTAGCTGCAAATGAGATAAGTTTGAAAAACATCATTAGAGAGAGTATTATTAATCATTCACCTAATTGAATGTATTCTTTCTGTTGTTGTGGACAGACATTGAAACAAAACCTTAAGCAGGAGAAATGGGATGAGAACCAGTATTGAATGGCTACTTGTACCTGATGTGCTTTTTTTTAGTCCTGGTTCAACCTGGGGCAAGGGGAAGTATAAAAAATTATTCAAATATATAAAAGCTACACAAATAATTATGAACATTATTGGAGATCTGGGAAAGCTACTTCTGGAGAGGTACAGAGGAGTTCTAGGCAGTTATAGCAATGGATTGCTTAATGTATACAGGAGAATAAGAATGTGATGGATTCAAACCTGGGAAAAATGTAATATTGAATGTATTTATGGAAATATCATTAATTATGTCTTGGAATAATTGCTGTGAAATTGGAAGAAATATACAGGATATATCAGCATAAGCAGTGAAAGACTCTACAAACAGGCAGAAGTTTTTTAAAATCATTACAATGAAACTTCTCTGAATTGTGTGTGCTGGTCACTATTAAAGGGGAGGATCTGGTTGACCTTGATTTTACTTGCAGAGGGAAGTTCACTTAAGCCATTAACTCTGAAGATAAAGAAAAAAAAAAACCAAAACAAACCAAGGGAGAATATTTCTGCTTGAGAAGGGTCCCTGGAGATCTAAGAAAAGCACAAAGGACTGAGATGTCTTGGGTTAGTTCCTTTGAGAGCTGTGAGCTATTGCTGCTGCCTTTCCCACTGTTCAGGGGATCACCAACATTCATCTTGGGTGGTCTCCATGGTCATTCAAGGTCTTCCTTCAGTTCCAGATTGACCTGAACTTCATCAGCTCCAGAATATTTTCAAGTGTGAATGATCAGGGTGGTTCTGCTACAGCATTGCTGCAACATTTGTATTTAACCAAAACCAGTCTGTGTGTGTAGAAAAGGAGTGGGTTCACTGTGACTTCATCAGAGAAGGGAACAACGCACCCAAAATAACTTGGAGCTCACATGCCTTACTGAGCCAACTGTCAGATATTTTAGGTCTTTCCTTTTTTGAATTACTCAAGTTGGAATAATGATTTAATGCAGGGGTAGAGAAACTGTGTCAGATTTTAGAGCATTCACAGAGAAGGTGAGGCATAAGTTCAATTTCTGTCCCAATTAATGTTTATTTATATAAAAGGCAATAGAGTCAGAATGTGATGTGAAAGATCCCTACTCAGGCCAGTCAGTGGCCTGGGGTTCCTGTGGAAACAGCTTCAAGTCCATGGTTTTGAGATGGGCCAGCAGGATGTAATTTCTGGCCAGTAAGTCTTGTTCCTGGTGCTGCCTTATTCCCTTCTCTTCCATGCCCTTAACTATGTCAATATAATAGACATAGACTGCCTGGGAGACGGGGATAATTCTTCTAATTTATTGGGGCAGTATTCTTATCAAAGATCAAAATCCTAGTGACTGCATCTATAGGCATTTACCAGTGTTTATTCCTCACTGCCCAGCTGTTGTCACACAATTTGTATCAGATAGAAATAACAAATCTTGAATGTATCTGCCTGTTTTCTGGCAGTGATTTTTCTTTTTCCTCCTCTCCAATTCATCCTGGATTGTTTGCATCTCCAAGGTTCATTTTGTCTCGCTTGAGTTCTGCTAAGTCTTTCTTATGAGTCCTCCCCAGTGTCTGGCTCTAAGTTCATCCAAGCATTTTCAAATTTCCTTGCCAACAGCTTAGTTCCAGGCTCTGTGAGATGCAGCTCCATCCTGTTCTGCTGTGCCAACTTACATCTTCCTAGAGGAGCTCACTGCATGCTCCTTTGTATACCAACACCACAGTTTCCTCAGGATTCTTCTGGAAAAAGCTAATGGATCCAGCCTGTATGCAAGCTTACTACCCAGCAGCCTTTCAGGGATTCTTTGTCAGTGGCATTAGCAGGGAAAGTGGCCATGGATTTCTTCCCAGAAACACATGGCATGTTCAGTTCTCAGAGCTGGGGAAAGCTCCTCCAGATACCCATCACCACCCACCACCTTGTTTCTTTTTTTTTTCTTTTTTTTTTTGAGAAAAGTCAAAAAACATTGTTTATTCCCTGGATACCTTTTCTAGCAGGTTTGAAGCCTCTATTAAGCATAGAATCATAGCATAGTTTGGGTTGGAAGTAACCTGAAGCATTTCCTGTCTGGAATAGTTTGTTTCATAGTATCTATATTCCATCACAATGTCATTCAGCATGATTTTACAGTGTGCTGTCCAGCACATCACAGTATAGAGCAGAGCAGAAAATAGATGGATTACAGAAATGAGGGCATAAAACTTGCAACTGGGAAGCAAGTATCCATAACTATGCAGTGAGACTAGGGATAAAACATTGGAATGGGGATTCTGTGCCTTGGCTGTACAGTGATCTGCCCTTATGGCTGCGGGGAGCTTAATGTAAGCCTCTTGTGTCTTAATTTTCCATTTCTAAGACCAGGATGATTAAAAACCACTAAATTATTTGCCTTTTATTTTGTGTATTTACCTTAAAGTTCAGCTTTCTGCATTAGGTAAGTACTAGGACAATTAAATGCAGATTTAGTCCTGTGTGGTGGTTATGCTGGCAGAACATGGACTGTAACTCAATTTTAGGTCCACCAACAGAATGACCATGTTTGAAAATCAGTGCCTGACCAGACATGTTCGTGACCTCTGAGCCAAATTGCTTTCCTGAAAAATAGATGGAGTTTCTGAGTTGAAGTCCACTCAAGTGTTTGAAGAAAATTGGTGTTTGCAATGTCGAGAGTTCTGATTCCACAAGTTAAGTGATTGCAAAACGTGGATGAAGCTGGTGCAGTTGGGACCTGACTGCTGGTCACTGTTTTCTGTCAGGCTCTGGTGAGAGCTGCTGAGCTCTGTATTCATGACAGCCAAGCTTTAGTTATTTCTTGGCTGCTAAAGCTTTTCCAAAACAAAGTTAACATTGAGAGCATGTCTACGTCATTTCTAGGCTGCTGGTTTTCATGAGCCTTGTTAAGGAAATGGGGGTGAATGTGGCTGGTGGCCTTTAACCCCTTTTCTTTTTTCTTTATTTTATTTTGTTGTTTTCCCTTTTTCCCTTGGGCATCTAATACATCTCTATCATAGAATGGTTTGAGTTGGAAGGGACCTTAATGCTCATCCAGTCCCACCCCCTGCTATGGGCAGGGATACTTTCCACTGTCCCAGGTTGCTCCAAGCCCTGTCCAAGCTGGCCTGGAACATTTCCAGGAATGGGGCAGCCACAGCTTCTCTGTTCCAGTGCCTCACTCAACATCTGAATATCACTGGTGGGTGTGACCCAATACCTGTGTCTGTGTGGTGTGTGAAGCTGTGGGCCAGGTGTGCACACCTAGAACATCTCAAATACTGCTGGTTATTAACACATGCTTGCCTTGGCTTCAGTTTCTTTTCAGAATTTGGTCTAGACTCATTTTTTCTAGCAGTTACAGCTCCAGCTGCCTTGCAAACAACAGGTGAGATTAGCTGCTGAACTGAATTGTCTGTCTACAGGAGCAGGACTGCTATTTAGAAGTTTTCCCTCATTTTAGAAGTTACTCCCACTTACAGACTGACTTGAAGTGAGTGTTCAAGTTTTCCTGAAAGACAGAAATCTTTCCTAATTTTGAGATAGCTTATTTGGGCTTATGCACTGATGTTTTCTATTCCTAACTTTGTATAGGTCTTGTAAAAATAGGATATAGGAAGTATTAAACTAGGGTTGAAAACAAAATTGCCCTTATTTATATAATAGATAAGGAATTAGATTGTTATAAAAGATTCTTTTGAGGGGCATGGATTATTACTTCAATCTTATTGTCAGGCTCAATGTTGAGGATACTGAAATGATGTGTTTTGAGGTTTGAGCATGAGAATATGGACTTATCTGTCTATGCAATTGTTCTCCCAAGCCTCAAATGTTCATCAGGCTCATGGGCATTAGGTACTTCAGTGTTTGGCCTAGTACTGTTTGACCTTGTTTTGGTAGACATGGAGCATTCATACCTCTGCTTCTACTTGCAAGGGATGCCTCAATGTCAATTTTTAAAGTGACCAATAAAAACTCACTTCATTTGCTTTGTCCAATTATTTAAAAGTGTAAATCTTTATGACTTCATGCTCCTGTAATTTTTCAGTTATTATTTTAGTTTTTCATGTGTGTTTCTGTGTGGTCCTACAGGTGTTAGCTGATGCTGTTGCACGCTTGGTTGTAGATAAATTCAGTGATTTGACAGAAAATTTCTCATCTCCACATGCACGTCGAAAAGTCCTTGCTGGAATTGTCATGACAACAGGTACATTTTAAAAAAAGTAGCATTTTGAATGCTTAAATATGAGAGCTCTCTTTACATCTAGTAAACTAACTTTTTTCATTCAACCAATTTGAAATGTATTTTTACTGTTTAATCTTGAAGGTGGACTAAATATAGTAATTAAATCTCGGGTACTTATAGGAAAATTAGACCTGCAAATAGTTCTTTTTCCACAGAGTTCCAGTCCTCTGCCTGAGACATCTGAGTAGCTCACAAAATGTAGGTTTTAAAGTTAATCGTGAAACTTTGGGGAGGATTTTATTTTTTTTCCCATCAGTATTCCTGGTTTGGGCATGTTATGTAAGAATAACTCTCCTTTCCAAGGTTTTAAAATTTTGCACTTTGTTATTCTTGCTACATTTTGTTCTTAGTGCTCTATGTCAGTCATTTTAGTAAAAATATTCTGAAGAAAGCAGTTTATGTTTTGGCAGATGGCAGTGGTGTTCACGTGTCAGCAGTGGTGTCATGGTTCCCTGGGTGCTGACATGAGCTCTCTGCTTGTCCAAATCTCCCAAAACAGTGAAGTTCTGCCCTAAATTAATCCATGACCATGCTGTTGCTGAGTTTTCCTCACATTAAGGTTGATCTTTGTCTGCAATCCATGTGAACCCTTGGTGGAATATTCATTTTGAGGCTGTCCCAGCTGTGTCCTCCCCGGTCTCTTGCCCTCACACTCACACAGGCTATTGGGAGATTTAAGAAGCCTTGATGCTCCTCAAGCTCTGCTGAGCAACAACCAGACCTCCATCTGGTAATAACACTGTGTTAGCCCCAAATACATGAGGAACATGCTGTAGTTTTGTTTATTTTGTTTTCTGATATTTAATGGGTTTTTATGCTATTTACAGCTCTGTATGTGCAATTCCCAAAAGAGTCATGTGCCAAAGAATTAAGACTTAACTAACATGTGAATACCTTTTGATTAACTGAAGAAACAGCTTTACACAGAATAAGAAAATATCTTTTAATGAATACGTGTCTGGGGAATGTTTGGAATTAAATGACCCCATTGCAAGCCTTGTGTTACAGCTTGGTGCTTCTCCTCTAGCCCTGTGGGCAGGAGGGCAGAGCTGGGCTCAGGTTCATTTTAACTTGTTGCGCTCTTATTACCCCTGAGTGTTTTGCTAAGTGGCATTTTGACCTGTCTTTCTTAGTCCTTCAGCAAGGTGGATTTTTTGAGTGATAAAGGCAGTTTTCTATATAGAAAACACTCACCTAACATACTTTTTAATTTCTGTTGCATGGGATAGAAGAACTACATGTTATACTGGTAATCTTTCCAATGATTTAACATTTACATTTCTTTTTTTCCTAGTTTTCCCTTTCCTGTTGTTGGCTCAATACCCTTCCATAACATGTTGCTGCTTTAATAAACCAATGCCTTTCAGATTTCTAAAGTGAATATCTGCACAGGTGGCCAGAAGCTACAGCTGAAAGTTGCTGACTGCCTGAATCTCAGGGAAAAAAGCACTTTGGATCTTGGGCTTTAATAATTCCTTTTGAAGCAGCACTTTTTACCTGCAGGTTTCCAATTTTTAACTTGTCTGAACTCCAACATGAGAGTAGTTCTCATAAGAACCACTGACGGTGCTGGTGCAGGGAGGTATGGCTGAGTGAAGCTTTCGTTTTAAATAAATTATCAGAAGAAAAAGCATTTCTTCTTGCTTATTTTAGAAGCAAACAACCAAAAAAAAAAGAGTCTTGTTTCGGTTCTGCAAGAAGATCACTCAGTGCATTATTTGTGATGTTAATTGCATGTCCTTGCTGAAATTTTGTTTGGCAGGTACAGATGTGAAAGATGCCCTGGTAATAAGTGTTTCTACAGGAACAAAATGCATTAATGGTGAATACATGAGTGATCGTGGTCTTGCACTAAATGATTGCCACGCAGAAATTATAGCTCGACGGTGTCTGCTGAAATTTCTGTACACACAGCTTGAGCTTTACCTAAGGTAAGCTGGAGGGAAAAAGGTGATGGGCTGATCCTACAGAGCTGAAAAGGTGTCTGCAGAAAACATCTGTCTTCATTATTTCAGTGTAAAGCACTTGTCCTGTTGCATTAGGATGCTGAATTTAGAACTCGTGCCCTTTGCCTTCAAGTTTGAGTTGAACAAAACATTTATTCAGTGAGGTGTCAGTCATGAGAGGGGAGGATGGGGAAAGTAACTGGCAATAATTTTTTAAACTGTAAATGTATAAATGAAAATAATATGAAGTGGGGTAAAGATTGCTGATATTTTATTTAAGTTCTTGAAAGCTCTTGACACCTGGGATTGCCACAGCTCTTTGTTTCAATTTGTCTCAATGATCCTTTGATTTTGTTAATTGTCATAACTGTTAGATTTATATTATAGAATTTTCAGCCATCCTGTGTTTTTTAAATGCCTATTATGTCTGCCCAGCTTACACCTATTTCCATGTTAATGTCAGTTTTGACTCCAGCTTTCTTCTCTGTTTCAGCAATAAAGAAGATCAGCAAAAATCCATTTTCATCAGATCAGAGCAAGGCGGGTTTAAGCTGAAGGAGAATGTGCAGTTCCATCTCTATATCAGCACATCTCCTTGTGGTGATGCTCGGATTTTCTCACCCCATGAAGCAGCACAAGAGGGTATGACAGCAGTCCTCTACCACCCAAGGGAGCTTAAATTATTCTTGGGGCATGTACAAGTGGTATGGTTAAAATTTAGGTGTCTTCTTTCCTTTTAGCATAGAAGTGTGTTCTAAGTTCTCTTCCAAAAAAATCTGAGCTGTACTTCCTCTGTGGTAGAAGCTCAGTATAGAGTGATGAGCCCTGTGGTCTTGAAGAGGCTGATGCTAACTGAGATAAGCCAGTGAGTCAGCAAGTATTCCTACAGAACTAACCATCCCCTTTCCCTGTTTCCATCTTTTAACAGCAGCTCTCTATCTGCCCCTTCCACAGTCTGTCCATTAACTTCATTTTAACTCTGTAACACGCAGAGCTGAGCTCAAGAGTTGCCTGCTTCCTACTGCTCCTTAGGTGAAAGTTTGGTTTAACTGCCAGTGTGTTTTGGAAGGCAGTATTTGTGAGAGGTGTCTGATGCTATAGCTGAATCGCCAGGAGCAGTAGGAACTGTGATGCAAGCCAACAGTAACTACAGGCAAATACCTCAAACCAGTCTTTCATATTGTGATTCTAATGTAAAACCCTTTGAGAATGCTCCTCAGCTGATTCTCAGTGGTTTTTATCCTTCAGACCAAGGGGACAGACATCCCAACCGCAAAGCCAGAGGACAGCTACGGACAAAAATCGAGTCTGGGGAAGGGACCATCCCTGTGCGCTCCACTACCACCATCCAGACGTGGGATGGGGTATTGCAAGGAGAGAGGCTGCTGACCATGTCTTGCAGTGACAAGATAGCCAGGTGAGACACTGAGTGATTGGTTTTGTTGCTGTTGATGTTATTGCTGAAGGAAGGCATAGGATAAGGGGGAATGGCCTTAAGCTGAAGAAGAGCTGGGTTAGATGGGATGTTGGAAATAAATTCTTCCCTGTGAGGGTGCTGAGGCCCTGGCACAAGTTGCCCAGAGAAGCTGTGGCTGCCCCATCCCTGTAAGTGTTCAAGGCCAAGGCTGGATGAGGCTTGGAGCAACCTGGGATAGTGGAAGGTGTCCCTGCCCATGGCAGAGGGGTGGAATAAGATGATCTTTAGAGGTCTTTCAATCCAAAACCATCCTGTGATTCCTACAAGAGAGGAGGAGTGCATGGTACCTGCGATGAATGAGCAGGGAATTGATGGGCTTATCTCACTGCTTAGACATAGTGTGAGGGTGGCTGTCACCCCTGTGATAAAGCTCTGATTCTTCACCTGCAGTTGGTGTCAGACCTTTTGCTGGCTTCACAGTCAAGGTGTAGTCATTCTGTATCATTACAGCCACATCAAATCATGACAGCTTTGATTTGTATTTCTGTCTCTGGGGAATAGCAGAGGAATGTTTTAGATTTTTTTCCCCTAAAGTAGTGTAGTATTAGGAAAACAGTACAATAAATCTATTGCATTACTTATATTTGGATGTTTTCTTCTGATTTCCTGGCGATACATGTCCTTGCCCCATCTTTGGAAATGTTCAAAGTCAGGTTGGATGGGGCTTGGAGCAACCTGGCCTAGTTGCAAGTGTCCCTGCCCATGGCATGAGGTTGGAATCTACTCCAGCACAAATCATTCCATGATACTAAAGATGCCTTCATTTTCCATACATAGTTTAGATTTTTATTATTTTTTATGGTGAAAAGTGTGCCTGTTAAAAATTCCTAATTGATGGGCACTTCTAGTTTTACTCTAGAATTTTAATTATAGCTTTTAAATTTTTTGTTGAAATTAAATATTTTGTTTCCAGAACAATATTTTAATTTGTATTTCATCAAATTTCTTTTTTGTTGTTCTTTTTGACAAAGATCAAAATATTTTTCTTGTTTGTTTTCAAAATCATAAATGGACAGAAAAAATTCATCAGTAGTATTCTTTAACAAGCATTGGAAGTATGGGAGAGTTGCAACTTCATAATTTTTTTTAATGAGTCTTTGTGTTTGAAGCCTTTGTGGACTTGCAAAGTAGATGAGAAATGCCAAGTTTTTCAGCTAATGATACTTCAGTTATTTTTAATTATATGTATGTTATATATGTTTTCATTAATAGAGCTCTGCTGTTTTCTCAAGTCACTGTTAGCCTGATTCAAAGTTTATTAAAGATATTAAGTTGGAACTATTCTTGTGAACTGCATATGCCAAATGAAAAATAGAGGAGGAAGGTTATATAATGGTTTTGTTCCTTTAGTCTTGTCTCAAGTAGTCAGCATGTCTGCTGAAGGAAAACATTTTATTTTAGGTTAAATACCCCTAACATAAATGCATTGGGCCTTTCAGAAGCTAGGACAGGCAGCTGGGGAAAGGTAATTCTACAGAAATGACATTTCAGCTTCTTTTTTAATATTTTCAGTAAAATTCACCAAATAAATTCCCCAGTTTCACGCCAGGGGCTTCTCCCAACCACCTGACTTAGGATTCATGCCACATTCTTTTATCACATTGTCATTGCAAATATATATAAAAAAAGCCAGTTGTTGAGCTAGAACACATTTGACTCTTTTGTTGATTTTGTGTGATGCAGAACAGAATCCATCTCTCGCTTCCATAGCTAGCTGTCACCTCTCCTTGGGGCTAATGGGAATAATTTTGTTTGTGCCAGTGAAGGAGGCAAATAGAACCCCTTGACACAGAACAAAGACTGTATGACGGGTAAGGAGGCCCAAATTTTCATCTTCCTATTATTATTTTATTTTATTTTATTTTTTTTACATTGCCCTGATGTATTTTGAACATTTACATTTAAAAGAGTGCCTTGCTCCAGAGTGTCCAGCAATCAGTCCTCCAGTATGCCTCAGTCCCAGGAATTTCCACTGAGCTTTCCCAAAGGTTCACAGTCACAGCCTGGGAAAGATGTGGATGAATTTGGGGTGTGGGGCTGTAGTTGTATCAAACTGCTTATATCTGAACTGCCTCATCTGTGTGGATTATCTATATAATCCAAGTTGCTGTTTCTAGCCTTTGAGTGCTTTGTTGTAGTGTGCTGCCCAGCACCCTCTTAGACCTGGTAGGAACATCCAAGAAAAGTTGTGAGAAACGTGGGAGGGCCACGAACGCAATCCCACTTGGACTGGAAGCATTAAAACAGGATTGTCCTGGTGTGTTAGAGCTTAGTGGCTCTGCAGTAAGGTGTTAGGGTGGTTTCTCAGCAGAGTTAACAATAATATACATGCCTTTGTTTTAAATGTATCCTGGCCTGGTGCCATGGTACTTCACAATGTTGATTTCTGTCATTTTTCTTTTGATGTGTTCTTCTGCCCATATTTTTTGTTTCAAATAATTACTTCTCATTAAACATTCTGGTTAATGGCAAATGTCCTGCTGAGAAGTGCAAAGTTCCTTTTCACATAGTTTCTTAGAAAAGCTCTAGGAACTGAGAAAAACTTTCTAGGTTGAGTTATTAAAAGGGAAGTCATTGGTGCTCTTCTACTTCAAAGAAGAGAAAATATTTTTCTGATAATCTCTTGTATGAAAGAACATCACATGCCCATCCACTGGCTTTGTTTCGTGCTCATTCAGAGTGGGAAATCCAAACAGACATTTGTAACTCGATCTTCCTCTTTTTGTCCCCAAAAGTGAGCATTTCTCCTTACCAGTTGTTAAGCCAGTGACAGTAGCTGATGTGAATGGCAGTGACCACTTGGATGAACAGTGGCTGTGTTGCACCCAGGGGAAATACCTGAGGGGAGGTGGTGAGAAATGACTACCCAAGGTGTACTATTATGGAACCTCTCCAACTAAGCTCATATATGTCACGATCTGGTTTAAACCCAGAAGAGCCAAGAAAGCTAAGTCTTTCTCTATAAAATGGACAGAACTTTGAATATTCAAAAAATATCCAGCAAACGTGATTAAAATCAAATGAGGTTAGATTTGGTGCCAAAAAATTGGTATCTTTTATTTAATAGTAAAAGAGGCAAAGAGAAAAAAAGAGGAAAAGAAAGAAATAGAAAACAAAGTGTGCATGGTGGGTAGGGAGACAGGGGGAGAGTGACAGGGGTTAGGTAGGATTGTATCACTCTTCCAAGGGTCCCAATGACATCTTGTTGCTCCCCTCCATCTGGTCCTGGTGGTGAGGGTCCCCTACCACGGCCACACCACCATGCCACACTGAAAAGTATAGAATCCAGTGGATTAATATAAATTTTGGGCAGGTGGGAATGCCCACGTGCCTCTGTTGTAGGGGGCAAGTTTGACACTGGATCTGCATCATCATCATCATCATCTGCAGTGTTCTGGTGCAGGGTCTGGGGACCTTTGATGGCCCATGACACCTCCTCTGCTGTCCTTCACGTGGATGCAGCTTCTCCCAGGGTGAAGGGGCCCCAGAGCTGAGCTGCCTGCACAGCGTGGGATGGGTGTTCACTGCCTCTGAGCAGAGCCTTTTCCACCACACACCCCAAGCCTCTCCCTCTGTTTTGGTGCGAGGGTCTGTGCGAGTCTGGCAGCTGATAGCCCCGGATCTGTGATCTCCACCCTGAAGGTGCTAAGCTTGATCCCTCTGGGAATGTATTCCTCTCCCCCATCCCTGAGTTGTTACTTTATCTTCATCAGCAAGCAGTGTAGTCAGGCCTACTCAGGGCATAGTGGTGTTCTCTGCAGCTTTTCTAATACAGTTTTGCTGGTTTTTTTTGTATAATAGGCAAAGGTCCTTCATGGAGATATTTAAGTCATAAACTATAACCTCTCTGTCTTCACCAACATACAGGCAGCAAATCCAGGGAATGCCAAAAAAGCTGGGACAAGTTAAAGCTGTGTGGTTGCCTGCCTCAGTGCAGCTACAAGGGGAAAACTTTTTCATGTCTGTAACTGCAAATTTAAAATGGTATTTTTGAGAAGAGCTACTGTTGAAGACCAGAGACTTCCTGCACTTAGGATTTCTAGTGTGGGATGCTGAGCCAGCCACTTGATTTAAAGGAAGCTCTCACTCCTTGTAAAGATATTGCTGCCTGTTTACAGCTATGGCTCTTAAAGAGGAGTGATCATAGAGAATTAATCGCTTCAGGAAACAGAGAAATCAGGTTTAAAGTTGTGCCTTCTGCATGCCAGAAGGAAAAGTGCTTTCTGGGATAGTCCTACATCTTCCATAGTGACACCTTCTCTTGCTTGCCATCAGTTGCAAGTAAAAACCTGTGATAAACAAAGTGCCAACTAAATAATTGTCATTTCTTCATAGTAATTGTTGTTTATAAACAATATTGATATGAGAAGCTCTCTGAACTGTAAACACTTGTCAGGTTTTGCCTTGTTTGAGTAGTTTCAGGAGACTCTTGTTTTCCTGAGATGAATTTTTACACAGTTCAATGTAGGCACCATTGTGGGTCACAAATAGTGACTCCCCTGTCCCATCCTGCTCTCTGTATAAAAATTAGAAACTAAGATGTTTGATATTAACATCAGGTTTATGACTTACTGCTGCTAGGACTCCTCCAATTCTGCTTTTTTTCTAAAATAATGTGAATAACAGAATTTCTGTACCTTTTGAGTTTGGAAAGTTCAGAGGAAAGTTTTTACCTGGTACGTGTATTTTTAACTGGTTTTATTTTTGGCAAGAGGTACTACCAGTACACTGTGAAAGTGTTGCTGAGAGTTAAATTTTGCTTACCTTCTCATGTGTCAAGAGCTGGGAAATCAGCTGCATTTCATGAAGAAATCCACAGACCTTTTAGGAACCCAAAATCCGCTGTAGATGCCCCTGAGCAGATGGTGGTCCAAAGCAGAAATGTGACAACACAGCAAGGAGGAGAGGACTCCTCTTGATTTGGTGCCAGTCTCTGGTTTCTCCACCCTCTTTTTTTAGTGCAGTGTGCTTGAGAACAGCAGAAAGGTTGAGGAAGTGTATCCATCCTCCAGACTGTTATGAACAAGGTTTACAGTAGTGCATATAGAATAAGAAAACCAGTGAGTATGATAAATGTATAAAATTCAGATTTCCCACTGAGGTGCTCATCTATAAGACATCAGGTGAGCACAGTACACAGAGAGTGTCATCTGTGTAAACTGACAGGAGTTGAACACAACTCATGTGCATCTGCAAAGGCCAAAATTGGGGTTGAGCCTGTAAAGGTGTTGGGATGTACTGGTTTGAAGGAGCATTTCCCAACACTGTCCTTCTGCTCCAACAGTGAAGGAATCAACGTTAGCTGTACCCCAGCTCAAATCACAGGGCACCTGTGCATTAGCAGTTTGAACATAAATCTTGTGGCTATTTATACCAATCTAAGAGCTTGCAATTTACATATCAGTTTTACTTTAAGGTTAAGTTTTTGAAGGTTGTCAGAAAAAATTCTTGCAGTAACTTAAAACCAGAACACTCAGAATATGTTAAATAGCATCATGAGACAATTTTTTTGCTTACCTTAGACAAGCATCTCAGGTGTTTCCAGTGAGAAGGTTTACACTGGAAGAGTTTTCCTGCCTGCTTCCCTGGGTATTCTTTTCCATCTGCAACTCTCTGCTTTACATGCCTTACTTTAGGCATTTCAGTATCTGTTGATGTGATGCAGCATTCCTGTGTTCTGCTCATGCTTGTTCTTTAGCACCCAGGTTTGGGTTTGTAAGCTACTTTTAAGTCATTTCACTTAACTCTTTTTTAATACTATTTTTAATGTGAAGAAAAAAAAAAAAATCCATTGTTAATTGGTCCACTGGAGAGACAACACTGACTTGAAGTTTTCTCTAGTGCATTTTGCTTTTTCTGCCCTGCACTGCAGTGAAATACAGCATTTGGCCCCTAAATTTCAAAAAGAAATACTGCTTTCAGAAAAGGTTAATGCTATATTGGCAGCAGTTGCTGGTGTGAGTTCTGACAATCTGTGTTTGTAAACTGGAGGACAAGGCAGTTTTGCCACTTCTGGAGGTGATGCCTGGTGGCCTTTTGTAAACTGATTTGTGGTGGTGGTTTCTTCTCAGTTTATATTCATAAAAGTTGTTTGAGCATACATACATACATACATACATACATACATACATACATGCTAATGGAAGTGAGATATTCCTGTTTGACAGAAGTACAGTATAAAAAATGAACAAGAAGCAAGTCTCTATGCAGTCCTTTCTTTCACTCTGCTATGATCTGCAGAACATGACCATGAATCTGATAGGGAGAGGCTGAGCAATCTGGGGGGGCTCAGCCTGAAGGAAAGGAGGCTCAGGAGTGACCTTCTTGCTCTCCACAACTCCCTGATGGGAGGGCAGAGTTAGCCAAGGGTTGGTCTCTTCTCCCAGCTGTCAAGGGACAGGACCAGAGGAAATGCTGTGCCAGGTGAGGTTCAGGTTGGATATTGGGGAAAAATTTGGCCCTGGAACAGGCACTGGAACAGGCTGCCCAGGGAAGTGGTGGAGTGTCCCTGGAAGTGTCCAAAAGGTGTGTGAATTGTGGCACCTGGGATCAGTGATGAGCAGGATGGTGCTGAACAAGGCTAGCGGTTGGACTTGATTTTAGAGGGCTCCTCCAGCCTTAGTGATGTGATTCTTTTGGGTTTCATGTTTATCTCTCTTCACTATAACCTTATATAAGCTTCTGATATAAGAATACATTTCTGTAGAGGAGTATATGTTCTTTTATTATGATGATGCAATTTAAAGCTAGTTTTTAAACCTAACCACTACCCAACCCTGGCTAATGAATATTAAGGGTTTTGGTTGTATGAGTGGTTTCTGTCCTTGCATAGGCCCATTGCTCTGAGCCCAGCATGAGCGTGTGCTGCAGTGGCAAAAGAGATTCAGCACAACCCAGCAAAACAAGGCCTGTGCCCAGTAATATCAGTTCATACAGTCCTCTTTTCAGAGGCTTGCTCAGCTGTCCTCGCTCCTCCTCCTCCTCTTCTAATCAGAAGTTCACAAGACAAATGCCAGCTTTCATTTTCTGTGCCAGAAAAGGTCACCGAGTGTGGGAGGAAGCAGCAAAACAATGAGCTCTGGAAATACTGAAGTCAGAAGTAAGGAAAAGGGTCTGGCAGAGGGTTTATTTAGGAAGTAAGGGCTTGCCAGAGGAGTGCTTTGGCCTATTTTAAAATGTCTATCATCACTTAAGCACTGATCATGTTATGTAAAATGTGATGTGCCTTGTCTGCAAACCCCAGTTTGCAATGCTCAGTCTTGAATTCTTTCCAGATGTTACTTCCATAGTATTACCTGTGTCTTTAGCAGTCAGAAAGGCATATTGGTCCTGGGAACCAACAATTTTCACTTGATATCTTTACTCTGACACTTGGTTGCTGATTGTGTTTTCAGTCTTATTAAAAATATGCCTTTATTCCATGTAAAATACACCTCATATATTAGCACAGTATTTTTACTCACTTATTAGGGCCAGCTTTTTTATGACAGGTGAGTAAATGAATGAATATTGCCTCCATTTTCATCATCAGTAAAGATATGTAAAGAAGTAGTTTCTTTGGATTATAATCTTTGTTTTAAAACAAAACATGTTGCAAGTCCTGAAGCCAGCCTGTGTAGTTCAGTTATTGCAGTAGTGAAACAGCTGTGGTGTGGAGTTTCTAGCCTGAAAGGATGCTGATGTGTAACCTGCCCAGCACAAGCTGCAAGAAACACTGTTAACAGCATCTGAATTCCCTGTTTTCCTAGAAGAACCGTGAAACCTGGTATAGCATGAGCTTTTTATTAAGGACAACCATTCTATGGGAGCATGAGAGCTTCTGGTGTGCTCCTCTGTTTTATCCAAGCACCAAAGGAAACTTCCTGCTGCTTCTGTCCAGCTGTTGCAGTTGGGCTCCAACACCAGGTTGAACAGGGATTGGAGCAACCTGGGATAGTGGAAGTTTGGCAGAATTTGAAACTAGATAATGTTTAAGGTTCCTTCCAAGCCAAACCATTCTGGGATTCCAAGACTGAAATACGCTGTTTTCATGGTGCCTCAGTATTCCTCAGACCAAGGTAGTGAAAATACTCTGCAAGAGACACTGAGGTTTTCAAAAGTATTTTGTGTGACAGTTACAGAGACATTGAGAGCCAAACTTTATCAAATGAACACAATTTAAAAAGAAAGAATCAAAATGAGGATTTTGCTCCTAGGCATTCTACACCCCTGCCACCACACCTGATCCAGTGTAAATCACAGTGCTCAGACAGGGTGTTTATGTTTGGAATCTGTGAAGCAGATAAAGGGAGCAAAGACTGTATGCATTCTTTGCATGTTTTCAGTTTTCATATTCAGTTTTGTCCCTGCCCATGGACATGGCAAGCCAGTGCACGTGCCCTTTCTGTCAGCAGGATGTGGGCAGTTGGGCTGGGGTTTGAAGGACAGGCCTTTCCTTGTGCTAGTGAGGTATGGAGGTCTTGCAGACAATCCTTCTTGTGCTCTAAGAAGGATGCTCTTCTCTCTGCCAGGTGTCTTCTGCAGGCATCAGCTGCTGTTTCTGGTGGAGAATCTCACAGTTTGGCTTTCTCCCATTGAATGATTCTGTCCATCTCTGGCATTATGAGTGCTGGAAAGTGCATCACCAGGCATGTTAGCAGGGGTACAAGTTACAGAGTCTGCTCCTCTTTTAGGTCATTTTACTCAGGATTACACTGAGTATCCCCTAAGCTGATGTCTGAAATTCTGGCAGGTGTCACAGCTTATGCTACCATGATCATGTGCTGGTCAGGAGAAGGTTTGAAAGTCTGGTCCATTGTGATTAACTGCTGTTATGTCTGGCAGATGTTACTTGTTCCATTAAAAAGAAAGTGTTTTTTTTGTTTTTTGTTTTGTTTTGTTTTTCCCTCCCTCTTAGGTGGAACGTATTGGGTATTCAAGGAGCCTTACTTAGCCTCTTTGTGGAGCCAATTTACTTCTCTAGCATCATCTTGGGGAGTTTATATCATGGGGATCATCTATCCAGAGCCGTATACCAGAGGATAGCAGAGATAGAAGATCTACCACCTCTTTATACACTCAACAGACCTTTACTTAGTGGCAAGTATCTAATGGAGAAGGCCGTGCCGGTAACTAAGTCTGTCGCAGTAGCATTGTGATTTTGTAGTTCTCAAAACCTTGCAAACTGTGTGCTGTGAGTAAACTGCTTGCTGCTTACAATAGAGAAGTTGTGGTCAAAACATAATACAGATACTCAGTCAGAAATACCACAGCAAGGACCTTTAAAAGTTGGAAAGATCTGGGGGATAAAACTTTGGATGAGTTTTCACGCCATTCCTGTCTGGAGCATGCCCTAGGAAGATGTGAAGTGTTGAAGGGTTAGGGAAACCTCCTCCTACCTGTGGAATTCTATGTTGGCACTCACTGTCACTTCTCTTGCATTTCAGATTTTTGTTGAGTGTTCCTTTCATCTATCAGTATGCCAAGATAGAGACACTTGGTTCACAATTTCTAGGTCAATAATCAACTCAAAATAGACAGAGGTAACACCTCACCTGTCTTAAATTCTAAAATGGCTTGTTGCAGTAATGCTCTCAAGGCTTTAAAAAAGAAATCTCATCCTCCCTCTCACTGTGTGTATTGCTTTGTTCTGTAGAGGTTAGCTTTTGGCATGTTTATTTTCCAGGGGGGAAAAAAGGAGCTCATCATTTTAAAGCATGTTTAAAGTTTGGCATGAATTTTTAAAAAAAGATTTAGGGAGCTAGTGGGGAAAAAAGCATTGTGAGCAATAAGTATATCTTTAGGTAAGAAAGGTAATAAGGATTCCCTGAACTTGGATGTATAAAGATATTAAATAACATATTTGTCCTTATATTAGCAAGTAAGTAACAGTTTAAGCACTCTGGAACAAATATCTAATAGTTTTAGGAGCATAGTAGCTGATGTATGGACTGTTTCTGCCTGATTTTGGGGAATTTTTATCAGTCCTTCAAGACAGCAGGTTTGAGGTAGGGTGAGAAGCGTTTTCGTTATCCTTTCCACAGCACATAACAGTACCTTGTCTTCTTGAAAAATCATCTTTCTGCAATCGTGCTATTATCTATTCCCCATGAAATAGAGCCATCTGTTTAAACAGTTGAGCCAGGACTTGCTGTGCAGCAGAGAGAGTTTGGAAATGTTCTCAGCTGTTGAGTTTACACAAAAATACACATCTCAAAAATGTACAGGAAGGTTCTTTAGGAGGTTGGGCAGAGAACTGTGTTGATGTGTTTTCTTTCACTGGTTCATTCTGAAAGCTGATTTTCTGACCTCTGATTCAGCTGGGACATTTGTGTAGCTGCCCATGTGCTCTTGGATTCTCATATTTTTCAGTGTATTTTTACCTAGAACAAACATGGCAGAAATACCTGTCTCTGTGTTCTTTCTTGTACCACACACACTTCTCTGTGATTTATTTCCACCAGGGGGATGAACTAGAACAGAAATAGCTGTCTTGCCCCACTCTTCTGCCCGTTTAGCTGAGAAAGTACTGTAAAAATAGGTTTTCTTCCTCTAACAAAGCAAATTTTATGTCTGCTGGGGCACCTGCATTGTCAAAATTATTTTGAGATGTTGCTTGTACTGCTAAAAATTGTCTTTTCATCATCTTTCTTTCTTTATAAGACAGTTTTTACTTACACCTTTTGCCAGCAGATTGAATCATAGAATCATTAAGGTTGTAAAAGACCCCCAGGATCAACGAATTGAACCATTAGCCCAGCACTGCCCTGTCCACCACTAACATGTCCCCATATATTCAGTTCCAGTGGGGGACACACATACCAGAGGCAGGTGTTTTTCAGCTGAGGGATGCAGGAAATCTGTCCATTCATAGAAAACTCCCTCCGGTGCTGACTCTTGGAAGCTGTGGTTGCAGGATCCAGCCTTTCAGGGTGCCTTTGAGCTCTCCCTGAGAGGTGGCCACCCCACTTGAAGAGAAGACAGGTTCAAATCTTGTAAATTTCTAGAATAATCTGAAAAAAACCTGGATTTCTCAATCAGAGTGAGGGTGGTTGGATAAATCAGCCAATATCAAGTTGCCCATCTGCAGAGTGACCTCCACAGACTCTTTTTGAGGGGGGGCTGCTGTGGGAGGTGGGCATGCAGGAGTTCACCTGAGCTGAAGCCTGAGTCAGATATTGAGATCTTTGTGTTTAGAAATCCTTAACACATCTTTTATTTGTTCATTCGTGGTTCCATTTTTTTTAAATGCTTTCAACTTTTTGCCATCCACAGCCTCCTTGATTAAGGAGGACTGTGGATTGTGCAAAAGTTTGTGCAAAGGAGCTTCCTTTCTGCTAATTAACTCAATTAGATGTTCCTCAGTGCTCTGTGGGATCCAGGCCATAAGCAGTGGCCATGACACTCAGTTTTCTATACCTCCAAGATACTCCTTCCTACATAAGTCCTATTTTTTGCAAGCTGAAGTGTCTTAGTCTACTTTGCTGTTCCTTGTACAGAGACCCTTTCATGTAAGGATCATTTTGCAGACCCAATTTTGTGCTAGTGAGACCAGGGCAGTACCTGATATTCAGGATAAAGCAGCAGTACTAGTCCATGTAGTGGCATATATTCTGTTCACTTCCTTGATCCTTCACTAATAATTCCTGACACTCACTTTAATTACTGTTGGTGATTGACCTGACCTTTTGGTAGAACTGAGTATTAGAAACTAAAATCTCATTCCTGAATGCTAATATCAAGCTTCAAGTCCAGCACTCCTTGTGCAAAATTGCTTTGGGTTTTTTCCTAATATGTGTTGCTTTATATTAATATGTGAGGAATTTTATCTGCCTTTTTATTGCTTAGACACACCCAGTATGTGAGGTTTTTCTGCTACTTTTTTCTCCTTTTATTGATATTTAAAAATAATTCAGTATCGTCAACGATTCTACCTCAGTGTTTCCCCCCACCACACATCCCAGGTCTGCCCTGAGCTGGAGGGTCTCCAGCTGTGCTCACTCTTCCCAGAGATACCATCTTTATCCAAGTGTTAATGAATTTGTTTTTAAGGTAGACAAAAATAAAACCTTCAGCAGAATTTCTGGTGATTTTTTTATTTGGCTGTTCCCTTGGTACCTTATCCTCCTGTTCACATTGGTGTTTTTTTCTAACTTTCTATGTCCTTTTTAATGAAGGTTGTATTTGCTCTCTCCTCAAAGAACTGTCAAAGTTTATTATTTATATAAGCACTGGCACAAAAAGCTGTGACATTTGCTTTTGTTTATTATATCCCTTTGTAATAATATTCAACAATAAGTTCTGAGCAATGTTCTCTAAATAGCTCTAGTTCTATTAGTTTTCAAAGAAGAGGAAAATATTTGATTTTCTATTGTAAATTTCTTTTCTGTTTCCAATCTCAGCATACTGTGCTATATTCATGTCTAGATTTTGAGGGGGAAGATATCACCCACCTAAAGTTTTATCAAATGCTTTGATTTTGAGATGACTTTTGTTCCCTGTCTATGCTACTTGTGATCCACCATCAGGGACTCCTTTGACATCACTCCAGGGTTCTTGCCTACAAATAAGCAGCTGAATGGGTTGTTATTAATTAAATCTATTTGAAAATCCAAATATGGGTTGGTTTTGGTTATTTATTTTTTTTTAATTTAATTAGTTCATCAAAAACCAAGGAATGGAATCATATTGCAATGGAAATGTAGTACATACTGGATGTTCAACTTTCTCTTCTTTATTTCATGTGCTTGTGGGTCTAGTTGTGATATCACAAGTGTTTTGGAATACTTGATGACCTCTGATCCCTGTACTTGTTTAATAGTGTATGAAATGAAAGAAAAGGTAATAGTATACATGTCATTAAATTAAAGAGGAAAAAAAAAGACAAAAATTGATACGTGGCATCAATTTTTTAGCACTTTTGCCTCAGTACTTTTGGTAAAACCAACTTTTGTCCCAATTCTCAGTTTTTTCAGCTTATATTTTAAGAAAATGGGGAATAGTAGGTTATTTTCTGTTATTATTCAGTTAATTATTTCTTACAGTGACAAGACTGATCCAAACCAAGGGTAAAAATACAACAGCTTCAATGGTTTATATTTCAAAGGGCTTGTTCATTAAATGAGGAATTGATGATAGGAAGCAAATTGAATTTTGCTGTGTCATTCTGACCTTGTAGGTCTTGCTTACTCTCTGCTGGGCCCAGAGGTGCCAGGAGACTGAGCCACGTGAATCAGTCCTGCTCCCAGGTGCCCAGCTGTATCAGGTTGTGTTCCAGATATCAGCCAGAAATGCATCCTGCTGTGTTGCTTATGTTCAATTTCCACAAATTCTTTAGATTTTATTAAGTATAGGGCCCGGCCTAAGAGTGGAGCAGACTTGAAATAGGTTCTTGGCGAGAGCTGCCTTGAAGTAGAAGTGGGATTTTTATTTACTAGAAAGAACAAATTGCCCTGGTGCTTTGTTCTTTCCTGGTGAGGTGACAGACATCTTAAATAGAGTTTTGGCACCCCTGAAATGTCTGAGTTGTCACACGTGCATGGCAGCAGCTGCTGTGACCTTCATTATGTATAGCCCATCTTTGAGCACTGTGGTGTTGTGGGGAATAAATCCTGCCCTGGGCAGAATCGATTTGCACTTGGGTTGGATTGTGGTGGCTTTGCTTCCCCACCCCTGCAGATAGAGCCATAGCTGGAAGGTGTCACATAATTTAACAGCTGGGCAAAGTGATTTGAGTCCTGTTTGGAGTCCTGTGGTTCCCCATCTCTAGGCTCAATGTGCAACACTGGACATGTAAAGTGGGGAGTCAGCTAGAACACAGTGGATTTATGCTGCAAGACCCAAATGCCTGCCAGTTCTGGCTTTGTGGAACGTGCTGAGGATGGGGCTCACTTTCAGTAGAATCACAGGATGGTTTGTGTTGGGACTGTAAATCCCATCTCATTCCACCCCCTGCTATGGGCAGGGACACCTCCCACTACCTCAGGTTGCTCCAAGCCCCATCCAGCCTGGCCATGAACACTTCCAGGGTTCATAGTTTCACATGCATTTGGAAGTGAGATGAACCCCATGAACTCCTGCCACAGAGCTCTCCATGATCCTCTCTGCTGAGGAGGCTGCTTTCTCCAGCGGTGCACACTTGGCCTGCTGGGAAGGGCAGAACTAGAGAACACTTTAGCCAGAACGAGGGTGTTACCTCATTGTTGTTACCTCATGGTGTTACCTCTATGAGTCAGTGAGAAATCTGCAGGAGAATGCCCTCAAAATAAAAGATCTGCTTCTAAGACTGTTTACTTCCCAATAAAAAACCAAAAGTCAAGCATTTGTGTTTATTATCATCATTAAACATCACTTTTCTTTCAGGTATCAGCAATGCAGAAGCCCGTCAGCCAGGGAAAGCCCCGAACTTCAGTGTGAACTGGACAGTAGGAGACTCTGGTCTGGAAGTCATTAATGCTACAACTGGCAAGGATGAGATGGGCCGTGCGTCGCGCCTCTGCAAGCATGCGTTCTACAGCCGCTGGATGCGCATCCATGCTAAGGTACAGCTTCCAGAGGGCAAAGATTGCCTCTTCTTAAGGCTTAGGGAAATACCTGCATGTGCTTGCTCTACTCAGCAGGCACTTTCTCAACCTTTCTTAAGCTGAGCCCCATGTTAGAACCATTAAGGCTGGAAAGACCCTTAAGACTGTCAAGTCCAACCACTGATGCATCACCACCACCATGTTCACATTAAACCATGTCCTCTAGCACCACATCTGCACGTTTTTTGAAGATTTCCAGGGATGGTGGCCCTGCTACTTCCCTGGGCAGCCTGTTCTAATGTTTTACAACCCTTTCAGTGAATTTTTTTCCGTAATATCTAATCTAAACCTCCTCCGGTGCAACTTGAGGCATGAGCAACTGCTGCTCCATGCAGTAATGGAGAAGAACAATGTGTTTTGCTAACTGACTTTTTAATATGATGATGTGTGGTCCAAAATGCATATTCCTTGGTTTATAGCTGAGTAAGCAAAGGATGCTGTCCCCTTTGAGCTTGCCTTTGCATTTCAATTTATTTGGAAGAATAATCCCATTTTCTCTGCTGAGGTTTCACTCTTTACTTTCAGAAAGAAAGCTTCCAGGAAGTATGTCTGTGCCTTTTTGGCCTCAGCATTTAGTTTGATAGATCCTTACCTTGTTTGAATATCAGCTGTTTAAATAACTCAGTCACTCTGGTGCTGTTTGGCTTAATAAGGTCTTGTCTCTCTCCTTCTCTTGTCTCTGAACCCCACAGCTTTCCTCCAGCTTGCGCTCAAAGATCCTCAAGCCCAACCTGTACCACGACACCAAGCAAGGAGCCACTGAGTATCAAACTGCTAAAGAGTGTTTGTTTAAAGCATTCCTGAAGGCAGGACTTGGAGCCTGGGTGGAGAAGCCCATAGAACAGGATCAGTTTTCTCTCACAATCTAATTCACAAACTGCACATCACTTTGGAAAGGAAGTTGTTCTGGAGATTCCTGGTGTCCAGCATTGCTTTCTGGCATCTCCACAGCCGTCAAAACATCTTTCTGCTCTTCGGAGTTGAGTTTCTTTGGGTTTTTTTTGAAACTTCACAGTAGCTGTTTCTGTTTTGCCTAAGTATTGAAACTCAATGATGATCCAACACATAATTGTATATTTTGTTATAAGAAAGTAATTTCTGGTGTATTTCTAGAAATACTTCTACTGTAGAAAACTTGCAGTAAGGCTGTCCTTACTGTATGCAATGACTCATTTTTTCTGGGTTAAAATAATTTCTTTTTTAATTCAATGTCATCAAGTGCATGAAGAAATTAATAGTTTCTCTAGGTTTTACACCACACTTTTAGGAAGTAGCTTAATTTTTAAAAAAGAAAATAGGCAACAAAGCTGATTCTACTCCTCTGTTAACTTGTTTTTCAACTGCAGATATTTTTAGTACATAGACCACAGAGCCAGAATGGAGTCTGGACAGCTAGTTTTTTCCCAATTCCTTTCTCTTTAAAACCAGCTGCTGAAAATTTCATGTCTTTGATGTATGTATTTATTAGTCTGTGAGCCAGTTTTTAACATGCAGCTTTTTATTCTGTTTTTAAAAATACATTTACCTCCCATTTATACCCATTGTGAAGTCTTCATTTTTTTACCATTGTAAACTGGAAACAGCAAAATAAATATTTGTAAGTTAAGAAGTTTAGTCTATAACATGCATAAGCCTGTTTAGAAGTAGGTGATTTGTGTACCCCAGGAGCTCATCCAAATACAATCTTAACTGTAACAGCAATGTAACAGCTTTAAAAAAATCTGCTTATTTTAAGGGCACCAAGCCTGAGTTGCCAAAAACCAGTCACTTGTTGGGTATTAATTGCTCTCCTCTAGAATCTCTTGTAACAGAGAAACCAGTTCTTAAAACTTATTTCCTGTGAGTTATATCTGCTTTCAGCCAAATTGTTGTATCTGAGATTCCCTTGCCTTTGGGCTTTACATGTGTGATGGGCATCATGAAGCTAATTAGGTAAGTTGCTCTCAAATGTGTGTCCATCTCTTTTGACTATTCCTTTAAAAAGTGCTTTTCCTGAAGGTTTGGACACTTCTGCTTTATGTAAAAATGTGAGGTGCAAGTGAGATACTGAGGGTTGATTAACTGCTGTGTAGAAGGAGCACCTCAGCCCCAGCACCTCTGGGGTCAGCAAGTCCTTGGGGTGTTGAAGACTTTGGTGTAAACCCACTTCTGGCCAGTCGTGAAGGGTAAGGCATTTCTGCTCGAGTAGGAACCTGTCCTCAGCTTCAGAAACTGATCAGACCTCAAAATCACTTGTGCATTAGTTGAAGTCTCTGGGTTCATGTCTTGGGAGGAAGACACTGAGGTGCAAACAGAATATTTGGGTGGTACTATGGATAATAGCAAGCATTCCTTTGGGAACAGAACAGAGTCTGATCCAGGGGTCCCCTCAGTGGATTGATGCTTCTAGAGGTTACTGCCTTTCCCAGATGCTGGGGGAAGAAGCTGCAGTGGAAGGGTTGGGTAAATTCACCTTTGTGGTGGCTTCAGTCACCCTGTCAGCTTCTCACTAAAGCTGAAAGCACTCCTCTGGAGGCCTAACAAAGCTCTTGGAGTCATCATTCAGCTGAGGTGCAGACTGACCTCTTCCAAAACAAGAAGGAATTCAGTTGTGTGTGGTCAGATTTTGCAAGCACTGGGACACCAGCCTTTGGGATTGACCTTGTCTTGGTCACATTGCAGAAGTTCTGTTTGGGGCTGTAGTTGAGTGTGTGAACATGTTTCTGTGGGGTTGAGGGAAAGGTGGTCACGCTGTGTGTTTCCTTGGAGTCATTACTGCTCTCAGGTGAAATACACATTTTTAAGGTACTCATTCAAAAGTTGGTGTCTCTCTGAATTTTTTTTTTTTGAGGACTAGGAAAGTAGTAGCTCAAACTATTTTTTTTATTAAGTCAAAAATATGAACAAACTATTTAAATAGTATTATAGACATAGTTTTTTAGCTGTTGGAATGAATTGTTAACATTAAACTGTAATGGAAATACATTCCATGCCAAAATCTTTGGACGAAGGAGTGTTGTCAGGTTATTTATGAGGAAGAGTTCTCTTGTTGGTAATTCTGGGATTTTAAAAAGAAGTTTTCCAGGGTTGTGTGCAATCCATATCTGTCTTCCAGGAGTCAATAAAATACTGCTTGGCTTCCTTCAATCCCTTGTTCCTTTTTGTGCAGTTCACACGTGGAAGGAAGTAGGAAGAGTTCGTTCCCTGGAAATCACTGTCACTGAGCAAGGAGGGATAGCGATGCATAGAATCTCAAGTGACTGCAAAAGAAAAGACAACTCAGCCTCTGGCAGCTGCCAAATTTTCTAGGAGACCAGCTTTTAGAGGCTGAGGGCTCTGGAAAACCTGGGCTGGGTAGGTGGGAGCTGGCCTGCACAGGGAAGTTGTACTGCTGCTCTGGGAGCTGCTTCCATTCTTTCACTTATTTTTTTCCCTTATATTTGATTGAATATTTATATAATTATTTTGATTGGATATTTACATAATTATAATTGAGTATTTGTCTCAGGAGCTTTAAAGGACTTAGAGTAACAACTTTAATGTTGATGAATACTTGAAATTGAATTTAAGATGTTTTTTCTCCAGATGGCAGTCTGGCTTGTAGTAAAGTTTTATAGGTTAGGTAAATAGATAATTTTAAATATAGATGTTATATATATATATATATATGTTCTGCAGGATCATTTTTAAAAAAATCTGGGCCTAAAGGTTTACACTTGAAATCTTGCTATGGCTGTACTCAGGACCTGGTAATAACTGTAGATTATTCTTTCTGATTGTGTGAGTGTTACTGTGTAGGAGCTTGGCAGTGGGGATGTGCAGCTGGCTCTCCCCCTAGGAACAGCTAGTGATGGGAACTAAGTGACTCTTAGAAGCTGTCTTAGGGATTTACAACAGTGGGGTTTCTGTACAGTTGGCAATTCTCATTTTCTTCTTGTCTTGGAGAAATCTTTTCATGGCTGGTTACTGCACGGGAAGCTCCAGAGTAGAAGGTTTTTGTGTGCAGTTCCTCTAAATCTAAAAGATCTAGCAGCTGAAAGGCTCAGGATCACAGAACTGGTGTTGCATTTCTTCAGTCCAGTTCTGGAGACAGGCTGGGAGAGCTGTGGCTGTTCATCAAAAGAGAAAGCTCTGGGGAGACCTTAGAGCCCCTTTGAGTGCCTAGAGGGGCTCCAAGATAGCTGGAGAGTGCCTGGAGTGACAGGACAAGAGGCATAGCTACAAACTAACAGAGGTTAGATTTTGTCTGGGTATTGGGAAGAATTTTTTCCCTGTGAGGGTGATGAGACCATGGCACAGAGGAGCTCAGAGGAGCTGTGGCTGCTCCATCCCTGGAAGTGTTCAAGGCCAGATTGGATGGGGCTTGGAATAACCTGGGATAGTGGAAAATGTCCCTTTCCCATGGCAGGGGGCTGGAACTGGATGAGCTTTAAGGTCCTTCCAACCCAAACCATTTCATGATTTTGTGATGTCCAAGAGTGCATGTAGCCAAGGGAAATCCCAAAACTCACTGTGCTCCCAGTGCAAATTAAATAAATTAAACAAGTTAAAGCTATTGGTCCAGAGTGTTTTGGGAGCGTGAGGCAGAGCCTGTCATGGAGTAGTGCTGCCTTTGGATACCAAGCTGTAGTTTTAAAAAAATTACCAGCCAGGAATTGAGAATGTGTTCTAAGAACTGCTTAGTCATGGTCACCACATAATTAAAATTTTGGGTTTTTTAAGTATCAGTAGTTTTCAAAATAGTTTTATTTCCATTCCTTAAATTAATGTTTGGAAGGCTTATGCTTGCAGAGAAGCTGCACTTTGAATTCTTTCCCATTTCATCATCATTAACTGTCTACTGTGAAAATTATCCCAAAGTTTACTGAAAAGGAAGGAGAGTTGCAATTCAGGTATAGAGTCAGAACAAAAATGTCTCATGTTATTTAAAACCTAAAACCCCACAGAAATAAAAATGTATAAAATATAACTGTTCTGTCTCAGAATCACTGTGTGGTTTTTGTTGGGTTTCTTTATCCATTTATTTATTTATTTTCTGATACTAATTTCTGATATTAATTTCTGATACTGTTTTCGGTTGAGCTTAAATGTTTCCACCTTCACTTTGTGTGCTCCTGTTGGGAGAGGAGGTGATGTTTATCCTGGGGCTAGAGCTAGCAGAGGCACAGAGGTTTAGATAGGAAGGGGGGATTTTAAAAGGGGTGCTGAAATTTGTGCCACAGGGCTGGAAGGGGGAAGTTTCCTGGGCTTGGTCCCTGTCCTGCTGGTGGCTCAGTGGGATGGATGTGCTACAGCTCGTGCTGAGTCTGGTTTCTAATGTAGAAATGATGGCATGGGATGGGGATTTTGTTGGAGAGGCCCTTGGGCTGCAGGCACAGGGAGCATGGACCAGAGGATTTGCCCACCTGGCAGCAGGTGCTCCCAGCCACTGCTTTTCCCAGAAATGTCACAGCTCAGCTCAGATGTACCAGCTATGGGTGTATATCTGAGGCCTTTGAGGTTTATTGGGCTCGCTGCTCTTCCTTTATGCAAACTGCTGGAGTATTTGCAGCAATTTTGGGTTGATTCCCTGTGGGAGGAAGTTGTGTGTGTCTCTGGGCAGGCAGGCTTGGTGTCTGGAGCTGCAGGATGGGGCGTGGAGGGGTGTGTTTCATCTTTAGGTAGGTGTTTGTCCCTAAAACACACCTGGGGGGATGAACTCCAGCAGTTTTCCCTCAGTGCATCCACTGGCATTGTGTGCTCAAGCCCATACAGTACTTCCAATAAAACTGCTTTTTCCATCGTTTCTGTCTAGCTGGGAATGATACAAACCAGTCACCAGAGGGGCTGCAGGAACTGAGCTGGGACTGGAATCCTGGACCTGGCGGGGCCGTGGGGACCAGGGAGGGCACACATTCCTTGTTGGATCATGCCAATGTACCGTGTTTTTCAGAACCTTTCAGCCAAAGGCCTGTCCCACTACCTGTTAATGAATGGGCAGTGAATTGCACCAACAGCATTTGTGTTTGCAGGAATGAGTTTTGTGGGTAGTTTTGTTTTCTTTGGTCATTCCAGGAAAGAGGAATTGAGAGCCATGTTTGCAGCCTCAACAGATGGAACAGTTGAAGTAATATCTGTTCTCTGGAGGGAAAGATCCATAGTTGGTGTCACTGCTGTGTTTCTATGTTTTTAATATCTTCATCACTATCACACCAATATCATTTTTGTTTGGCTGAGACATCCTCAACAAGTTTAAGATCCAATGTACGTGTCTGTGAATATGTATTTATACATACATATGTATAATATTGCTGTATATTATTTGCATTAAGCAGTTACTCTTCCCCAGTCTTTCTGTGTGATAGTGCAAATACATCAGCTTTATCTACCTGGTGTAAGGTTATTAAAGAACACTTTCAGATACTGTCCTTGACACTTTCTCCATTCATAACCCCAAATCTGAAGCAGAGACCTCATTACACCTCTGGTTTGTCGTTTTCCTTCCAGCATCCTTGTCCTCCCGGTGTCACCGCTGAAGCACAACCCCCTTGGTCGATTATTTTAAGCAATGACTGTTTTGCATACTACCTTGCTTTGTTTAAGTAATGTTTGTACAGAGATTTCAAAATATAAAGAGCTATATAATTGCTAAGTTTCATTATTATTTTTTTCGTATCAGTGTTGCTATTGACAGCAAAACAGTAAGTGTGGATGTCCTTAAGGTGGTGGATTTGCTTACATCCTGAAGAGCTGGTAAGAGCCTGGGAAAGGATAGGACAAGTGACAGGTCTGTGACTCCAGTGTAGGTCTGAGAAGGGCTGTGTCACCTCTGCTGTGTTTCAAAACTGACATTTAGCACTCAAATCCCAAGTGGGATCCCCAAAACCTGTGGGTGGTCACCAGGGTTATCACCCCAACGCGTGTCTGCCGCTGGTTTTGGATCCTGCCCATGGTGGTCGCCCTGAGCTGCTGCTGTGGGAGTTGGTGAGCCCCCCGTGGGCTGCCAGCACTGCTGAGGAAGGTCCCACAAGGAGGGGACCCAGCTCCCCAGTGCTGGGACAGCAGGAGCCCAGACACCTGATGGTCACCTTTAACCAGCACCTGTCCCAACAAAGCAAGAAGATCTTGGCTGAATGTGCTGCTCTTGCATCCTGCTCCAAGGATGCCTCTGGAGAATCCTGGTCTCAGTTGATGAGTTAGAAATGCCAGCTGAGATCCAGGGCTGCAGCACTGGCTGAGGAAGGGCAGGGAGCCACCAACACATGGCCCCTCTGGATCTGGAAGCAGGTGCACCAATTTATCTTGCATAGAAATAACTCTTAAAAATGAGTCAAATCCAAGACAGCTCTGCTCCACAGCCTGCTTTTTGTGGGACTATCATAGATGGTATCCTTCAGGCTGGTATTTGTTGTCCCCATCATCTGACTTACCAGATCAATGTCTGATTGGGAGCAGGAGTAAGATAGGAGATCCCTACATGGGTGATGCACCTGTTTTGGAAAGACCCCTTGTAAGCTCCAATGATCCTTGTGGGTCCCTTCCAACTTGGAATATTCTGTGTTTCTGTGACCTTTTCTAGGAACAACAGAAGCAAGGAATGTACTCAAGGAAACTCTATCAGTGTGAAAGTGGTTTCTGGCTTCATGGGTTTAGGTTGGACTTGATGACCTCAGAGGTCTTTTCCAACCTAATTGTGTCTGTGGTACTGTCACCAAGCCCTGCACAACCACAGTTTGGAGGATGCTGGATAAGGGACACCACATCAAGAGGCACCAGTCTCAAGAGCAGCTCGTGGCTAAGAGAGGTTTCCCCTGGCCTGTGGCACTGGGTTTTGTCCAGCCAGGTGACAATCCTGCATTAGTTGCACCAGATTCAGTGGCTGGTGCTTGGTAGAGGGCAGTGATCTCCAGAGGCACCAAAGGGAGGGTGGTGGAGGCTGGGGCAGGAAGGGCAGGAGCAGAAGTTCTTCCCCTGCAGGTGAAGCTGTATTTATTTCACTTGGACATCTGTAACTTGTAGCAAATGTGAAGGTTATGGGGGAGCTGAGTGGTGTGTTATTGGAAGCACTAGCCTATGGGTACAGTGGTAAGTTCTAATGGATTCTGTTTTTTCACTCTGTATCACAACCTCATGGAAAAGCTGGGCTCTGAATTCCAGTTCAAGCCTTTGCAAGTGGCCAGAATCACTTCAGTTTGCCCCTGCCACAGTGGAAACACAGATGTGACCTGCTGGTGCTGCTGCTGATTTGGCTCTTCCCACTGAGAGATCAGCCCAGACACGAGTATTTCAGCTGCTGAAAATGTCAATTATCTGCCTCCTAGAGCCTGTACTGAAGTGGGGTCTGTAAACCAGGACATTTGCAGGTCAGGCAAAATCCAGTATTTATGAGGCCGTCTGCCTGATGTGATGGCCCAGCTCTTGCTCACACTGAGTTGTTCAAATAAGGATTTGTTTTCAGATGCCACACAGCAATGACTGCATGCGTTTGGAAAACAAACCAATGTAGTCCCAGGCATGAGAGGCATCATCCCAAGCTTGGCAAGTGTGCCAACATTTGAAGAAGACAGCTTGGCAGCATTACTGCCACAGCCACTGGGACTTCTGGCATGGGGGCAAACAGTTTGGAGCAGTTTTTTTGAACCTCAAAGCAGTAAGATGGGAACCTATGAGCTGACCCCAGAAGGGATCAGAGGAATGCCAAGAAGACATAAATTCTTTGAGGGGGTTACAGGAATCAAACTGCAGTGATGAGCCATCACTCTCTTTGAGGGAGAAGACAGCAGACTGTAAGATCTGTTGCTGCACAGGCATCTCTCAATTCACTGGGGCCTCTACTCATGTGGCCCCACACCACTGAGCCTTCCTAGAACTCAGCAGGGTTGTACTCCTCTTCCTGCAGAAGAAAAATAAAGGATATTCATCCCCCTCTCTTCATGTACATGTCTGGAAATAGTTAAATCTCTCATGAGCTACAGAGTGGTGAACCTCAAGAGACATTCTCCTTCTTGGATGGCTGTTCAGTCAGGGTGCCGACAGCTTTTTAAGGTAAATGTGTTTTTTTCCCTAGCTGTATCAAACCCTGCAATGGAAATCATGGGAATCTTCTGGCAGGGGTCACTTCTGGATGTTTGTATCACACAACAAAAGATGAACCATCCAAAAAAGGCAGGTTTCAGCAGCAGGCCTGTGTGGGAGCAGGAATTGGCTTCTCCAGCCCAGGGAGAGGAGGAGCTTGGACCCCTCTGCCAGGACTGTGGCAGAACAAATGCTGTTCATATTACAAACCAGACCCTTATGAAAGGGACCAATTAGATTTTTATTTATGCCTCAACATATGTTATGAATCCATTTTCTGACACAGGGTGAAAAATTCCTATGGGGCTGTACACTGCTGAAAGCCCTAACATGTGCCATCTGTTGAGGAGGCAGAAAATAGAGGGGAGCCCTGTTCCAAGGAGGCTTTGCCTGACAGCTGGCCAGGGCAGAGCAAGCTTCCATGATTTTTCTCTTTTCTATTCCCTCTTCTGCAGAGACATTTATCAATAAATGGTTCTAAGATATAGTATTGCTATGTTTGCACTTCATTTTCATCCGAGAAATATCAAAAAGAATCCTCCCTGATTCCTCTTTCAGCAGGACAGGACACCTGTTGAGAAGATCACTGATGGAGTCAGAGGCAGAGATAATATTCCCTGATCTGTGCTGACGGGCTCAGGCACTCAAGAGAACACTGAGTTTCCTCAGCAACCTGAGACCATGGAGAAAGCTCCAAGTGGAGAAACTGAGAATGTGAGGAAGTCACTGGGTAAAAAAGTTAAAGTTCAGGGTTTAAGTTACATTAGTGAATAAAAGACAACATGGAGGATTTAGGGTGTTGTCCTTTCCACTCCTCCTTCTAGGGCTTTTTGGGTAATATTAGGTGATTGGATGGAAGAATCCACATTGTGGGATGCAGGTGTTTGGTTATTGGGTTGTAAGTGAAAATAAAGTCACTTGGCATTTCATTGTTGGGTAGGCTGACACTTAAAAGACCCTGGAGAGATACTTCTCCCTCCTTTTTGTAGCTGGTTAGCTGAGTGTACACAGCTCCTCTCTGTCTGTAAATACGTAATATAGATAAGGAAGAACAAACAACTGAACCCAAACACAAAAGCAATCTCTCTCTCTCATTAATCTTGGTCCTGAGGAAAACAACTGAGCTATCAGCGTTGTACCCTGACACACCTGATGAAAAGATAATCATGATCTTATCAGCCTCTATTCCTTCAATCATCTAAACAAAGCCACCCACTCCCACCTTACTCACAGGTGCAGAATGAGAAACGAGGCCTTGATGCTGTGCAAGTGCTGCTCAGTAACAGTAAAACACTGTTCTCTTGTCAACACTCAAATCTGGAAAGCAGCACTCTACCAGCTACTGTGAAAAAAATAAACTCTTCATGCCAAACCCAGTGCAATTTCCACCTGCAAGTGGAAGTTCTTGACCACCCTCTTGGTGAGGAACTTGTCCCCCACTTTGGACAGACATCCGGAATTCTAAGAGCAGAATCCAGCATTTGTCCTTGCTGCATTTCATTTGGTTGCTCATTTCTCAAGTACACTAATCCACAGAGATCTCTCTGTGATGGTCTCTCTGCCCTCAGGGGAATTAATGATTCCTTCTCACCTATTATCATTGGCCAATTGCCCATAACACTGAGCCTGGGGAGCACAGCTAGGGGTTGGCTGCCAGCTGAATGTTACCTGAACCTCCTGGGACTGTTTTGAGTCTGCTGTATGACAGTCCCAGTTAACAGCTAGGAAGCTGAAGTTACTTATAAAAGAAAGGAGCCAGAGATTTTCTGTAATAACCTATGGAATAACACAGTGCTGCTCTTTTGATCAGTCCTGCCAATTTATGAGGAAAAATTTATTTTCCTCCATTGATAAAGGTGAATCCTGTTGGGCACAAACAGGCCTGGCGGTGTACAGACCACCACAAGGTCCAAACCCACAAAATTTCATCAGTTGTCTCAGGCTGCAATGCAAAATGTAACCAAAACCATGTATTTTATTCCCATCTGTTAAAACCAGGTGGAGCAATGTTCTTTATCTCTTCCAACACCCATCCCTCATAATTCCAGGGGGATGTCTTCTGTTCATGGGCCATTGGGTCTCACTGCAGGACTGATAAAATGACATCATCCCAGTGTGAGATGCTCCACCCAGGGGGAGGAGCCAAGCATTCCTACCTGGATAGAATCCGAAATTTGGAACACCACAGGCAGCCTTCCTCCACTGGACCCCAGAGGAAGACCAGACCCATCTACACCACCACTGGACCTTCAGAGGAAAACTCCACCCTTCTACAGCATCACTGCTTCAACAGAACCACATCTGTCACTCCAGGAGGACTGCAGCCACCATTTAATGGGACTGCTACCAACACCCTGACCAACAGGCTGTCACCTTGTGTTTTGACTTTGTCAGAATTTTTGTACTAGTACATTTTACTTTAATTTTCCTATTAAATTGTAGGGGTTTTTTGCCTCTGTTTGGGACTCTCTGGATTTAAACTGAGTTTGTTCCTGTGTTGAATAAATGGCTTCCTGAGCTTAACCACGCAGAAACCCATCTTGATGAGTCCCATGTCAGTCACCACAATCCATAACCTCCCTGGACTTGATCCTGCAGCTGCAGAACACAGCAGCCCCTTTCCCTCTGGGAGCGGCTTTTGATGAGTGTAAGAGAGAGGTTTGTCCACAGAGAGAGAATGGAAGAGCACTATCATAGAAGGGAATGGAAAACCATTGAGGAAGGGATCCAACAGCTGAGAGAAGTGGCGATATTAGAGGTCCTTTTTGGAAGGGGTGGACAGCATGATAATGACCCCGACAAAGTCAGGTGCACTGGGCAGATGTTGTGGAGTCTGGCAAATCTAGGGCCACGTGACTACACCGCCTATATTGCAACAATTAATGCCGATAACAGCCGAGAGACGGTGGGTTCTGTTGCCACCAGGCTTAGAAATTATGACAGTATGGTCCATGGCCTGCAGCAGGCTAAGATTTCTGCTGTGATTAAGGAACTCAAAGAGGAGATGAGGGAAATGAGGTAAGAGATGAGGAAGAGCAGTTCCCATATGGCACCAGTGCGGGTCACAAGCCCAAAACTCCAAGCCCCACGTCCCCCAGCTAGAGAGAGAGGGTACACCTCACGAACTGAGCTGTGGTTCTTTCTACGTGACCATGGGGAAGACATGGGAAAGTGGGATGGGAAACCCACTTCTGTCCTGGCAGCACGAGTGCGTCAACTCAGGCAGGGAACCAGTAACCAGAAAGGTTCCACTAAAGTGAAGGTAGCTTCAACCTCCCGTGATGAAACTGCCAGATATTACAGAAAAGAGGATGATCCCCTTGAAGGAACCTCTAGCATGTATGCCCAGGGAGGAGAGGATGACCAGTGCTAGAGGAGCCCTGCCTCTAGCCAGGAAGAGGCACGGGAAAACCGGGTCTTTTGGACGGTGTGGATCCGATGGCCTGGCACATCAGAGCCACAAAAATACGAAGCTTTAGTTGATACTGGTGCACAGTGTACCCTAATGCCGTCAGGACATGTGGGGGCAGAACCTGTTTCCATTGCTGGGATGAGCCTGACTGGGAAAAGGTGGCAGAAACATCCCATTGTGACTGGCCCAGAGGCCCCGTGTATTCTGGGCATGGACTTCCTTCGAAATGGCTATTACAAAGACCCAAAGGGACTCAGGTGGGCTTTTGGAATAGCTGCTGTGGAGGCAGAGGGCATTAAGCAATTAGACACCTTACCCAAATTGCAAAAAAACCTCATCTGCAGTAGGACTTCTGAAAGTGGAAGAACAGCAAATACCAATTACTACCTCGACAGTGCACCCCCAGCAGTATCAGATGAATCAAGATGCTGTGATCCCCACCCACAAGATGATCTGGGAGCTAGAAAGCCAAAGAGTAGTCAGTAAGGCACATTCACCTTCCAAAAGCCCCGTTTAGCCTGTGTGCAAGCCTGGCACGCTATTGTAGCTTAAATAAAGTGACTCCTCCGCTGAGTGCTGCTGTGCCAGGCATGTTGGAGCTCCAGGACGAGGTGCAGTCCAAGAAAACAAAGTGTTACACCACTGTTGACATTGCTAACACATTTTTCTCCATTCCTCTGACAGCAGAATTCAAGCCTCAATTTATTTACTTTCACCTAGAAAAGTGTGCAGAACACCTAGAACCGACTGGCCCAGGGGTAGAAACACAGCCCCACATCTGCCACAGACTGATCCAAGCTACACTAGAAAAGAATGAAGCTCCAAAACATCTGCAATATATCAGTAACATCATTGTGTAAGGGAACACAGCGATAGAAGCATTTGAGAAAAGAGAAAAAAACCATCCAGATTCTCCTCATAACCGGTTTCACCATCAAAAAGAGCTTAGAGAGCTTAGGGGTAGCTCGAGAAAAACGCAAGGTATTACCAGTATTTTCTACAATTTTTCTGGTTTAATCCTTACTGCCGCATATACCCTGTAGAAATCGTGTTTAAGAACAGTTTTATTCATTTTTGGGGTAGGGCTGCCCTCTTGTGCAAAAAGGTATAATCACAACACGTCAGTTTCCTGAGCTCCCAAAAGTGGCCAAGGCTCCAGCTCAAGCCCAGAGAGCCAGACCAGGCAGGCTCTTTCTGGATGGGTTCTGGTCCAGAAACCTGGTAGAACATATGGAGTGGTCCAAGATTTGAGAGCTGTCAATAAGACAGTAGAGGATTTATATCCTGTAGTACCGAATCCATATACTTTGTTAACAGTATTAACTTAATTTACTGTTTTGGATTTGAAAGACACTTTCTTTTACCTCCCTCTCCATGAAGCCAGCCAAAAGATATTTGCCTTTGAATGGGAAAATCTTAAAAGTAGGCAAAGAACTCATCTCACCTGACTGCACTGCCCCAAGGATTCAAAAATTCCCCCACCATATCTGGCAACCAACTTGCCAAGGATCTTAGGAAACCCCACTCAGGAAGGGAAGATTGCTACAATATGTAGACAGCATCTTGATTGCCACTGAAACAGAAGATACTTGCATGGCTTGGACAGTGAGTCTCTTAAACTTTTTAGGGCTCCAAGGGCACTGAGTGTCTAAGAAGAAAGCCCAGGTAATGGGGCAAGAAGTAATTTATTACAGAGTGCTGAGCAGAGGACCTTGAGACAAGCCCAGAAGGAGACTGTATGCCAAACACCAGAGCCACAGACTGCAAAAGAGCTGAGAACTGTTCTCAGAATGACCAGGTGATGTCACCTTTGGGTCTACAATTATGGGCTACTTGTTAAGCCCCTGTGTGCACTAATAGACACTGAGCAGAAGCATCTTCAATGGGATAAACAAGCCACATGGGCCTTTGAACAATTGAAAAAGGCCCTGGTGTCAGCTCCAGCCCTGGGACTCCCTGACATGAGTAAGCCTTTCTGTTTTCTCATGAGAAACAGGGATTTGCCTTAGGAATATTGGCACAAGATCTGGGTCCCTACCGTCAGGCAGTCACCTACATTTCTAAGCAATTGCACACAACTGCAAAGGGATGGCCAGGGTGCTTGTGTGTGGCAGCAGCCGTGGTGCTCAACACCCAGGAAGCACAAAAAGTCACCTCAGGACAGAAAATGACTGTGCTGGTGTCCCATACAGTGTCTGCTGTATTAAAAGTGAAGGGCAGCACTGACTTTCTCCACAGAGATTCCCGAGTACCAAGCCATAATAGTGGAACAGGATGATGTAGAGATTGTAGTCACAGCCAGTGTCAACCTTTCCTCAGTGGAAACACAGGGGAACCAGTGCACCATGACTGCTTGGAAACCACTGAAGCACTGCACTCAGGTCTCCTGGATCTGAAGGATGCTCCTATGGAGGATGCAGAAAACTGGTTCACAAACAGAAGCAGCCATGTCCTAAATAGCAGAAATCATGGAAAATATGCCATCACCACTAGCCATGAGGCCACAGCATCAGAGCCATTGCCTGTCAATACCTGTGTGCAAAAGGCTGAGATAATCACCTTGACTCGAGCCTTGGAATTGGCCCAAAGTAAGAATGTGAAAATATACACAGATTCAAAGTGATCTTTGGGAGCTGTGCATGCCCTTGGAGCAATCTGGAAAAAAAATGGGCTACTGAGCTCCCAAGAGAAAAACATTAGACATGCAGAAGGAAGTTTGAAATTATTAGAGGCGGTACAGCTCCCAAAGAAAATAGCAATCAGGCACATCAGAGCACATCAAAAGGCAAACTCGGAATTAAAGAAAGGAAACGAGCTGGCAGACAGAGAGGCAAAAGAAGCAGCAAGGAGAGAAGTAAAAATAGAAGGAGCTTTAGTTCCAGACAGAAGAATTTCCCTTGAGGGTAAGCCAAACTATAACAAAGAGGATCTAAAGCTAATCACAGACTTGGAGGGGACATACAATAAAAGAGGGTGGGCCTGCACTCCAGAAGGAAAGACAATCATAGCTAACCATCTAATATAGTCTGTAGTAAAGGAAGAGCTTAAGAAGAGGCACTGGGGACAAGAGGCCCTGTATGAGCCCCTGACTCAGGACATCACAACTAAAAATTTATACACTACAGTAAGGCAGGTAACCTGACAATGTGACCTCTGCCTCCAGACTAACCCCAAAAACACTCCAAAGCCCAAAATGAGACAAATTAGGAGACAGAATGGATCTTGTCAACCATGACAAATTCATTTTTCAGAACTCCCAAGAAAAGGGGGGTTTTGTTATTTACTGGTGTTAATTGACATATTTTCAAGATGGCCTGAGGCTTTTCTCACCAGAACCACTAAGAACTGCTGGAGAGGTGGTCAAGGTATTGATCAAAGAAACAGTAGCACCATATGGGGCTCTGGCTGACAGCTCCTCAGACAGAGGACCCTGTTTTATTTCAAAAGTGGTACAACAAGTTAGCAATACTCTGGGTATAAACTGGCAATTACATACCCCATGTCATCCCCAATCAAGTGGACAAGCAGAAAAGATGAACGACCTAATCAAGTAGCAAATAGTGAAACTAAGACAGGAAGTCAATCTACCTTGGCCTCAGTCTCTTCCTCTAGCTCTCTTATGCATACAAACAAAGCCAAGAGCAAAGGAAGGACTGAGTCCCTTTGATCTCCTATGGGCAACCCTATGAGATGCAGAAAAGAAAATCAGCACAAGTAGGGGAAGAAACTACAATAGAAAATATAGTAGCCCTGGGGAAACAACTCAATAATATTAAGAAACATGTATTAGGAACCTGGTGTAAGGGATGGGCCAGTACATAATGTGCAACCTAGAGATCATGTCTGTGTAATGTCTCTTGCAAAAAGGACTTTGGTACCTCAGTGGAAAGGACCATATCAAGTGCTCCTCACCTTCTTCACCACAGTCAAGATCAAAAAGGCTTCACAGACAGCATGGAGAATCGCGTAGGTTCAGCCTGGAAAGCTGTGGCTGTCGCAATCACAGTTATGGCTGCAACAGATGTCAATGCAAGACCACCTGAATCTAATGTGACTGGCATGTATGTTTGTCAAGGAAAAGCTTATGACTTCAACTCTCATGAGTCTCTGTGGCAAGTTTACAGATTTAAAATTCAACTATTTGGACAAGGAGAAACGTCCCAAAATGTAAAGTAAGGTTTGTTCAAGATAGAATATGCCGAAGACCTATAAAACACAGTCAAATTAGTACTAAATATTGTGACAAATGCTTAACCAACTATTCTGAATCCAAGAGTGTACTATCAAGATGTGAAAGTACAAGATTCAAGACTGATTATAATATAACTCAAATTTATATTACATCAAATGATAACCTTTAACATAAAGAGAAGAAAACAACTCCACAAACCCCAACACCAGGAGAAATCATAGTTGCAGGAGCTCAGGACTTCTGATCAACAAACTAATATGATTTCACAGAAGCTGTTTCTTGTTTACATTATGCACTTATTTATAGATTCTAAAAGTACTGTTCACATGATTATGCATTACTTGATTGGTGCCTCTGTACTGTTCATGCACTGAGCACGAACTCCTCAGGTTTTTGTGATTGGTCACAGCCTAGGTGTTCAACAGCCTTTTGTTATCTGGTTCTTGAGGTCTTGTTTATCTGCTCCTCAGCTTCTTTCTCATTTTAGAACAATTCATGTTTCAGCAGCTTTGAGGAATTCTAGAGATAAGAAATTCTACAGTTTGGCTGGAGCACATTATGCTACACATAGTCACCCAGGCCACACCCATTAAAACCCCAAAAGAAATCATTCAGCCTTTAATCACCGAAATAATGACTTATGCTATTAAAAAGACCAAGATCCAAAGGCCATTGCTCAATCCAGAATGGTCCCTGAAAGGAGTAGAAATGCAGGGCAGGTAAATGCTTCTGCCATTTGGTCAGAGCGTGTTCCTTTCCTCAGAACCTCTCCTATGGAATAAACCACTTAGTTGCAAAAGTGTGTACCTGTCATGGTTTTAAACCACTAACTAAAAAAAGATTACTTATTTCTTGCTGGGAGATATGGATTAGAACAAGAGCAAAACAGGCACAAAACTTAAAAGGAATAAAGAAAGTTTATTAACAAACTACAATAATAAGAACACCAGAATAAACTTCCAGAAAACCTCTTTTTATCCCCTACTACCCACCATTCCTTTGTTCACATGACAACAGAGACAAAAACTTTAGAACTTTGATGGTTTAAAACAGTCTCAATTCCTTCTACAGTCTTTTCAGCAGTCTTTGTAGAGAAACAGAAGTCTCTTTCTGTTAATTTATGGAGTTTCTCACAAGAAAACTACTTCTGTTATAGTTTCTTCTTGCCCTGATATCAGCTGCCCAGAACTGCTGTTATCAGAGCTCACTCCTCCCATTTCACATCACTCTGAGGTGTGTATGGGCCATGAGTCTAGGGATGGCATTTTAAGGATGAGTTATTCAAAGGTAAAAAGTCTTCTTCCTCTGCTTCTGTGAGCTTCACTAGAAAAGAGTTTTCTCATTGCCTCTCAAGGCTTCAAATCTTCCAGCACTTCACTGTATCACAATTATTCTACTTTTTACTCAAATTTTACACCTTGAACACTCTATTCCTCCCCATACTCTGTCATGAATTAAAGGAGTTCTTTTCAGGACTTCATTGTCCATCTCCATAGTTTGAACAGAAAGATATTTCAGCTTAATTAAAGCATCTCCTTATTCTGTACCTTTTCTGAAGCTTTTCTTTCTTTCCTGTCACTGGTAGTTTATAAAGTCTCTTTTCATGTTGATCACTCTCTTTTTCTCTCTCTGGATAAAAAGATTAATCCGCAAGTCTCATCTGGGTAACGAAAGAGTTAAAATCTTGCCCAGGCTTTTGTAGATGGTTCTGTGGCCTCGGCCGGTGCAGGAGCTGGAGCTGTCTGCGATGGAAAGTTCTTCATAGCTGCTCTGGAGAGTGTGGTCACTGTCTCTCCTTGCAGCAGGTTCAGAGCTTCTCTCCTTCTTTACTCGACAGTTTTCTGGTAAATTCCATCACGGCAAAAACTGCAGCGGAGCCAGGAACCGGCCTGGCCCGGCTCGGCTCGGGGCAAGCCCCCGCAGGCCCCATCTCCCGGCCGGGAGCCGCTGGGCCCAGCCCGGCCCCCGCCCGGCCGCATGGCCTGGGCAGGGAACCGGAGGCCAGCCGGAGCTCTGCTACCTTTCACAGCCAAGAAACAAAGAGAACAAGAGAGCTCTGGTTTTACACTTTAAGGTGGGTGTTCACAAGTTGATCCCACTTTTCAATGGCCAAAACTGCTGTCAATTCTCAGCAATGACCGATAATTGGTCAGGAGAAAAGACTCCAGGCAGTCCCCAGCAACTTCAACTTTCCTTAAAGGTAAAGTAACCCCATGACAGTCCTGCTGCTCTTTTCTGCGCTGTGTTTTGTGCAGAGTGGAAAAAGGGCAGATCAGGCTGGAAAGATCTCTGCCCTGAAAGTCCAGTTTCACAACATTGTTGTATTAAAGGTCTTGCTGAACACACTGAAGGTCAGCAGTAAGACAAAGATTTGGATTTTAGAAGAGCCAACTTCAGTATTTTCTGAATCTGTCTGAGAGGGATTCTGCACCCCTCCTGGTCAGAAGATCAAGAACCGGAGGAGATAAGACTACAAAACCTTTCCAGTTTTGTTAAAATTTCTTAAGTGGTTTTTTCTCTGCTTTTATTTGCTTTATGTCTATTTGTTTGATATATTTTGTTATCAGATGCTTATGTTATTAGTACCCCATAAAGCAAAGCAAATGCATTGCGGGGGGTTACGTTTTCTGTTTTAAAGGGAGAAGATTTTAAAATATGAAGTTTAAGAATTTGTTTTAATTTTGTTAAGTAAATTTCTGTCACTATTTAATAGTAGATTATAACACTAATGTTAATTTTAATAGTAGTGATTTTACATTTATCTATTTAGTCCTTCAGATGTGTTCGTTCATTTAAGTATCATCATTTCTGTTGTTTTATCCCTGATAAAGTCTCAAATGCTTTTATATTGCTTATTAACTTAGTTTAATAATGTTAATTTTAGTTTTGTAAACTATTAAGTAATATTCCCAAGCATCTCTCCCTCCCTTTTCAAATCAAGAAAGGGGGAGATGTTGCGGTGCACTGTTGTTTCTTATATTTGATTCAATTCCATTCATTATTGTTAAGTTGTACCCCCCCCCCCCCCCCCAACATGTTAATACTTTGGTCCCAATCGTGCCCTCCTACCCCAGTTGCCAATCCACCCTGATTCCTGCCCCTTCTTCCCGAATGTTCCCTGTTTCCCCTCCCATGAAGTTGTCAATCCTCCCTTGTGTCAACCCCTGCCTGGACCGCCCCATTTGGAATTCCCCTATTCCTCCGAGCCCCATTGGCCCATGTGCCCCCTCTCCTCCCCTTGTGTTCCCCATTGGTTTATGTATTATGTATCCCCTCCTTGTGCTCCTCCCCTAAGTCTTCCCTATTGGTTTATTATTTGTACACTCCCCTTGCTCCTCCCCCACACATAAGTTGCTGTACCCTTGTATCTTTTGTCTTTCTTCCCTGGAACCTTCAAGAGAATAAATCCCTCTTGGAAACCACATGGCAGACCTCTCCCTCGTCCTTGCTCCTGCCCTCGACACTGGACAACCAGTGCCACAGAGCATAAGCCCGAAGCTGCCCTGCTTTCCAGGAGCAGCCCACTCTTGGCTCGGTGCCGGGAGCTGGCTGGGGAAAAATCCGGCACCGCGTCAGGGAGGCACTGCACAATCCCTGCTGAGCTGAGCTCTGTACTGTGGGTGCCAGTGATGGCCTTTGAATTGCTTGCTCTGCTCTGGAGCCCATGCTGGGAGGGGAAGGACACCTGTCCTCCCCCAGCTGGTGGCACCTAGCTTCTGCAGGTGAAGTCACTAGCAGCCCTTGGAAAAGGGGCAGCTGAAGCAGAAAGCTGTGAGGTGGTTGGCACCATGGCCCCAGGGCTCCAGCCTTGCCCCAGCACAGGCCATGGTGCTGTGGGGCATTCACAGGTCATTGTCAGAGCTGGATATCAGATGGGATAATAAATTGCTAAGCGTGATGCAAGAGGAACTTCACTGTGTTCTCCTTTCTGTCTGCTAGTGTGTGTCCCAGGCAGAGGGGAGCTGGCACAGCAGCCTCATGTCACATGCCTTGGGTTGCCTGTCCCCAGAAGTATGAGTACTGTATCTACCAAACCATGCTGGGAGCCTGTGCCTCCTCTAATGCATTTAGCCCCAGAAAAATATAATCAAAGAAGCAGCTCAGTAAACGGGGACGATCACTTCCCTCATCCTGCTGCTTACACTCATGTGGATAAGCAAGCTAGAGAAATTTATTTATTGAAGAAGATTCAACTCAGGCTGTCTCAACTCAGCCTGTCAGGTTTAACATGACGTGAGCATGACGTGACAAAAAGGTTTAGACTTAGTAATACCAGAATAAGGAATCACCCCTGTGCAGGGAAGCAATAAGGAAGAATATCTGCTTTAGGGCATGAAACACAGAACAGGTTGTCTCATCCCAGAGTTCTCCTTATCTTCTGCACTTCCCTAGGCTCCACCCTGGTTCAGCAGGGAAAATCACTGCTCCCACCTGTCCATTCCCTTGCCCAGCAGGCACCCATTTGTGTGTGGACATGAGCTTCTGGCCACAAGCAGCCAGGCAGCAACCGGAGCATTGGGCACCAGACGCTGGGCTGATGTTTTCTTCCATAAAGCAAGAAAAACAGTCAGAAGAACAGAAGGCAATTTGACAGTGTATCTCTCTAAGAATCTGATTGTCCTGTGCAAGTCAACAGTGGATGACTTTCTTCTCTAAGAGATGTTTACATTCTTGTCTCCTGGGAAGATGTTTCATATGATTATGGGTCCTCTATTTTCACAGGTGCAATTCCTTTCTCATAGGAACTTGTTAGGCCAGCTGTGAGCTGTACCCAGCCGAAGCAGCAAGCCTGAGCCATGGTTTTATAAGGCCTTTCTTTTGTAAGAATATACATGCAATATATGCAGTAAACAGCCTCCTGCAGAAAGAAGACATCAATGCATGTTGTCTTTAGCTGCCCTCTGGCACAGGAGTCCCCTGGGGCAAAGGTCTCTGTGGTAGGACATGGGCAGCAGCATTGGCAAGGCTTGGGGAGTGGCAGGGACTCTGCCCCCCCTGTTGATTTCAGTACTCCCCTGAAAGGGGTCTGAGCAGCATTTGTGCCCTGGGCCACACATCCCGTGTCTGTGTCACACCCCTGCGTGTATGCCAGCCACCCAGCAATGGGACGTGTCCCAAAGAGGCTGTGGTGGCTCCTGTGGAAGGCCCTGGTGCCCTTCCCACTACAGCCCCATGGGGGCTCCTTCTGCTGCCCTGGGCAGGCAGAGCAGAGGAGCATCTGCTCGTTTATTGTTTGAGCAGTTTCTAATGTCCCTATTTTTCAACTTTGTTCAACACCTGGGGGAATGTCTTCCTCGCAAGCTGGGGCAGTTTGGGTGTGTCCTAGGGCTCTTTGTGACACAGTGCACCATGGTCACCGTGGGATGGGAATGGACAGAGTGTAGAAGGATGACCCTTTGTGACAAGTCATGACATAGGTGCTGGCGATGACACAGCCACGCCACAGTGCTCAGTGCATGCAGCGAGACAGGACGGGACAGAGCAGTGCTGTGAGGAGCCCCCACACAGCCAACTCATTCTTTGCCGATCTGGAGCTTTCCCAAACTGTTACTGTTTCAGGTGACCTTGAAGCCAGACTGTGGCACTTGGTGACCATAGGCTTCTCAAGTTTTCTTTTTTGCAGGTGCCCTCAACACCAGTCTGTAGGAGTTGCCGACACGGAGCCTTTCCAAAATGTCTCCTGTCACTGTGGCAGGAGGTCTTGAGGCCAGACTGCAGGACTTAGTGTCCTGTAGCCTTCCCAAGGCTTCTCTTTTGTAGGTTCCTTCAAGGCACAGCTGCAGCCCGTGCTGGACCTGGAGCTTTTTCGAGGAGCTTTTCTCCCCTGCAACTAGGAATACATCCAGACTTTGACATGGCAGAGAAACGCTCCAACCTTCCCAAGAAGGTGGAAGAATGCGCTGGTGGTGCCCCACCACAGCAAGGTAATGAGATGGAGCAGCTCCAGCTGCTGCAGAAGGGTGAGTGGCAGAGCTGGCCCACAGGGCTGGTGCCTGCAGCCAGCTTGGCCCTGTTCCATCCCATCCCATCCCAGTGGACGTGCCCACGGATAGGACAAAACAGGGGCTGGGGCTGGTCCCCCTGGCAGCCATTCTCCATCCTCAGGGCATCCTGAGGCTGTTCCTGCCTGGGCACTGCAGGGCTGGGCTGTGTTCTCCAGCCTCTTCTGCAGCTCTTTCAGCTCTGACATTCCTTGCTCTTTGCCAGATGCAGGGAGGGACCCGACAAAAGAGCAGAACTCTGCGCGTAGCAGCTGGTGCTTTATAGGCCAGGTACTGAGAACCATCCCCACCTTCTCAGCCAAGCAGCACAGTTGGAGCACTCAGTGGATCATCCCTCTCTTCCCTATTGTTCCTTCTTTTGCAGATGTTTACGAACAAAGGCGCTTGGTGTCGAGACATGATCACCATGTTGACCAAGCGTGAGGCAAAGCCTGACCCCGCACCCACTCAGAGCATAGCTCCTGCTCCCAGCATGGATTCTTTTGGAGACAGGATTGTCTCCAGTCCAGATCAAGTAAGCAGCCTGTGGCCAGGGCTGGGTGTCCCCAGGAATTGCATGGTGCCTCAAGCCATTTCCACTGGACCTCCTCAGCCTTTGAGTTCAACCCAGTGTGGTGGGAAGCACTTCTCAGCAGAAACTGGGGAAGCTGCTACCTCTGGCAGCTCTCCAAGTCTCCTTGTGCCTTCTCCAGGTGCCAGGTTTTGTTAGGTACACGCATCAGAGGCTCATGTCCAGTGAGGCTCCAGACGACAGGCTGTTCATGGACATCCTGAGGCTGACTGATGCCCACCCCACTGATGTGGCAGTGACCCTCCTGCGCTGTGCCCCATCGTGTGATAGGTACAGAACCCACCTGTCTTGAGGGCTCAGGTCTAACCAGCCTGTAGGGCCCATCACCCTGTACAGCCAATCCAGTGGGGTCTTCTAGACAGGCAGATTTCCAGGAGCCACTGGACCCTCCATTTCCCAGCCCCTAAGCCTCCTGCCATGCTCCCTCCCTACCCCTCAGGGCACTGTGGCTCTGTCATCTGGATCCCTGTGGCTGCCCAGGCCATGGTGCTCTGGCTGAGACCCCCCTGACACACAGCTCTGGTCCTACAGAGGTGCTGCAAGCATGTGGAAAACCATAGCATCATCAGGAACAACACTGGACAAGGTGCTGCCATCACTGCTCTCTGTGCTGGAGGGCTGGCCACAGCAGAGAATGTACACCTCAGATGGAGACAATACGGATGTATTTTCCCTGGCTGTGAGTTTCTGGAACTGGCCTTTGCTTGCACCCAGGTTGCCTCTCCATCCTCAGGCGCTGGGCTGACACCTGGGTTTGGGGCAGGTTTGGGGACACCAGGCCAAGTCTTCCCTGGTCTTCCCTGGCCTCTCCCTTGCACACTCAGCCCTGCCGCTTGGCACTGAGTGCTGTCTCTGGGTGGTTTATCCTTTGCAGGCAACCAGGGTGGTTTGGGAGATTCTCCGCCTGCCCTGGTGCCCAGAGCCGTTTATGGAATATTCCCCCCATCTCGTCGTGGCTCTGCTCTTCCAAGTTTTTATCAGTACAGAGCAGGTGCCAGAGGAGGTTGATAATTTCTGGAGGACATGTCAGGAGGAACACGGCCTTTCCACGAGCATCAACAGGTGCTCCATCCCAGTCCTCCTGTCACTGCCACGGCCCCAGGGCTGCAGCCTGGGCTCCCAGAATGACCTGGGCTTTGCTCTGCACACAGGTTTGCAATGCAGACTTTAAGGGCGCTGTTCCACCATCTGCAGTGTGTGCATTTAGTGGTTGCAATGGAACGCAAGTGTGGTTGGGACACCCTTCTCTGTGTTGACACCCACCACTATGCTGTGGGTCTGCTGGCCAGGTGAGAGCCCCTTCTGCCCACTGCCCCTGTCATTTGTGCCCAGGGTGCCCTACACAGTTCCCATGGTCATGGGCCAGAGAGCCTTGTCACAAAGAGACAGATGAGCAGATTGGAAAAGGGAGAGGAGGGTGCCCAGTACCAGCCACCTGCCAAAGTGCCCACAGGGTGCTTGGGAAAAGACGAGACCTCTGTCAGTGCTGGGAGAGGTTTTCCCACCCATCTCAGGGTTGACGGTGCCTCTTTCCCCCTGCCAGAGAGATGCGCCGTGTCTCCATCCCCTTGTGTTCGTGCATTGCACTCCGCCTGCTCAGGCTGCTCAACCAGGAGGAACCACGCTGGGAACTTGCTGCTATGGCGTTCCTTGTGGAGGTGAGCCCGATGGCCAGCGCTGCCTTGCTGAGCTGCTTCCCACCTCTCTGCCCTCTCCTAGCTGTGGCTGCCTGGGACAGTGCCCACAAGCTGTGCTGCTGCCTTGGCTCAGCCCTGTGTAGTTCTGAGCTCCTGCAACTGGACACCCTTGTCACTGCTCTTTGCTTTTCAGGTCCTGGAGTGCCTGGACTTGAATGAACGGGGTGAAAACCTCCTGGAGATCATGACAAAGCACCTGAAGAGCGAGTCCAAGGAGGAGTGTCACCTGGCACTCAGAGGCCTCGTGGTGCTCAGCCAAGATCCCTTGATGGTGAGGAGGCAGTGGCTGAAGCTGTGCTGGCAGTGTGGGGCTGGGGAAAGCAGCCTCTTGGGCTTGGCTGGGCTTTGGGAGCTGTGGCAGCTGCTCCCAGCTCTCCTGTGTCGCTGTTTAGCTGCCCGAGTGCTTCAGGAGAGGCCTTTGGCCTCTGGGCTCCATGGCAGCAGGGTGGGGCTGCAGCACTGGAGCGGTGTTGGCAGTGCAGCTGTTCATGGATTCATACCACAAACATGTATTCCACACAGACCAAAAAAATGTGCAGCCTGTCTGCAAGCTTGGTGCAGCTATTGAAGAATGCAGATGGAGAGGACATCAGGTTGACCCTCACTGTGTTCAAGAACATGCTCCTGAAAAAAGATATTCTAGTATCCAGCCCCACGGCCCCGAAACTGGCTGAGGCTCTCCGGCCCCTCTTTGACAATGTAAGGCTCTGTGCCCCCAGCCACGGGCTCTGGGTGCTGCCCGAAAGTGTGGTGCCCTGTGCATTTTCAGGCCTGTGCACAAGGGAGTCTGGAGAATCCAGTGCTGAGTTTTTTCCTTTCCAACAGGACAACAGCCACATACAGCTGCTCTCCATTCAACTCTACCAAGAAGTGATGGAATTGGTAGTGGAAGAGGGAAAAAAGCCCTTGAAGGTGTTGGTGAGCGAGAGCCTGCTGCCGCTCTTCTTCTATTGCCATAGTGAGAACAGGCGTGTGGCAGAGGTGAGGACTCCTGGGCGCTGGTGTCCCCATGGGAGGGGGCTCAACTGTCTCCCCACACCCTGGCACCTCATGGGCTCCAGCCTCCTCCTGGCCTTGGCACAAGGACATGGGTCCTATTCCTTGGGCTGTGGTGCCATCTCTGGGTCTCTGCTGCTCTGCAGTCTGCTCGGGAAACACTGCTTGCAGCACTAAGCTTCCTGAATAGGAAGGATCTCAAGCACCTGCTAAAGACAGAGGACCCATGGAGCTTTGGCGAGCGTGTGGTAAGGACAGCCTGGAAGCCCCAGTTCCAGCCTGGAGAAGTCTCCTGCCTGTGGTGCCCAGCGTGTGGGGCTGCACCTAGGGGCACCAGCTTTGCACCCCACATGCTGCTCCTTTCCCTGGGCCACATGAGCTCTTCTCCAGGCTCCAGTGGCCCCAGGCCAGATGCTGATGGAGCACCCAACCCAGTTGGCTTCTGGTGTGGGGTGGTACCATGGCTCCCCAGGCACCCTGCCCCCTCCAAAGCCTGGTGCCAGTGGCTGCTGGCCGGGCCTCAGGGCTGTGTGGGCAGGGGAGGTAGTGCTGGGCACAGGGAGTGTCTGGCCAAGGAGCAGAGCCCGTGCTAACACTTCCCTCCATGCCCTGCCGCTCTCTCCAGCTGGCAGAGGACAGGAGCCAAGCGGGCAAGCACCTGCGGCAGGCTCTGCCATACCTGGAGAGCCCAGAGGAGCCCGTGCGAGAGGCAGCCATCAGGTCCATTGGTGAGCTACATGCCCTGGGTCTGGGTCCCTCCCTTCCCCATTGCAAGGAGGATCCAGGCCAGGGGCCATGACAGGCTCTGTGTTCCCAGGGATTGCCAGCATGCTGATGAAGGGGCAGCAGGAAGAGCTGGAGATCATCTGTGAGGGTGAGTGAGGCCAGCAAGGTTTCAGTGGGAGCTGGGGGGGAGGCTGCAACTCCTGCCCCGGCTGCAGAGGGCTCTGCTCCCTGTGTGGACGAGGGGTGGTGTGGGCAGAGCACAGAAATGTTTCAGGGGTCTGTGGGATATTCGTGGCCAGCACCTTCCAGCTGATCCTTGTTGCCTCCTGCTTCCTCTAGGCCGTGGCAAGAGCTGGGTGGACTTTCAGGGGGTTTCCTCACTCTGACCATGGGTCTGTTCTCTGTTTCAGCCCTTCAAGCCCTTAGCCAAGATGAGAGCCCCTCCAAGAGAAATCTGATAGTTCAAGTCATGTTGGATGAAAGAGCTGCATCCTTAAATTCATCTTCTGCATCAAGACAACCAGGACAGCACCAGATCCCAAGCAAGAGGAGACAACCCGGAGCTCCAGGCACAGCTGATGCTGGGCACTCCTGAGCTTGCCTGGAAGCTTGGGTAGCTCCTGGCCTCCTTCCCTCTTTACTGATCCCTCCCTCCAGCCCTCAGACCCTGCCCGTTCCCTTCTCCTCCCAGCTCATCCCTTGGCTTTGCTTGCTATTAATAAACATTTTCATCAATAAACATTTCAGCTTCTTTACCTTATTTGTATCATTGTGGAGCTAAAGTGGAGCAAAACCTGAGCTCTGGAGCACACAGGCCCCGTCCTTGTCGTGGTTTTAAACCACTAACTAAAAAAAAGATTACTTATTTCTTGCTGGGAGATATGGATTAGAACAAGAGCAAAACAGGCATAAAACTTAAAAGGAATAAAGAAAGTTTATTAACAAACTACAATAATAAGAACACCAGAATAAACTTCCAGAAAACCTCTTTTTATCCCCTACTACCCACCATTCCTTTGTTCACATGACAACAGAGACAAAAACTTTAGAACTTTGATGGTTTAAAACAGTCTCAATTCCTTCTACAGTCTTTTCAGCAGTCTTTGTAGAGAAACAGAAGTCTCTTTCTGTTAATTTATGGAGTTTCTCACAAGAAAACTACTTCTGTTATAGTTTCTTCTTGCCCTGATATCAGCTGCCCAGAACTGCTGTTATCAGAGCTCACTCCTCCCATTTCACATCACTCTGAGGTGTGTATGGGCCATGAGTCTAGGGATGGCATTTTAAGGATGAGTTATTCAAAGGTAAAAAGTCTTCTTCCTCTGCTTCTGTGAGCTTCACTAGAAAAGAGTTTTCTCATTGCCTCTCAAGGCTTCAAATCTTCCAGCACTTCACTGTATCACAATTATTCTACTTTTTACTCAAATTTTACACCTTGAACACTCTATTCCTCCCCATACTCTGTCATGAATTAAAGGAGTTCTTTTCAGGACTTCATTGTCCATCTCCATAGTTTGAACAGAAAGATATTTCAGCTTAATTAAAGCATCTCCTTATTCTGTACCTTTTCTGAAGCTTTTCTTTCTTTCCTGTCACTGGTAGTTTATAAAGTCTCTTTTCATGTTGATCACTCTCTTTTTCTCTCTCTGGATAAAAAGATTAATCCGCAAGTCTCATCTGGGTAACGAAAGAGTTAAAATCTTGCCCAGGCTGTTGTAGACGGTTCTGTGGCCTCGGCCGGTGCAGGAACTGGAGCTGTCTGCGATGGAAAGTTCTTCATAGCTGCTCTGGAGAGTGTGGTCACTGTCTCTCCTTGCAGCAGGTTCAGAGCTTCTCTCCTTCTTTACTCGACAGTTTTCTGGTAAATTCCATCACGGCAAAAACTGCAGCGGAGCCAGGAACCGGCCTGGCCCGGCTCGGCTCGGGGCAAGCCCCCGCAGGCCCCATCTCCCGGCCGGGAGCCGCTGGGCCCAGCCCGGCCCCCGCCCGGCCGCATGGCCTGGGCAGGGAACCGGAGGCCAGCCGGAGCTCTGCTACCTTTCACAGCCAAGAAACAAAGAGAACAAGAGAGCTCTGGTTTTACACTTTAAGGTGGGGTTCACAAGTTGATCCCACTTTTCAATGGCCAAAACTGCTGTCAATTCTCAGCAATGACCGATAATTGGTCAGGAGAAAAGACTCCAGGCAGTCCCCAGCAACTCCAACTTTCCTTAAAGGTAAAGTAACCCCATGACAGTCCTGCTGCTCTTTTCTGCGCTGTGTTTTGTGCAGAGTGGAAAAAGGGCAGATCAGGCTGGAAAGATCTCTGCCCTGAAAGTCCAGTTTCACAACATTGTTGTATTAAAGGTCTTGCTGAACACACTGAAGGTCAGCAGTAAGACAAAGATTTGGATTTTAGAAGAGCCAACTTCAGTATTTTCTGAATCTGTCTGAGAGGGATTCTGCACCCCTCCTGGTCAGAAGATCAAGAACCGGAGGAGATAAGACTACAAAACCTTTCCAGTTTTGTTAAAATTTCTTAAGTGGTTTTTTCTCTGCTTTTATTTGCTTTATGTCTATTTGTTTGATATATTTTGTTATCAGATGCTTATGTTATTAGTACCCCATAAAGCAAAGCAAATGCATTGCGGGGGGTTACGTTTTCTGTTTTAAAGGGAGAAGATTTTAAAATATGAAGTTTAAGAATTTGTTTTAATTTTGTTAAGTAAATTTCTGTCACTATTTAATAGTAGATTATAACACTAATGTTAATTTTAATAGTAGTGATTTTACATTTATCTATTTAGTCCTTCAGATGTGTTCGTTCATTTAAGTATCATCATTTCTGTTGTTTTATCCCTGATAAAGTCTCAAATGCTTTTATATTGCTTATTAACTTAGTTTAATAATGTTAATTTTAGTTTTGTAAACTATTAAGTAATATTCCCAAGCATCTCTCCCTCCCTTTTCAAATCAAGAAAGGGGGAGATGTTGCGGTGCACTGTTGTTTCTTATATTTGATTCAATTCCATTCATTATTGTTAAGTTGTACCCCCCCCCCCCCCCCAACATGTTAATACTTTGGTCCCAATCGTGCCCTCCTACCCCAGTTGCCAATCCACCCTGATTCCTGCCCCTTCTTCCCGAATGTTCCCTGTTTCCCCTCCCATGAAGTTGTCAATCCTCCCTTGTGTCAACCCCTGCCTGGACCGCCCCATTTGGAATTCCCCTATTCCTCCGAGCCCCATTGGCCCATGTGCCCCCTCTCCTCCCCTTGTGTTCCCCATTGGTTTATGTATTATGTATCCCCTCCTTGTGCTCCTCCCCTAAGTCTTCCCTATTGGTTTATTATTTGTACACTCCCCTTGCTCCTCCCCCACACATAAGTTGCTGTACCCTTGTATCTTTTGTCTTTCTTCCCTGGAACCTTCAAGAGAATAAATCCCTCTTGGAAACCACATGGCAGACCTCTCCCTCGTCCTTGCTCCTGCCCTCGACACTGGACAACCAGTGCCACAGAGCATAAGCCCGAAGCTGCCCTGCTTTCCAGGAGCAGCCCACTCTTGGCTCGGTGCCGGGAGCTGGCTGGGGAAAAATCCGGCACCGCGTCAGGGAGGCACTGCACAATCCCTGCTGAGCTGAGCTCTGTACTGTGGGTGCCAGTGATGGCCTTTGAATTGCTTGCTCTGCTCTGGAGCCCATGCTGGGAGGGGAAGGACACCTGTCCTCCCCCAGCTGGTGGCACCTAGCTTCTGCAGGTGAAGTCACTAGCAGCCCTTGGAAAAGGGGCAGCTGAAGCAGAAAGCTGTGAGGTGGTTGGCACCATGGCCCCAGGGCTCCAGCCTTGCCCCAGCACAGGCCATGGTGCTGTGGGGCATTCACAGGTCATTGTCAGAGCTGGATATCAGATGGGATAATAAATTGCTAAGCGTGATGCAAGAGGAACTTCACTGTGTTCTCCTTTCTGTCTGCTAGTGTGTGTCCCAGGCAGAGGGGAGCTGGCACAGCAGCCTCATGTCACATGCCTTGGGTTGCCTGTCCCCAGAAGTATGAGCACTGTATCTACCAAACCATGCTGGGAGCCTGTGCCTCCTCTAATGCATTTAGCCCCAGAAAAATATAATCAAAGAAGCAGCTCAGTAAACGGGGACGATCACTTCCCTCATCCTGCTGCTTACACTCATGTGGATAAGCAAGCTAGAGAAATTTATTTATTGAAGAAGATTCAACTCAGGCTGTCTCAACTCAGCCTGTCAGGTTTAACATGACGTGAGCATGACGTGACAAAAAGCTTTAGACTTAGTAATACCAGAATAAGGAATCACCCCTGTGCAGGGAAGCAATAGGGAAGAATATCTGCTTTAGGGCATGAAACACAGAACAGGTTGTCTCATCCCAGAGTTCTCCCTATCTTCTGCACTTCCCTAGGCTCCACCCTGGTTCAGCAGGGAAAATCACTGCTCCCACCTGTCCATTCCCTTGCCCAGCAGGCACCCATTTGTGTGTGGACATGAGCTTCTGGCCACAAGCAGCCAGGCAGCAACCGGAGCATTGGGCACCAGACGCTGGGCTGATGTTTTCTTCCATAAAGCAAGAAAAACAGTCAGAAGAACAGAAGGCAATTTGACAGTGTATCTCTCTAAGAATCTGATTGTCCTGTGCAAGTCAACAGTGGATGACTTTCTTCTCTAAGAGATGTTTACATTCTTGTCTCCTGGGAAGATGTTTCATATGATTATGGGTCCTCTATTTTCACAGGTGCAATTCCTTTCTCATAGGAACTTGTTAGGCCAGCTGTGAGCTGTACCCAGCCGAAGCAGCAAGCCTGAGCCATGGTTTTATAAGGCCTTTCTTTTGTAAGAATATACATGCAATATATGCAGTAAACAGCCTCCTGCAGAAAGAAGACATCAATGCATGTTGTCTTTAGCTGCCCTCTGGCACAGGAGTCCCCTGGGGCAAAGGTCTCTGTGGTAGGACATGGGCACCAGCATTGGCAAGGCTTGGGGAGTGGCAGGGACTCTGCCCCCCCTGTTGATTTCAGTACTCCCCTGAAAGGGGTCTGAGCAGCATTTGTGCCCTGGGCCACACATCCCGTGTCTGTGTCACACCCCTGCGTGTATGCCAGCCACCCAGCAATGGGACGTGTCCCAAAGAGGCTGTGGTGGCTCCTGTGGAAGGCCCTGGTGCCCTTCCCACTACAGCCCCATGGGGGCTCCTTCTGCTGCCCTGGGCAGGCAGAGCAGAGGAGCATCTGCTCGTTTATTGTTTGAGCAGTTTCTAATGTCCCTATTTTTCAACTTTGTTCAACACTTGGGGGAATGTCTTCCTCGCAAGCTGGGGCAGTTTGGGTGTGTCCTAGGGCTCTTTGTGACACAGTGCACCATGGTCACCGTGGGATGGGAATGGACAGAGTGTAGAAGGATGACCCTTTGTGACAAGTCATGACATAGGTGCTGGCGATGACACAGCCACGCCACAGTGCTCAGTGCATGCAGCGAGACAGGACGGGACAGAGCAGTGCTGTGAGGAGCCCCCACACAGCCAACTCATTCTTTGCCGATCTGGAGCTTTCCCAAACTGTTACTGTTTCAGGTGACCTTGAAGCCAGACTGTGGCACTTGGTGACCATAGGCTTCTCAAGTTTTCTTTTTTGCAGGTGCCCTCAACACCAGTCTGTAGGAGTTGCCGACACGGAGCCTTTCCAAAATGTCTCCTGTCACTGTGGCAGGAGGCCTTGAGGCCAGACTGCAGGACTTAGTGTCCTGTAGCCTTCCCAAGGCTTCTCTTTTGTAGGTTCCTTCAAGGCACAGCTGCAGCCCGTGCTGGACCTGGAGCTTTTTCGAGGAGCTTTTCTCCCCTGCAACTAGGAATACATCCAGACTTTGACATGGCAGAGAAACGCTCCAACCTTCCCAAGAAGGTGGAAGAATGCGCTGGTGGTGCCCCACCACAGCAAGGTAATGAGATGGAGCAGCTCCAGCTGCTGCAGAAGGGTGAGTGGCAGAGCTGGCCCACAGGGCTGGTGCCTGCAGCCAGCTTGGCCCTGTTCCATCCCATCCCATCCCAGTGGACGTGCCCACGGATAGGACAAAACAGGGGCTGGGGCTGGTCCCCCTGGCAGCCATTCTCCATCCTCAGGGCATCCTGAGGCTGTTCCTGCCTGGGCACTGCAGGGCTGGGCTGTGTTCTCCAGCCTCTTCTGCAGCTCTTTCAGCTCTGACATTCCTTGCTCTTTGCCAGATGCAGGGAGGGACCCGACAAAAGAGCAGAACTCTGCGCGTAGCAGCTGGTGCTTTATAGGCCAGGTACTGAGAACCATCCCCACCTTCTCAGCCAAGCAGCACAGTTGGAGCACTCAGTGGATCATCCCTCTCTTCCCTATTGTTCCTTCTTTTGCAGATGTTTACGAACAAAGGCGCTTGGTGTCGAGACATGATCACCATGTTGACCAAGCGTGAGGCAAAGCCTGACCCCGCACCCACTCAGAGCATAGCTCCTGCTCCCAGCATGGATTCTTTTGGAGACAGGATTGTCTCCAGTCCAGATCAAGTAAGCAGCCTGTGGCCAGGGCTGGGTGTCCCCAGGAATTGCATGGTGCCTCAAGCCATTTCCCCTGGACCTCCTCAGCCTTTGAGTTCAACCCAGCGTGGTGGGAAGCACTTCTCAGCAGAAACTGGGGAAGCTGCTCCCTCTGGCAGCTCTCCAAGTCTCCCTGTGCCTTCTCCAGGTGCCAGGTTTTGTTAGGTACACGCATCAGAGGCTCATGTCCAGTGAGGCTCCAGACGACAGGCTGTTCATGGACATCCTGAGGCTGACTGATGCCCACCCCACTGATGTGGCAGTGACCCTCCTGCGCTGTGCCCCATCGTGTGATAGGTACAGAACCCACCTGTCTTGAGGGCTCAGGTCTAACCAGCCTGTAGGGCCCATCACCCTGTACAGCCAATCCAGTGGGGTCTTCTAGACAGGCAGATTTCCAGGAGCCACTGGACCCTCCATTTCCCAGCCCCTAAGCCTCCTGCCATGCTCCCTCCCTACCCCTCAGGGCACTGTGGCTCTGTCATCTGGATCCCTGTGGCTGCCCAGGCCATGGTGCTCTGGCTGAGACCCCCCTGACACACAGCTCTGGTCCTACAGAGGTGCTGCAAGCATGTGGAAAACCATAGCATCATCAGGAACAACACTGGACAAGGTGCTGCCATCACTGCTCTCTGTGCTGGAGGGCTGGCCACAGCAGAGAATGTACACCTCAGATGGAGACAATACGGATGTATTTTCCCTGGCTGTGAGTTTCTGGAACTGGCCTTTGCTTGCACCCAGGTTGCCTCTCCATCCTCAGGCGCTGGGCTGACACCTGGGTTTGGGGCAGGTTTGGGGACACCAGGCCAAGTCTTCCCTGGTCTTCCCTGGCCTCTCCCTTGCACACTCAGCCCTGCCGCTTGGCACTGAGTGCTGTCTCTGGGTGGTTTATCCTTTGCAGGCAACCAGGGTGGTTTGGGAGATTCTCCGCCTGCCCTGGTGCCCAGAGCCGTTTATGGAATATTCCCCCCATCTCGTCGTGGCTCTGCTCTTCCAAGTTTTTATCAGTACAGAGCAGGTGCCAGAGGAGGTTGATAATTTCTGGAGGACATGTCAGGAGGAACACGGCCTTTCCACGAGCATCAACAGGTGCTCCATCCCAGTCCTCCTGTCACTGCCACGGCCCCAGGGCTGCAGCCTGGGCTCCCAGAATGACCTGGGCTTTGCTCTGCACACAGGTTTGCAATGCAGACTTTAAGGGCGCTGTTCCACCATCTGCAGTGTGTGCATTTAGTGGTTGCAATGGAACGCAAGTGTGGTTGGGACACCCTTCTCTGTGTTGACACCCACCACTATGCTGTGGGTCTGCTGGCCAGGTGAGAGCCCCTTCTGCCCACTGCCCCTGTCATTTGTGCCCAGGGTGCCCTACACAGTTCCCATGGTCATGGGCCAGAGAGCCTTGTCACAAAGAGACAGATGAGCAGATTGGAAAAGGGAGAGGAGGGTGCCCAGTACCAGCCACCTGCCAAAGTGCCCACAGGGTGCTTGGGAAAAGACGAGACCTCTGTCAGTGCTGGGAGAGGTTTTCCCACCCATCTCAGGGTTGACGGTGCCTCTTTCCCCCTGCCAGAGAGATGCGCCGTGTCTCCATCCCCTTGTGTTCGTGCATTGCACTCCGCCTGCTCAGGCTGCTCAACCAGGAGGAACCACGCTGGGAACTTGCTGCTATGGCGTTCCTTGTGGAGGTGAGCCCGATGGCCAGCGCTGCCTTGCTGAGCTGCTTCCCACCTCTCTGCCCTCTCCTAGCTGTGGCTGCCTGGGACAGTGCCCACAAGCTGTGCTGCTGCCTTGGCTCAGCCCTGTGTAGTTCTGAGCTCCTGCAACTGGACACCCTTGTCACTGCTCTTTGCTTTTCAGGTCCTGGAGTGCCTGGACTTGAATGAACGGGGTGAAAACCTCCTGGAGATCATGACAAAGCACCTGAAGAGCGAGTCCAAGGAGGAGTGTCACCTGGCACTCAGAGGCCTCGTGGTGCTCAGCCAAGATCCCTTGATGGTGAGGAGGCAGTGGCTGAAGCTGTGCTGGCAGTGTGGGGCTGGGGAAAGCAGCCTCTTGGGCTTGGCTGGGCTTTGGGAGCTGTGGCAGCTGCTCCCAGCTCTCCTGTGTCGCTGTTTAGCTGCCCGAGTGCTTCGGGAGAGGCCTTTGGCCTCTGGGCTCCATGGCAGCAGGGTGGGGCTGCAGCACTGGAGCGGTGTTGGCAGTGCAGCTGTTCATGGATTCATACCACAAACATGTATTCCACACAGACCAAAAAAATGTGCAGCCTGTCTGCAAGCTTGGTGCAGCTATTGAAGAATGCAGATGGAGAGGACATCAGGTTGACCCTCACTGTGTTCAAGAACATGCTCCTGAAAAAAGATATTCTAGTATCCAGCCCCACGGCCCTGAAACTGGCTGAGGCTCTCCGGCCCCTCTTTGACAATGTAAGGCTCTGTGCCCCCAGCCACGGGCTCTGGGTGCTGCCCGAAAGTGTGGTGCCCTGTGCATTTTCAGGCCTGTGCACAAGGGAGTCTGGAGAATCCAGTGCTGAGTTTTTTCCTTTCCAACAGGACAACAGCCACATACAGCTGCTCTCCATTCAACTCTACCAAGAAGTGATGGAATTGGTAGTGGAAGAGGGAAAAAAGCCCTTGAAGGTGTTGGTGAGCGACAGCCTGCTGCCGCTCTTCTTCTATTGCCATAGTGAGAACAGGCGTGTGGCAGAGGTGAGGACTCCTGGGCGCTGGTGTCCCCATGGGAGGGGGCTCAACTGTCTCCCCACACCCTGGCACCTCATGGGCTCCAGCCTCCTCCTGGCCTTGGCACAAGGACATGGGTCCTATTCCTTGGGCTGTGGTGCCATCTCTGGGTCTCTGCTGCTCTGCAGTCTGCTCGGGAAACACTGCTTGCAGCACTAAGCTTCCTGAATAGGAAGGATCTCGAGCACCTGCTAAAGACAGAGGACCCATGGAGCTTTGGCGAGCGTGTGGTAAGGACAGCCTGGAAGCCCCAGTTCCAGCCTGGAGAAGTCTCCTGCCTGTGGTGCCCAGAGTGTGGGGCTGCACCTAGGGGCACCAGCTTTGCACCCCACATGCTGCTCCTTTCCCTGGGCCACATGAGCTCTTCTCCAGGCTCCAGTGGCCCCAAGCCAGATGCTGATGGAGCACCCAACCCAGTTGGCTTCTGGTGTGGGGTGGTACCATGGCTCCCCAGGCACCCTGCCCCCTCCAAAGCCTGGTGCCAGTGGCTGCTGGCCGGGCCTCAGGGCTGTGTGGGCAGGGGAGGTAGTGCTGGGCACAGGGAGTGTCTGGCCAAGGAGCAGAGCCCGTGCTAACACTTCCCTCCATGCCCTGCCGCTCTCTCCAGCTGGCAGAGGACAGGAGCCAAGCGGGCAAGCACCTGCGGCAGGCTCTGCCATACCTGGAGAGCCCAGAGGAGCCCGTGCGAGAGGCAGCCATCAGGTCCATTGGTGAGCTACATGCCCTGGGTCTGGGTCCCTCCCTTCCCCATTGCAAGGAGGATCCAGGCCAGGGGCCATGACAGGCTCTGTGTTCCCAGGGATTGCCAGCATGCTGATGAAGGGGCAGCAGGAAGAGCTGGAGATCATCTGTGAGGGTGAGTGAGGCCAGCAAGGTTTCAGTGGGAGCTGGGGGGGAGGCTGCAACTCCTGCCCCGGCTGCAGAGGGCTCTGCTCCCTGTGTGGACGAGGGGTGGTGTGGGCAGAGCACAGAAATGTTTCAGGGGTCTGTGGGATATTCGTGGCCAGCACCTTCCAGCTGATCCTTGTTGCCTCCTGCTTCCTCTAGGCCGTGGCAAGAGCTGGGTGGACTTTCAGGGGGTTTCCTCACTCTGACCATGGGTCTGTTCTCTGTTTCAGCCCTTCAAGCCCTTAGCCAAGATGAGAGCCCCTCCAAGAGAAATCTGATAGTTCAAGTCATGTTGGATGAAAGAGCTGCATCCTTAAATTCATCTTCTGCATCAAGACAACCAGGACAGCACCAGATCCCAAGCAAGAGGAGACAACCCGGAGCTCCAGGCACAGCTGATGCTGGGCACTCCTGAGCTTGCCTGGAAGCTTGGGTAGCTCCTGGCCTCCTTCCCTCTTTACTGATCCCTCCCTCCAGCCCTCAGACCCTGCCCGTTCCCTTCTTCTCCTCCCAGCTCATCCCTTGGCTTTGCTTGCTATTAATAAACATTTTCATCAATAAACATTTCAGCTTCTTTACCCTATTTGTATCATTGTGGAGCTAAAGTGGAGCAAAACCTGAGCTCTGGTGCACACAGGCCCCGTCCTTGTCGTGGTTTTAAACCACTAACTAAAAAAAAGATTACTTATTTCTTGCTGGGAGATATGGATTAGAACAAGAGCAAAACAGGCATAAAACTTAAAAGGAATAAAGAAAGTTTATTAACAAACTACAATAATAAGAACACCAGAATAAACTTCCAGAAAACCTCTTTTTATCCCCTACTACCCACCATTCCTTTGTTCACATGACAACAGAGACAAAAACTTTAGAACTTTGATGGTTTAAAACAGTCTCAATTCCTTCTACAGTCTTTTCAGCAGTCTTTGTAGAGAAACAGAAGTCTCTTTCTGTTAATTTATGGAGTTTCTCACAAGAAAACTACTTCTGTTATAGTTTCTTCTTGCCCTGATATCAGCTGCCCAGAACTGCTGTTATCAGAGCTCACTCCTCCCATTTCACATCACTCTGAGGTGTGTATGGGCCATGAGTCTAGGGATGGCATTTTAAGGATGAGTTATTCAAAGGTAAAAAGTCTTCTTCCTCTGCTTCTGTGAGCTTCACTAGAAAAGAGTTTTCTCATTGCCTCTCAAGGCTTCAAATCTTCCAGCACTTCACTGTATCACAATTATTCTACTTTTTACTCAAATTTTACACCTTGAACACTCTATTCCTCCCCATACTCTGTCATGAATTAAAGGAGTTCTTTTCAGGACTTCATTGTCCATCTCCATAGTTTGAACAGAAAGATATTTCAGCTTAATTAAAGCATCTTCTTATTCTGTACCTTTTCTGAAGCTTTTCTTTCTTTCCTGTCACTGGTAGTTTATAAAGTCGCTTTTCATGTTGATCACTCTCTTTTTCTCTCTCTAGATAAAAAGATTAATCCGCAAGTCTCATCTGGGTAACGAAAGAGTTAAAATCTTGCCCAGGCTGTTGTAGACGGTTCTGTGGCCTCGGCCGGTGCAGGAGCTGGAGCTGTCTGCGATGGAAAGTTCTTCATAGCTGCTCTGGAGAGTGTGGTCACTGTCTCTCCTTGCAGCAGGTTCAGAGCTTCTCTCCTTCTTTACTCGACAGTTTTCTGGTAAATTCCATCACGGCAAAAACTGCAGCGGAGCCAGGAACCGGCCTGGCCCGGCTCGGCTCGGGGCAAGCCCCCGCAGGCCCCATCTCCCGGCCGGGAGCCGCTGGGCCCAGCCCGGCCCCCGCCCGGCCGCATGGCCTGGGCAGGGAACCGGAGGCCAGCCGGAGCTCTGCTACCTTTCACAGCCAAGAAACAAAGAGAACAAGAGAGCTCTGGTTTTACACTTTAAGGTGGGTGTTCACAAGTTGATCCCACTTTTCAATGGCCAAAACTGCTGTCAATTCTCAGCAATGACCGATAATTGGTCAGGAGAAAAGACTCCAGGCAATCCCCAGCAACTTCAACTTCCTTAAATGCAAAGTAACCCCATGACAGTACCTTATGCAATCAAATGGAAAAAGATCTTGCAAAGGTATTGGGAACAAGTCTGGAGGTCTTAAACACAACTGATTCAGAGGTATTAATGAAGAAATTAACTGCAACCAGTAATATACAGTCAAATTGCAACAACCCTTGCAATCATCTGTATTAGCATTAGGCACTCGCCAGTGGAAATTATCCAAGATATTACCAGAATAAAAAAAAAACAAACCCAAAAGAGAACTAAATCATGAATTGATAACCAACACTCCAGGCACAGCTACTGAAAACATTTCTCTAGCCCTTAGCTGTATACAAGCACATTTGTTAATGCAATCAGTGGCTGCCTCAATTTTTAGGGAAGGTAGAAAAGGCACCTTCCCTACTGACATTCACAAGATTATTTGAGATAATCTTTCTTAGAAAGAAAACTCCAGTCCTGGTAAATTTTAGTTAATTTCACCTATGACTCTGTAACATGTGCAGTGACTGTTTTTGTTTTAACTATTCACAATGCATCAGTATGATTCACCCAACAGTCACTTTAAGATTAAACCACGAAAGAGCTGTGCTACATCCATCTGAACAAAGGCTCAGGTTTAAACATTTCAGAAAAATACACTTTGTAAAATGCTTTTTGCCTTTATTAAGGAATGCTTTGATTCAGGTGTGCTGTTGAGTAATGTTTATGAGCTGTGCTTCTACCAACAAAGTGATGTTTCCCACTTTTACACAAATAAAACGTGTTGAAATCAGGAGCATGGCTGAGAAACTCTACATTCTAAAATGTCCTGTATGCAGGACAGGTATCTTGGCTTCTCAAGTTTGTCAGCTTTCCAAGTGGACTTCCAGCTTCAATAAAATATTTATTGCTGATGTATTCAGATGCAGTGACCCCAAAATTCTGATCTCTGTGATCTCTGGAGATGAATTGTCTGTTTTGTTCATTACAGTTCTTTGCCTGAAGCTGGAGTCTCTCTTCTGCTTAGAAACAGCAGGAAAATGAGAGATTGTTCTGAACAGTCTTTGTTTTATGGTTTCAATTGTTCATTGCATCAGGTTTTGGTACAGTTTACTGCAGAAATCTGTTTATGAACATATCATTCATTGTAAGGATTAAATAATGTTTTAATATGAAAATCTGAGAACTTTTCAATATATTTTTCTTTTCTATTGTGTATCTCAGCCACCTAATTTTTGGGTGCTGGTAAGTTAAATGGTGGTGTTCTTTTGCCAAAACTGTTTCCTCCTGGCAACTAAACGTACAGTTGGCTTGAAAGAATTAGAATTACAAAGTTGTCTGTAATGACAAAAAAAAAAGCACTGTAAAATAAATTTTTAAAGCTGTTTGGATCTTTTAATATATTAATAACATATTATTAATTCAACTAGTCAGTTTTGTCTCCTGCTCAAAAATGCTCATCAATCTGGCTCGTAACAGAAGTCAGCTCTTGCAAGAGCATCTTTCTACAAATGAATCTTGTTCATGAACACCAGCATAATTAAGAATTTAAAAATGTATTTTTAATTATGTTGTTATGGAGACAGCTAGCCTAATAGACACACAATGATTAACTGCAATATGGGTGTTTTAGCACAGTTGTCACCCTCCCTTCAGCTATAGATGGAAAAATTTAGATGTTGCTGGACATCTTCCTAGCTGAGCCTTGAAATGTTTGGGTTTTTTTCCAGATCTAAGTAGACTTGCCACTGGGAAAGGTCCTGAAAGGCAGAAAATCATAAATTATCCCAAGCTGGAAGGGACCCATAAGGATCATAGGATCATCGTGTCCAACTCCTGTCACTACAACGACGGCACTGGAACCTATTTAAACTTACTACTAGTTGTACTGCAGTGGTGGCAGCTGGCATTCTGACCCCTAGGAGATAAAACCAAGTTTATTTAGGTGAATTAAAGCTGTAGTAGCATATAAAATTGTGATGCACGAGCAGCTGCATAGATGCTTTATTTCTAGAAGGCTTTTGTGGCATCTGGCTCTGGATGGGTATTTAATGAACCTTGAGAAATATTTTGTGTGTGTGTGAGAGAAGCAGGGAGTTGGTGCAATACACAACGTGACAAAGACCAGGTCAAGTATAATTAATCCAAAATGAAGAGTAAAACCTCATCAGGAATAGTCTGAAAAAGTGATTGGGAAACTTCTAGTGTACAAATATCACCAAACTACTGTAAAATGCAAATATTGAAAGCTCATGTTCTGATATATCTTCCACCATCTGAGATGTTTAAAAAGTTTATGTCCTGGTTTAAAGAACAAAATGTCTGTTAAAGAAGGCAGGAACCTCCCTGGAATGGAAAAGAAGACCTTCTCCCTCCAAATTATTGTAACTCTGAAAGTTGTGGTCTTTCCATGCAAAAATGAAGGAAAAGGAATTTATTGAATTCTTTATTAGGATATATATGTGTGTGTGTGCATATGTAACACAGAACCGAACAAAAAACAACACAGTAACAGAAGTTTCCCACCTGCCAGGCACGACGTCTTTTCAGATGAAGAACTTCAATGAGAAACCTACCCCACAACAGTTTAAATTTCTGACTTAAATTTAGCTTTGACATATAACAACGGAGCACTAAGCTTTTAACCCTGACACCTTGGATGGGAAAAATGAGGTTGCATAAATTTATTCACTTTCAGCCTTATCACTGCATACGAAAGAGAGAGAAATGGCTGAAGAACATTTTCTCAGTACTCTCCCAGTGCCCTTTTTTTTAATGCAATTAAACTAGCATGATGAAAATTGCCCCCTCTGTTTCTGCAAGAGCTGCCACCTCTGCCCTGAGGTGGAAGATCATGGAATATGGTTGACAGAGCAGTGCTGTAAGTGCCTGTGTGAAAGAAATGCCTAGGGTTTTCTCCAGCCAGCCTGGTTTTGCTCGACATTCTGAGCCAGGTGTTTATTTGCTGGATGAAGGAGTTCTTTTTAACACCTAGAAGTGCTTTTGCAGCAGTTGTGCTCTGACCATCTGGAATTGCTGACATTTGAGTCCCAGTAGGATGGACTTGGAACAACGGTGCCTGTAGTTTGTATGAACTCTTTGGGCTGGAAAAATGGAGCTGTATAGGGATTTGATTCCACAATCTCTGTGTTAGGTTCTGTTAGGTTTTCATGTTTCCTCTCAAAACATTTTTATTACAAACCTAAGGATCACTACCAGAAAATTTAGCCAGTAGAAAACTGTTATTTAAAAAAAAATTTAGGCAAACCCTGATCACAAAACCTATTTTTTTGCATATATGGACATAAATTTTTAGGTAGGGACTAATGACTGACCAGATCATATGGCCAGACTAACTGCATATGAGGATTATAGTGTTTTTGTTGTCTAATGTCACTAAGAGACAAAAAACCCCATTATACTTCAGCTCTAAGTCTAATTGTTCTTTTGTGAAACCCTACAGTATTTTATTTCATATTCTGTGGGTCTATTTTTCTCCAACTTTTGTCTCCTGAAGTCAGTGAGAATCTTGAAATCTCCAGCTGTGCAATGACAGGACTAAAATAGCTGGTGGGTTTGATAGCGTGTTAAATGAATTGTGGGTACACTTTATTGTTTTAATAACAGCCTCATAGACACAAATGTGATGTGCTTGCCTGTGTGGGTCCCAAAATGATTTATTCCACTGAATGGTCCAGGGACAAAAGACAAAGAAATTGGGTGTGCAGGAGCTTTTATAGGGGGAGGCTTCAGGGGGAGGGTAAAATCTTTAACCAATGGGGAAAATGCAGGGGAGGATCACAGGGCGGGATTCACAATCCACAAACCAATGGGGAGCACAGGGGGCGGGGAACAGAGCAAACAAACCAATGGGGCGTGGAATATTAGGGCATTTCCAAGGGATTTCCAAGGCAGGGGGCTGGGGTAAGGTGGGATTGACAACTCAGAAAGAGGAGGAACAGAGAACATTCTAGAACATGGGGCTGAAGTGGAGGGTATAACTTGGACTAAACCAACAAAGTAGGGGAGAAGCAGAACAGACTGTTAGGAACAAAAACACACTGCAACACAAATGTACTAATCCATAGCAACATCAAAGAAATTTCAGTAAAATCAGGGTGAAGTTTTATGCAGCTCAGTATTTACATTCACATCAATTTTTTTTTTTGGGTGGGATGTGTGGGTTTTGTTGGTTTCTATGGTTTCTTGGGTTTGTGTTTGGTTTTTTTTTTGTTGTTGATGTTGGTTTTGATGTTTTTTTTCTTTCAGCATCCTTAAACTGTTAGACCTAATGGTGTGTACTTTCTCTTGTCCAGCAATACAAGGGGAGTATAAAACTTAGAAATTGTTATGTCTTACTACAGGAAATTAATAAAAAGCAGCAACCTGATCTGGCATATTAGGTTGGAATACTTGCCCTGACAGGATCTAGAGTTTCACATATAATGGCTTTTCCTACAGTTAGTTGCAAAAGAGAAGAGGATCTGTTATGCACCTGCATGCTGTTATTGTGAATGGTTGACCACGATTCCCTCTTGATTACCCTTTTCAATTCCATCTGTTGCTTTCATCCAACAGTTTTCTTCCCAATTTGTTGCATGCTCAGGAGCAAAGAAATAGTTTTTCTTTATTGAAATAGTTTTTCTTTATTGAAATACAAATAAATGTTCTACAGAGGGAAACATAGCCAATCACTGCAGGCCTTTATCCTGTTCTTAAGGGCACTTAGTGCTGAGATTCACTGATCAAATCTGCTCCCATCATATCGCAGGCTGCCCTGGCACAGCAGGAAAAGCCTCCTTTCATAGACAGAAATACCAGAACATGGAAATTCAGCTGATAACCCATTGAATTGTTTTTATATATTTTAATTGCCAAGATTTTAGGCAGAAAAAAGGTCACAGATCTTCACCATGCAGGGAGGAAAAGTGTGGGAACAGCAAATGTTATAACAGATGATGGCAGAGGAGGTTTAGGTCACCATTAAAACCTGCATTTTCAGAGTTTCACTCTTGTGTGGGAAGGATCTTGCTCTTGTAGGAGAATCTCTGTCTAGAAACCAGGTATCTCCTCCCTTAATTGCTGAAGATTGTCTTCAGTAGAAATATTCAAAATCTGTAAATTTAAACCTTCCAAATCCTATGTGGAGGACTTGACCTCTTGGAGCACGGAATGATTTGTTCCAGCGCCTTTGCTGTCACACTGGTTTTAGACTCCCACTCCTGTCACAGTGCCTTTGGTAAGCACTGCAGAGACACTTTGGGAATAGGTCCTGCCCTCCAGAGCTGAAAACTTGGAAATGTGAGATGGATGGAAATTGGGATCTTCTATAGACATGGAAATGATTGAGCTGAAAGGTCAAGTGACTGAAGCCAGGGTTACAGAGTGGATCTGGAGCAGCAGAACAGGTGCTGATCAGAGTCTGGTTTAGTGCTGTAAAAAAACCCACATTCTTCCCTTCTTGCTAATGTCACTATGTTACAAGCAAATTAATTTTATTTGAAGAGAACTTGGTGTTGGGCAGTTTCTGCTAGAAAACTGTGGGTAAGGCTATATTTGTTCAGCTTTTCTTTTGGAGCACAAACACACAGAGGCAGAGGTGCCTGCTCCCCTCCTTTGTGCTCCCTCTGATTTTACAAACAGCAAGCCAAGTTTGTTGAGAGGGCTGGAAATAATCTTCACATTGTCGTCTTCAAATGCCACAGCACCTGTAATCAGCTCAAAGTCAAGAGCTGTACACAAGTGTTGTCACCCCAGTGCAGCTGGGTTTGTGTTGTAATAGCAGAGAGGAGAATAGGAATAGCAAAGGAGGGGCTGGTGTGTTGTGGAGCAGCAGCAAGTGTTACATGCATGAAAGCAAAGTCCTATTCTTGTGCAGAAGCAATAGAATTCTCTCAGTAAAGGAGAACAAAGAAATATTGTATTACACAAAGCAGATGGGGTGAAATCCTTCTGTATCTGAAGTATCGACTGTACAGTGCAGCTTCTCTAAGTGAGGGGAAGAAAAACTTGATTTTTTCTCTCCCAACAGAGGTCCTGTCAGACTGAGATTTAAATGCTGAGCTACCCTAAAAATCCAGACCTATCCTAATACATGCATGAAAGATTACTTATTTATCTAAAAATACACAATTTTGGTAAGAATGTTTTGGTGGATTGTGATTTTGGTGACAAACAGAAGTAATACACCAAATTCTCATTTTTTCCTCCCTCAGGTTTTAGTAATCTGTATAAATTACTATGTAAATATTTTTCTTCCCAAGGATAAGGAAAATAAGCTCAAAATTAGCATCTTGGTGGAAGGAGTGTGGCCTGTAGAAAACTTAAGTGTGTATCTCTACCACCAAAGTCACTTGTCAATAGTGACTTCAAAAAATTCTAATTGAATATTTAGGTGCTGTTAAAAGTGGTCATATTAGATTGATTTTGGACTGCAGGTTCTATGTAATTGAGAAGAGATAGAATCAAATCCAGCTAAAACTCTCACTTTGTTTTTAAAAATAAAATTTAAAAATAGAAGCAAATTGGCTTAGGAGTGATAATTAGGATATTTGTTGTGTTGAAAGTAACTTTTTTACAATATTTGGCTTAATAACGTAAGCTATGTGTGCATCTACGCCTTTAATCATCACTTTAGTGATGCCATTTAGGTTTGTATTTTCTTTCATCAGATTTTGGGAGTTTAAGCTCTTGTTTTCCTTCTGCATCACTGTGAGGGCACACAGAACCTGCTTCTTCAATGGACTGAGTTCTGTCACAGGATGATTCCTTGGGTGAGGGTGTGACAGTAAACAAAACCAAATGAAACCCTAAAGCAGAGCAAAGACAGGGTATCTCAAGTTGATTTACAAAATGTATGCTAATCTCGCTTAAAAACAAGGAACAGTGGTTTTGTTCTTATTTTATGATGAAAATAAAAAAAAAAACCTCTGTTTTTTATATGAGAAAAAATCAAGGAAACTCTCTCAGTATTGCTACTGTTGAAATACAAAATTCAATATATTGTTTTAAAGTGGGAAATCTACCTTTGGCCCAAATGAGAAGCGAGGTGATGGATTAATTCATAATTGATGTTAATTACAACTTGTAGCTCCTTGGCTACCAGACACAGTTTTACCGGAGAAAAATGAAGTGGGGCTGACCTAATTAGTCTGTCATGTTGTCCCTTGTCACATAATGTGGTTGATCAGCTCATTCCTTAATTGTCTGTCCTTTTGGTGCTGCAGAGAGAATCCTTCTATTCATGGAAATACAAGGTACGTTTATAAAAAGAAAATATTAATTTATTAAGTTTTAAAACATTTCAGTGTTCAAGAGAATAGAAAAACCCATAATTCAAAATGTGATTTATGTTCTGTTACCTTGTTTCTGCCTTCACAAGTTTGCAAATACTGAGTCAGGCTGGTTTTCTGGAGGGACCTTTATTCTCCAGGGATTACTAGTTCCAGTGTCTCATTGTAATTTCATTGAGGATTTTCTTTTAACATATTCTTATATTAACAAATTAAATCTTAAGGTTATTTTATCCATTAGTACTATTTTAAAGGAACTGTTTGGTACTGCTTATGTATTTCTTCATTTTTGGTTTGAACTTGTCCTGTGGAACAGACGTGAAAACAGTTTCAGATAACACTTTTTACTGGCAATGATCAGCTCAGGTTCATGTCGAGCCACTCTGAGGATGAAGGTCCCAGTTCCAGGAAGAAATATGTAATTTCTTAGAACATCCCCATTTAACAAATTATTCAGGGATATGCTGCTTTGAGATGACAGGTTTAAATAATATGGACTTTAGTGTAGGCTTCACAGGTGGCCTAGAGCTTGCTTTATGCATTAGTGTCTTGCTGAATAGAAAACAACCACCAGTGAATATCAGAATATAATCTTTTGATAACAAGAAAATATATCTAAAGGTCTTTAATTTTCTTGTGGATATTGTACTGACTGTACTGGTAATACAAAACCTGCATAAGCTTACATGTATTCATGTGCAAAATTAACCCGACAGTTTGTAGTTTTCAGATGTGAAAACTTGTTTGCAAATATGCAAAATAATGCAAATTGCATTTTCAATCTGAGCAGAGATTTCATTGCAGCCTTTAGTGAAAACCAGCAAAAAATGGTTTATATTGAAATTCAAGTGTGTTTCATTTTTTTTCATGTTTGCAACCCGAGTGCAAGGTTGTTATGCCTAAAGCACATGGAACAGGATCTGTTCTCAAGGTAACACTTTTTAAAAGTGCACCCAGCAATGGTTTAAGCTAAATGAGGTTAGACTGCAGAAACAAACTCTGTCCTATCATTAGCTCTTTATGTTTCATTAGTTCCAACATTTGGAATCAGAATTCCACCGGGGTGAGCCTGCACAGGATTATTTTCTGCAGTGCTGACTCTCCTGATGCAGTGCTGACTCTGTCATTCTCCTCCGAGGACTGCAGGCTGGCACGAGTGGGAAACACATAATTCTCATTACATGTGCAAAGCCAGGAGCCAGGGAAACAAGCTTGACTAAATGCTTGGATTTCAACCAATGATGCAGCAAACTAATGCAGGTCCAGAGGATGAAAACTGTTGCTGTATATTCATCAGCTGAAAACTCTGTGAGCTTTAGGAATCAGTATTTATAACAAGGAACTGAGTATTCATCCAGTTAACCCTCTTTGGTTTAAAAGCATCAGGATTAACATTCCTGTGAATAGTGAAGGTACTTGTTCTTAATAACAATTAGTGATTTTATGCTGAAGGACACATGTGGCAGTTTTATTTTGAGTTGATGCGTTCCTTGGCAGCAGCAGCCAATAAAAGTGGGCAGAAATGTTCAGTACCAGTAGCTGCTGCAAGGACTCTTGTAGGTCGGTTTTTCTGACTATGCTTTCAAGCTAAGAAAGTCACATCAGCAGAGTTCCAGATGTCCTTGAGAGCTTGAGCTTAGAGCCCCTCGCTGTCACCACAGTGTGTAATTTTGCCTCTGTGTTTGTGGGCTGGCAGGGCTCCTTTCGAGCGCTGCCCTGCTCTTGCAGACAAGCTGTTTCCATTTATACAGCCCAGCTTCTGCCGCTTAAAAGCGTTTTCATCTATTTTTTCTTTACCTTTCCAAAAGCCCACAGAGTGCACAGCTGTTCATTAGGGTGTGTGACAGCTTAAATGGCTCTTGTCAACAGTTGCCCAGTTAGAAGAGCAGCAGTCCTCATTTGTGATGTTGAAACAAAATGATCTCTAGACAAGTCTTGTGTAGTTCTTAAAATATACTCTGGAATGTATTTTGTGAGGTAGGAAACAATTCAAACAGGAATAAAAAATGGTAAGATTTTTAGAACTTATTTTTGGAAGACCAACTTTTTCTCATGCTTACCAGCAAAGTTCTGGCCCTACATGAATCCCATGGTTATACCAACACTGTTTGACAAAAGTAGTCATGGTATAAAGGGAGTAACATTAGAAAGAGTAATATGTGTCAAATATAAAATGAAGGAGGATTTCCAACAGTTCCAACAAGATTTATTTCCTGAAATATTACATTTTCTCAAACACTCACAGTGCTTTTTAAATAGAGCAAGAAATTTGGCCTCCACTGAAACTAATCTTGGGTAAAACACTGACTCCTGTGGGGTTTGACCCCTACAGTTCTCAGACACTTCTGGCTGTGCTCTGTGGGGAAATCAGATCTGCAAACTCTGAAAGTGAAAATTCACCATGTTTTTTCCTAAATAGCTTTGTGAATAACTGTTGAAATCCAGGATGGATTTGAGATTGCAAAGCATTCGCTAAAACAGTGAGTGGGGGGAAGTGAATGGAAAGAGTTCGGTAACTTTGGTAAAAGTTGAAGCGACATAAAGGATTCCTTGAACAAATATTTATCCATCTACTTTAATGTGAACCTGTTTGGTATGTGCAGGTGAAATCAGCCTCAAAACTATTCAAGTTCTCTCACACTATTCTCTCACTCAACAGTACAACTTCAAGTTGTTTGTAGCTAATTCCAGAGCAGAGAAATACTTTGCTTACATGGAGAGAGAGCATGCATAAATAGAGTATCTGTCTTTTTGAAGAAGACAGAGCAATTAAAATCATTACAATTTATGCAGATAATTACACATAAATTATACACATAATATGTGTATAATTTATGTGTAGACAGGGGGGAAAGATTTCCTTTAATGGGGAAGTAAGGCTGAGAAAACTGAGAGGTGAGCTACTGATGTGAGAGATGACTGCAGATTTCAATTTCATGCTTTCCCTTTTCATATTCATTGATGCTATTTTATGAGCCTACTTCTGTAGAAAAGTCAGTCCTGACCTAGACCTCTTCAGAGAAAAAGCCTGAAAATTAGAGTGGAAGTGTGACGACCTCTGAGGGGAAAGAATTTGAAATGTTCTGTGTATACAGTACATCCTCCCATATCCTGTGGCTTCCTAATACCACAGGGGTTACTTGGTTTTCTTTTTTTTTCTGATTCATTTTTCAAAACTTGCTGATGTAATTGCAGATTGCTCTAAGTTTAGTTTTAACAGTTTGCCAAGCAAATACATAAATTCATGAGATCAAAAGATCTTACCATGGCTCTGTAAGGGTGTTGCTGTTCTGGAAGTTTCTAGACACAACTGGAATCATTACTGATATAAAGCTCTCATGCAAGTCCATATATTGCCCTGTAAACCTTTATTAAACTGGGGGAAAGGGTGACCTACTTGATAAATAAGGACTGGACTGTGCTGAGCAGCCTGGAAACAGATCATGGAATGCTCTAGCTTTTGTCTTTTAACATTAAAATACTTCAGCACTTCTGAAGCTCATCTGTAACCCAGAATAAGAGCAGTGTAACATAAACTCCCATCCCATCCCATCCCATCCCATCCCATCCCATCCCATCCCATCCCATCCCATCCCATCCCATCCCTTTTGTTCTTTTTTATTTTTTTATTTTTTTTTTAAATTTTATTTTTCTGAAACAGCTATCCCACTTTCCAGGGTATTTCAAAAACACAAAAATTTATTTTGGGTAAACTGACAACCCATACATTATGAACAAAGTCTCTGAGTTAGGAAAATCAAGAGATGAATGTTTTTTCATTTCCAATATTACTTGTCTTTAGGTCAGGACTATGGGTTATGAAGATTACTATTTATTGTGCTTTTTGGTTTTCAAGTAACTTTGTTTTAAAAGAAGGTAATTGTTTTTGCTGTAGCTGTTGTCTAAAGGGCACTGAGAATCCCAGAGTAGCTGCCTTAGGTGCAATAAATACATGCACAAACAACCAGACCATGAATGTATTTTACCCTTTATCTATGGGAATAGTAAACAGTGACTATGTGCCATGTTAAGACCTAAATTGGTCCTTTGTGCCACTGGAATTTTTTTCTTTAATGAAACATCAATTCACTTGGCGTTTTTATGAGCAGCCACTGTTTTTCTTTCTTTCTAGTGAAGCAAAACCTTACAGTGCTGCACTTTGCCACCTTTTTTCCTAACTATTTCTGGAGTGTCCTAATGGCTTTGCAAACTAATTTACTTCCTATTCCACTTCTCTTGCCAGCTTGGGTAAAAATGGCTTGACTGCATACAAAATAAAATATATCATAAAAAGAGAAAATAAAGGAAAAAATCATATTGAAGAACATGCAGGTTAGAGAGTGGTACAGCTGAGGGAGCAGAGGCTGTTGTCAGAACTGTAAGAACAGCTGCACTGAGCTGTATGTATTATTAGATATACTATAATATTATAGTATAAAATATAGCATAGTCTAAAGTATGCTAGGAAGGCAGAGTGGATGAAACTGGAGGATTTAATCTGTGCCACTCGAGACAGATCTGCAGCATTGTTTGAAATTAAGGTAATTTAAAATAAATATCCCTTTGAGGTGCTTCATGAAAATGTGATGAACTTGTCAGCAAAGCTGTAAGGGAGACCTGTGGAAACCAGAAATATCCACTAAAGGCAGCTGGTTACAGCCTCTGCAGGGGCCCAGTGAACAAATGGATTTATTCCCAAAGGGGGGAACAAGTCCCTTTGTTTTCCTTTAGGACTTTGGGTTAGGATCTGATTCTGTAAAATTCAGAGCAACTCTAGACATGCTGATAAAACTCAACCCCTGCATGAAGTCTGTGTCTGTATCACCTTTTGACAGTTTTCAAAGAGTTCTGCAGCTTGTGTTATGAATCCTAAACCCATCAGCCTCCTTCATCCTTTTGTTTGAGAAAGAATTAAAGATTTAGCTGGGTTCTTATGAATGTTACTGGTTATTGCACTGCACTGTGATTACTGATTAGCTGCTGTGTTTGCCAAAGATAGGATACTTGAACTTCAGAAATGTGGTAATAGTGACCTTCAGGATGCTTTTGGGAAGACCAAAGTCTTGCAGTGATAGATGCCAGGAATTATGAGGTACTAAACAGAGAGAAGTAAAAAGTTGTACTAGTGTGACTATTGCTTATAGAGTAAAATTCTCATTTTGTTGCAATATGAGCCACAAAACTGAGGTGCTCAGTGCATCCATTTTAACTTTCTCTTGGATCATTAGTGACAAACAGAGAATATGGTACATATAAATAGCCAGTTTGGTCTGTGTTCTGTCAGGGAACACCAAGAGATAACAAGAGCTGTGTAGATGTTTTTCACAACTGAGATGCAATTCAGGCTCTGTAGTTTCTGTCCAGTTTATCTGGAGGAAAAATAATTCCACCAACTGCAAACTTGGAATGCATGTGGAGTGGTGGTAGATGCAATCCCATAGTCATTCTTTCCAAAGCTTATTTTCCCATTTCATGCATGTGAACACAAATCCAGATGCTTGCTCTGCAGAAACATTGGTGCAGAAAACCAATTTTAATTAAACTTTATTAAAGTTTTAAATAAATGAATATTGTAAAGGATTCTCATTAAAGCTTGACAGCGGATGATTTCATTATTTTCCTTGGGTTAGCTAGTTTATAACAAGGCCAGGAAAAACAATCAGCTTTAAAATTGAGGCTATCCAGTCTTTTATTCACTGTTCCACCTACTATTTGATGAAGATAAATCAATGCACCAAGTGATCTGATCTGCAAATTGGAGGCTTTGAAAGCCTCTCAATCTAAGTCTAAAATACTCTTGCTATTGCTGCAATGGAATCTGCCATGACTTCTCACTGAGTAGATGCACTGGGCTCATTCTTTTTTTCACTCTAACATCTGAAGCTCTCAGCGGGATTTGCCAGCTTGTCTGTGGTGTGAATTTGCTTAGTGAGGACTCTGTGTAGTGCCAGGTGAACCTTTTCCATGCATTTCCATCCTTTTCCATGCATTTCCATCCTTTTCCATGCATTTCCATGCGTTCCCAGCAGTCTGCAGGGGAACTGGGAGGGTATTAGGCATAGGGAGGGATAGAAGGTGGTGAAAGAGTTGAAAGCACTGGTGCTGGGCATCTTTCCCTCACAATTTCTCACTATAATAATCTGTGGCAAAACCCAGTGTTCTGGTTTTGAAACATGAAATATTTTAGCATAAATTCACCTTGAAGATGGTGGAACCTTCCTCAGTTTCAGGCTTTGGGTTGTCAGAGTTTCTTCTTCACACTGTAACTTAATATCTGAATTCTTAAGAACCATAAAGCCCAAATCCAACAGGTGTAGCCCACACCCGTGGTACTGCTGGAAAACAAACCAGTCTGTAGCCTCAGGCCTCTGTCAGACAGGAAAGGAGAGCCCTGAAGCAGCACTGTGACCTGGCAAGAGGAATTTTCCCAACAGCAATGGTGGAGTCTTAAAAAAATAAAAAAAAAAAAAAATTAAAAAATTTAAAAGCTAAGCTTTGAAAACCTTTTTGCTTGCACAAAAAGTAGTGTGAGGTTGGCATGACAGTGCAGGCTAAAGGGCATTTTGGTGTTTAGCTTCACTGTGGTTAGAAATAGACTCCTGTGAAGGAAAGAATTGCCACCAGGATTTTGTGTTTGTCAGCCTTTTGAGGGAGATACGGGAGCTGACAAGGACCTCAGGAGAGGGCTGGTGATGCTGAAACAGGATTCCCCTGTCCCTTTTGGTACTTACTGGAGGTTTTGGATCTGCCACTTTCCAGCTGAAGAGCTCACATTTCATTCTTTCCAAAGAGATTGTAATCAGTAGTAGCCCATTGAGCTAATTGTTGGCTTGTTTGTGTGTTTGGAAACAGCAGAATTAAGAGAGAAATGAACAGAGGCAGGCTGCATTCTTAACAGAGTCCCAGAAATAAGAGTAATTTTCTGCGTGTTGAACAAGCCTGCAGCCAAAGTCTCTTTTGTCTGAAAGTGACATATTAGTCTCTGAGTTCCTTGGGAAAGAAGAAAATTACTGGCCAGTGGGGCCATTTATTTTTCTTTCTGTGCGTTTAAGGAAAAAGAAACACAGTCTGTTGCCTGGATCAAAAGGAGCTCACTCTACCACCCCTCTGCTTCCTGGTTCAGAGAACAAATCCCCATGGTGGTATTTTAAGGATGTTGCTCTGAATTTTGTTGCCCTTCCAGTTAAAATAAAATATAATTTTTTTGTAACTGCAAAGGAATTGGGTGTGTAGAACTCAATGAAATAATGGATTTATAGTTGAATCTCTCTCTTAATTGCTTCTCTATTGCACTCAGGGACTCAGCTGCATATCAAAGAGCAGAATTCATACACAGGTTATTCTTTGACCAAATTTCCTCCCTGCAAGTACAACAAGTAGATATGATTCATGTTGGGTAATAGAGCAATGGCTAAGAAGAACTAAATTTTTAGTTATCAAAATTCATGAGAGGTACAGAAGGGATGGGGTGGAGGGGAAAGATGTAAAGGGGTGAATTAACCTGTCATGGACAATGTAGTGGTAAAGTTGGACTAATCCTTGAGATCCAGTGGAAAGATTTAGGACTCATGCCTACACAGGAAGCAGCTGTAGCAGTTTGAGATGTTCCTACCCTTTGGCAGAGTGTGGGAGGAAAGTGAATTCTGAGATGAGTAAATACATGCTTCTGTTCTGTTTTGGGATGACCTTGCAGAGCTATTCCCTCAAGCTGGAGTTTGTGTCCCTCTTCTCTATGGCAATAACAGCATAAACTGGTTATGGAGTTCCTAAGCTTCTTGCTCTTAGAGGTGAACAGAACAAACTTCTAGATATTGTAGGCTTGAAAAAGTTACAGAGCACTGCAGCTTCTTAGAGGAGTTAATTTTCTGCTTTGGTACAGGAGGATCAAAATACCTTTGTGAAAGACAATTTTATGCATGTTAAAGAGAATAGTATAATGTTATAGTGTTGATATAACATACTCTAAAGTATAATAGGAAAGCAGAGGAGGTGAAACTTGAGAATTTCATCTGTGCCACTCAAGGCAGCTCAGCCTGCCAAGAGTGGGGTAATGCACACATGCCTTGGTGATGAAAAAGGGTCTTAACCTGTGTTCACTCACAGGGAGCTAGCACTTGGTAAATCTCCTTTTGAAACCACTTTGAGATTTCTGTCATTATTTCAAAGGCCTTTGCATGCCTTTGAGTATATTTTCTTCTCCCTTTGGAAGAATTCAGTTGATGAGCAGTATTATTTCTTCTGGTGAGAATACCAGGTCTGTGTTTCAAACCATATCTGTTTAATATATGTATCATATATATTTGTGTATGTTATGTATATATTAAAGTCCAGTAGAGAAATTCAGCTTAATGAAGCCCTATCTTATGTACATGAAGAATGAAATCTGTGTTTAAATGGGTCTGCTTTGCATGTATTGAGGCCTCTGGGAGCTGGCTTCCCTCCCAGTCTTTGCTGATCACTCTCCAAACACCTTACTGAGTGCTCTGAGATTTTATATGCATATATATGAACTTAAAAAGTCTAGAAAGTCTGGAAATCCATGTGGAAATTGCTTCCAAACTCTTGGCAAGCAGCCAGTGCAAATGTGAGAGAAAATGAGGATTTTTTTTTTTTTTTTCCAGTGAGCTCAGCAGTGTTTGGTACCTGGGTCCCTCCTGGGCACTTAGGGATGCATTCACATGCAGTGGAGCTGTAATTCTATGTGTTTCCCCATTACCCTTAACTCTAAATTTGTCTCCCAGCAGCAGTGCTGCATACTGAGAGTCCAGGGGGCTTTTTACACCTTTGTCCACGATGATGTCTCTTCTAATGAAATATAATGCTTACAATGCTTAATGGTTTTGTTTTAGAGCATGGTGTCAGGGGCAGGAATAGTGAACCCAGTTCTCCAGCCTCCCAGCTGAGTACTTAATAAACCCAAACCAATGCTTTGTCAGCTCAGAGCAGCCAAAACCACTTTGTATTTTATTCTTTCTGGCTATGATTTCAGCCTGCATCGTGTTAGTGTTTGATCTGTACCTGTGTATTCAGATATACACCAAAGGGATGGCAGGATAGAAGGTGCTTGAGATGGTAATCTCTCGTGTTTCTATCCAGTTTATTTTGTAGAGGTCCTGCACTAGGTGACTGCTAACTCATTGCTGTACAATTTTGGTTGGATGTTTAAGTCCCTTCTGAGTGCCCTCAGTCTTGCAAACCCTTGAAGCTGTTTTGTGCTTTGAAGAGCAGCAGGGGCTCAGCCTCTGGAGACCTCTCCATGTGTGCTGCCAGTGGCAGGACTGAATTATGGAGAAGCCAATTAGGATCCATACCCAACAAATTCTCCACTGAGATAAAGCAGTTGGCAGAGAGGTCTTGTTTCTGCTTAGAGAGGTGTTTCTTAATAACAGAAAGACCTTCCTAGCAGGTCTAGGAAGAATTTGATCACTGGAGAGTTTCTCAAGGAGGCGCTTGAAAGATTGTGGAGACTTGAATTTTCAGGATGATTTTCATGCCTGCCTTTCCTGCATGAGCTAGGATTTCAGATTTCTCCTGGATGCTTCTTGTTTTAACTCTCTTTCTCTGCCTGTGAACCTGGTGCAACTGAAGGAGGAGGGGAGGAGAGGCCAAAGACACTCAGCAGAAATCAGTCAACTACATTAAAAACACAGAAATGCCCTAAAGCTGGTTTTGCTGCTGAGATTGGAGGGAGGAAAAGATGTTAGGTGTCAGTAGGGCATCAGAGCTGTTGCAGAGTCCAGTCATCCCTGGGTTTTGAATTCCCAAACAGATTTTTGCAATAGTATGGTATTTCACTTTTGACTTCAGCTGTTTTAATCCCAAGGAGGAGGAATCCAGGGCAGCAGTGTCAGAAGAACTGCAGGTGAATGCAGAGCTGTAGGAGATTATTTTCAGTGACATCTGCTACAATAGCCTGGAATTGCCAGGCAGGATGCTTTTCTCCCTGTTCAGAAACCTTCTCACCAAGAGCAAATGAAATGTAGTTTTCAGGTCTATTGTCCCTGAAAAATGGTGCGAGATGCCCCTTCACACTGTTCAATCATTTGTTTGGCCAGCACTCTGCAGAGCTGGTGAGTTTTATACCTGTGGCTTTGATCCAAGAGTGACTTCCCCATAGCCCAGAGGGGGAATACCAGGGTGCCAGAGCAGAACTGACTTTATCTGAGTCCCTGACCACAGGGACAAGACAGATAAATACAAGGAAGAACTGTTGCATGAAATCCCAGGCGTGCCAACCATTGCTGCTTCATCTGTAGCCTCAATTGCTGTGATGCCTAGATTATTTTACAGGGAATTTCAGTCTCTATGGTGTGGTCTTTGGGAGTTCTTAAAGAGATTTTTCTGCTCCTCATCCTCAGAAATTGTGTGCACTCTTAACCTGCTCCTCAAACTAAAGCGTAAAAGCTGTGAATATAGAAATTACTTTCTTCGTGTCTTTACAGACTTGCTGACAAAACATTCAGGGATAGAAAAGACACAAAATGAACAAGCAGGTAACAGGCAAGTTTTTATGGAATTCCAAGTACAATGGTTCCTTCTGCCAGCTGAAAAGCTGTGTATGAAAAGAACTGCTGACTCAAATGGAAGAGCCAATTTAAATGTAAAAGTATTCTACTTTTCTTACTCTTCTTCTGCTGGCCTTGTAAAAATAAGATTTTGGGGCATTTGGGATAGATGTAGTGTGTCACTGTGTCACTGAGTTTCAAGCCACATATGGTTTTGTGGTTAAAACCAGCATCAAAATACGGGTGAGAAATCAGATTAATTTTTTCTGCTAAAACAAAAAACCTTCATGACAGTAGTGGTTTTACCCCTGAAGGTAGGATATATATCCATATGTCTCATTTAGGATTCACATTGAGGATCCTGTGGAGATTCACGTTACCTGCATGGTTTGAGGATTGCTTTTTATTTTATATATTTTTTAGGACTTTTTTTTTGTGATACAATTGTACTAAAAATGTATATAAATTCTCCTAAACCTGCTGCTGAACTTGTAAAACAGTTTCCCAAACAGCTGGATATGATGAATTTCAGATTTTAAGACCCTTTTTGACACAGTGCTTCCATCTGAGCTCAGGGATGGAAGAAGCAGCCTGTACTGTGGGCAGCGTTGGCTTTCCCAGAACTTGCTTTATAAAGTGCCCAGAAGATGGTGCCATGGTGTTGGTTTTGGCTACAGGAATGCTGAGCTCTTGAGGTTTCCTTTGGGTTTAAATTAAATCAAGTCATTTTATATGCTCTGATCAGAAGCTAACGTTTTAAGAAATGGAATTTTAAAAATAACTGTGGAGGTACTGTGTGTTTTTGCTGAAGAAAGCAGCTGGATTTGATACACATGGCTGAAATACCTCCAATGTCCTTATAAACAGAAGCAGTTTTTTAGGGAAGCCATGACTTTGCTTAATCCCTGTTCATGGAGAGGTGCAGTCATTGTCACTCAGGGCTCTCAAAGCACTTGGCACAGTTGGGTTCAGCACCTTTGCCTCCTGTGAGAAACAGGAGTTGCTTAATGCTGTGTCCATAGGAAGCAAGTCAGTTCTTAGTAGTCTGCAGTTCAAAACCAGATGCTTTCTACCCCATACAGTCATTTCATGATGTTAATAATCAATGCCAGACAAGACACCTCTGTATTTCCACTTAATAGTGATTAATAATGACTATTAATTAATAATTAGAAGCTGCTTTTTTTTGAAAGGTAGGTAAACAAGTCTGTCTATTTGTTCTTGGTGCTGCCCACCTAATACAAAATCAAAAGGTTCATTTGGTGCTGGAAATTTCAGACTGAAATGCTGCAGGCTGAGACACCACTTCTGGGTACAAGAACAGTTGATTGCCCAGCCTTTACAACTCTTAGGCAAAAACTGTAACCAATCAAACAAATAATCCCCACAAATGTGTGTGTGTGTGTATATCTATGTATAAGTTTGAGTCACAATTAGCAGAAATCACAGTAAGGAAAAAACCTTACTCCTAGAGCAGTGAAAAGGTGATACAAATTATTTTTCCCTCTCTAATCCCCTTAAAATATGCCTGCCAATTTGTCAAAGCTTCTGGGAGTCTATGATGTTAAAAAATGCATGCTGAGGAATGGAGAGAAGTTGTATAGCCCTGCAGAGACTTGAATCCTTTGCAGCAGATTCTGCTTCTATGTTCTCTTTTACTCCATTTCTGAGTAAGCTACACAAATTTAGCTTTACAGCCAGAAGAAGTGAGTAAGGAGAAAATCATGTCATCTTTGGGGACAAGATTCAAACAGTGTCTAGAAGAGCAAACACAAATCCCTCTAGGGCTGTATGGGCTTGCTTCAACGATTTGCTCATAGGGTTTAAAAAAATATAAATTAAATTTCTTGCCAACCTCCTGTTAATAATGGAGAAGCCCTCATAGAACTGGAGGACCTCAACAATGGGGATGCCCCAAAAGTGCAATAGGTTTTATTGTGATCATGAAACCACACTGTATAAATATTTTAAATCTCTTAAAATTGTGTTTCTAACTCTCCCTTTCATGGGCTCCTGAAGGCAGCGTTTATGTGAGTTAAATGCTTCTGGAAACCCAGGAAAATGCAATAAAATTAAATTCAATACTGACCTACCCACATTCCTGTGCCTGCTGCTGCTGGATTTTGGTGGCTAATAAGCCATGGGCCACTTAGTGTTTGTTTCAGCAAATATGAGCACTGGAATCCAAATTCAGATCTAGTGTTCAAACACTAACTTCTTTTAAACTCTTGTGAAGTGGAAGCATGGAAGAAGCAGTGAGGCTGGTTCTTGAAGGAGGAAATGGAGCAGTTGTTGTTTTACTGATATTTTTAAGTTTAGCCAGCACTGATGCCACTCCTGTTGAGTGACACAAGTGTGATGTGTCCCACCTGGAAACACAGACCTCGTGAGGAAGCAGAGTAGGACACCTAGGTTTTGAACTTCAGCCTTTAATTCCCTGACCACTTTTGAGTGAGAGAGCTTCTTGCTTGCGATACAAGGGGTTAATTTGCAACATGACATCAGCTGGCCTTTCACTGAGAGGCAGTGTCAGATCTGCTGACTGATGTGCTTTCTGAAAGTGCTTCCCTGCTAAACTGGCTCTGATTAATAAAATATATGAAGGCAAAGAAAAATTAGTCCTCCCTAGGTGAGGTTTTTTTTTATACTTATGACTAATTTACATGTGCAAGACCTTAAAGGCCTGTTTTTTCAGGTTGTTATGCTTGCATTTTAAGCCTTCAGACACAGAACTGGTATAAACTGGAAGCTTTGTAGTTGTTTTGGCACAAGGCTTTGTTTAAACTAATCACCTTTGGTGAGAGACAGGGTGCTACAAGAATAGAGTTGAATGACTTTTGGGATGGATAGGTTGAATTTCTGGTGGATTTTCAGGCAAAGCTTTTCCACAGTTGTGGCCAAGAGGGATTAGTCCATAATGCTGGAATTTTTACAAAGCTATGAAAATACTTAAAAACCCCATCCTCCTCTTGCTCTGTATAGGTTACTGAGGAATATAAAGGTGATGGCTCACTTGGCATTCAGTGCACAAAAAGGGTGTGTACCTAACTGGCAGATTTCTGCCAGCAGATTTCTGAGATGCAGTTGTTGCAGATTCCTCTTTTGGGAATGATTATTCAGGAAATCACTTTATTTAAAAATCTTCCATGGAATTTAAGCACACTATGTTTGGGGCAGACAGCACAGACCAATTGCACAGCCCTGCTTTTCAACTCATTCAGCAAGATTGCAGCACACATTTCCTGCTTTTTAAGCCCACTGGATGTTTATGGACTCCTCTACTGCACAGGCTCTTTTCCCACACAGGGTGAGGCAAAAGGCACTTGCTGTTTTACCCACTGTGCAGCAATCATGGCTCAGTGACTGCAGAGACTAATTAAAGTTAGTCAGGAAGAGTAAAACCAACTCAGAGGCTTGCAGAGTTGTCCTACTTATTTGATACTCTCCTAATACTCAGAAATCAAGTCTTTTAATCTCACACATTAAAGCTTCAGGCATTACTAAATTAAACAGATTATTTACTTATTTGATTCTCCTGTTTAGGGACAGCACAGCTGATGTATCTGTTGAGAAAAGGAGAGAGAGAGAGGTGTATACAGCCCCCTATTTCCTGATAAAATGCATGCACTGGCTTTATACACAGCATCTTATGTTTGTAGTTAATGTCACTGTCACTCAAGCTAAACTTTCTACCACATCCCAGTTATGGTTAGGAAAGTACATTCCCTACAGAAAAGAAGTAACTTAAGAGATAATGGAATATTAGAGTTTTAAGTATATTTTAAATCTGTTGAGCAAAGCTGAAGCAGTGAACAAAAGTCATTGCTGTGCATTATTCTTTATCTTTTTGCTTTTAATGGTCTGATTTGAATTTTGAATGCTTTGTCTAAGCAGCAGTACTGCAGGACTCAGTGGGACCCCTTCTGTCTCTTTTATTTAAATGAATATGAACTAACTTTTTCAAAATTCTGAGATTTCCCTTTCTGAAACTCTCTATTTTTTTTATATACCTGGTTCATTCCAACTGAAATATATACTGTATTCTAGAAGTCCTCCTCCCTTTTTCTTCTTTGCCAGGCAACGGGAAATTGGTGTTCCCCATAAATTTTAGAGAAGTAAGTCATGAATAACCTCTGTAGGTTTTTCACAGATGGTTGTTGCTCCCTTGGCTCAGGGCATTTTCCTTCCTGTCATTTGTATGTGTAACTTTTCTCTAAAAAATCCTTCACCACAGGTGATAATCTGGCTCTTTGACTCCACCAGAACTAGAACAGGAATGGGATGGGCAAAGTGATCTCACAGGCTGGGCCTTGCTTCAGACTGTCCTCTCCTGCATGTCCTGAAGCCACTACAGAACCTGGCAGAAACAAAGCAGAAAAGATTTATTGAGGAGGCTTTTTTTTACAGTTAGGGCTACACAGATTATAGCAATCATCATAATGAATTTAGTATAATATGGAATAGAGAGAAAAGGGTAAGTATTTAATCAAACAGCATTGAGTCCCAAAGGAAGGATAAAAGAGATATAGGAGTTGCAGCTTGATTTTTAAAGATTTATCACCCAATTTATTCACTTTATTTCAGACAGATTAAATCTTAAAACCCAGATATCACCATGCAAATATCAACAGGAATAAGCATCTCTTTGGAGACAAGTATTTAAGTCCGGTTATTTAGCCAACCAACTCGAACTTTTTCTTCTGAAACATGCCTTTCACCTCCCTTACCTGCAATGCAGATCAGTTGTGTTCAGTTTGGCCTGCATGGATAATTTCCAGTGTTTCAGGATGTGAAACAAGGTGAGAATGCCTGCAGTGGGCTGAGGGAACTGGACATCTGTATGTTGAAAAAATACCTGCTATATGTAAAAATAGCCCAACTGTCTCTATGTCTCATGTTAACTAAGGTGTTGATCCCACTTGTTCCCAGCATTTCTGGGTTTGAAAAACAGTCGACCACTTCTTTCCAAATTCAGGCCTCTGGCTGTTTCAGCCTGAAGAGATAAGTACCAAAAACATCTTGTCTGATCAATAGTTTATTAAAACCTTTGCCAAAGCCAGAAAGGAAAATGTTAATGCCATTGCAATAGAAATCTGGGGGACGAGTGAAGCCTTTATAACCAAATGTGGTGCATTCAGTCCCTTCTTGTGATTTTTGCTTAAGGGTCATGGAACAGAATGACACAGAAACAATAAGGCCAGAAAAACCCCCTGAGGTCATCGAATCCAACACTTCACCAAACACTGGCAATGCCACCACTAAACCATGTCCCCAAGTGCCACATTCAGGTGTTTTGAATGCTGCCAGGGAAGTCAAACCACTTTTCAGCCCAGAACTGATGTGGGGAGGCAGCTCTTCTGGGCCCTGCCTCTCTTCTTCTTTATCCCTATGTTCATCCCTGGATAACCAACTTGCACTTCCCTGAAGAAACCAGCTCCTTTGAATTGTTTTTCTAGTGTTGCCTTTTGTTTTTGTTTCTTTTGCTGTCATCCACGTTGCAGCTGCTGGGGTTACCACTGTTATTACAGCTGTTAATATTGCATGATCAAATGAATTGTTAATCGTTGAGCCTCTGAAGAGCAGACAGGGGCTGCTCACTGCCTCCAGGACACGTGGGAGGCTGTCAGGGATAGCTGGGACCTGGTGTCAGATCAATCATGCACTGGAGGCTAGCATCAGAAGGTGGTTTTGGAAGTGAGGAAGCAGATCCAGTGTTGAGAATATTCCTCAAACAGATGCATTCCTCCCTGTTGCTGAAAGGTTCCCCTTGAGGTGTCAGCCTGCCTTAGCTGTAGTTACCTGACAGGTAAAAGTGCTACCAGCTCATGTTTCTCCTGGTGTAGGAAATATTTTTGTGTCCTGCACTGTAGGACCTGTTTAGAGATGTTTACAATGTGCAAAATTAATCATATCAGTGCTGAGGAATGCTGATTTTGGTTTTTGTCTCTCTCCCCTCCCTTTCCAACAAGGCCCAGCTGTCTCTGAGCACTGCTGCCTGCCTTGGCACCCTGCTGTTATTTTAGGAAAGTTGATGCAGATTTGCTGTTTTCACTTATTTTTTTATGAACATTGAAGATATTTTGCCTCCTAGGCAACACACTTCCCCCCCAACCCCATTTTTAGCTCTCCCAACAGTATTAGGGAATACTACTTAGAAGCACAAAAGGGAAAAACTGGAGAGCAGCTTGATGAGTGCTGCTCTCATTTGAGAGCAGACAAATCATTCCATATGAAATTGATGTGGTATGACAGCATAAAGAGCAAATGTAATTTCATCTTGCATTATTATTTATTAGATTTATAACAAAACTGCAGTTACAGGGTAGCCTTGCTCATTCAAATACGCTGAGACAGGATCAGTTTGCACACAAGTAAATGTTAATAGTATTGCAGTGAAGCTGCTGTTAGCACAGAAATGCATTCATTAGAGACAGTGGTGAGGTTTTACTTTGAAATAATGAATCTGTGACTTAAAAGCATGTACATTAAGTTCCAAAGCCCACTTGTGGTGGCACTGGCCCCAGAACAGCGGAGGTGTCAACAGAACTTCATCACAGTGACATTCCTTAAATCTCCTCAAGTCACTTCTGTAAAGGAAGCTCTGTCTACACATGGATGTCCCATTTATTGTTTCTGCTTCTGTTGATAAATAGAGTTGGTGAAATATAGCTATTTTAATTTTGTTTTAATAAAATTAATTTTATTTTTTCTCTTCTAGCTTTGCCAAAAATCCCTAAACCCTCTAAATATCTCTGTGCTGGTGTCACAGTTAGCAGAGAATCTTCCCTGATTCTCTTCAAATGTATCCACCTGAACTGAGAGGCTGCAATGTTAGAAAATGCAAAAGCAAACAAAAAAACCTTATTTTTGGAAAAACAAATTTCCATTTTTCCCTTGAATCTTACATCTTAGTCGATAGATAACAAGGGTGGAGGATGGAGAGAACTATGCAGAAGGATCCTGGGGAACATCAGCCTACCTGCCTTTTAATCTGCATGGATTCTATTTCAATTACAGTAATTTCATCTACAGAAGTGAAAATTGCACTGATTAAATACAACAGTGCTCTTTGACAACTGGCTTTTGGGAAGACGTTCACATAGGAGCACGACTGCTGTAAAGAAAGATAAATCCTTGCAGGTCCACTTACTTTACTTCAGAAGGGGTGCAAGGGAAGGTGATGATATGCTCTGGTGTTTGGTGGTTTGTTTTTTTTTTTCTATTGATAAATTGCACCTTAAGAATGTTTTCACTTAGAAAACAAGACAGCAGGAATCTAAAAGGAGCTTGCAGAAGGATAACAAAAGGCTTCCAACATTCCAATTAAATAAATTTATCCAATTTTCCCTTTTTTCGCAGCATGAGATGGGTAAAACATGGACAGACGCCGTGGATAGTGGATGTGTGGGACCATATCCTTGTTCCATTGACTGCCAGAGAATGAGTGCTCCTGGGTGGATGTTGGCAGGCTGCTGGAGACACTGGTGGGTCTGGTGGAGGTGGGACTGTTGACATGTGCTGGAAGCCGTGGATCCTTCCAGCCCAGAGTGGATTCGCATCCCCACGGCTCAGAGCGTAGCTTAAATCTGCAGCCAGACCAGGTAACACTCGCTGGCCCCTCATTCTCTGCTGTTTTGGTCCTGCTAAAACATCAGCCCAACGTGTGTGTTGGAAAAGAAGACCATCAGGGAGAAGAAAGAGTGAGTAGACTGTGCTGGAGCTGGTCCACACTTGTAAGTGTAAGTTAATGATCAAATGTAATCATAGGGAAACTCATTTTCTTGAGAGCATACATTTAAAAAGAGATATTAACACTGTAGTGTGGTAATCAGACACTGCAATATCCATGATAGAATGCCAATGTTCCAGACATCTGACAAATCCAGCATTTGTTATTTACCTATCCAAAATACTTTGCTTTGAAAAAGCAGTGCTGAGTGCCAGCCAGAAGGGTATTCATTACAAATTCAATGCAACATGCAGTCAGCTTCAGCACAGAGCTGACTGTGGCTCTACTTATAAGGCAGAAAGTATATTAATTGGTCCATAATTCAAGCTGAAATAAGGAATAGAGAGAGATAAGATGAGCTGTCAAGGGAAGTAGCTACATTCACTGCTGAATTTTGGGGAGTGAGTTGAGGGAAAGGAGCACTTACCCTTGAGAACTGCACAAGATAATTTGTAAAGTCATTAGTCTTATGAATTATTTTGACTGTTATTGTTATTAATTTTTTGTACTGAAGTAGCACTTGGAGAAAGGAGTTATGCTAAAAATCCTCCTGACTTCTGCTAAAGCACACAATAAAAAGGCAGTCTTTCCCCTGAAGAGCTTTCAGTCTTAATGCCACTCCATATTCGCAGTGTTCATCATTTCATCTGGTATTTCCATCCTCTTTTATTCTGGTACATAGCACCTGAACTTCTTTCTCAGAGCTGTGTTGGTGTTTGGCAAATCTGAAATTCATGCATCTGCACTTTTATGTCTGACTATTGTTTGGTTTTCCTCTGCTCAGTGGTTCTTTTTCTCACAGTTAACATTCCACTTCTCTTATTCCCTTCTCTCCTTTTCTGCAATTTCTTGTATTGTCCCAGTCTCCATTTTTAAACCTTTGTCCCAGTTCTCTCTTATTTTCCATGGATGCTTTTTTGCCTGACATTTTCCCTCTTGGTTCTTCTTGCAATTTTGGGGGAGATCTGTGAACAAACAACTCCCGCCATCATCTGTCCAAAGGCAATTTTTCTGGTGAATTGCTCTATCCCTCTTCACTTTCCATATCCATCAAGAATCCTCCAAGAGGGAAAGGTCATGGGGAGAAAGCACAACTTTTAATAGAGAAGATGATTGCATTGCATTAGGGAGAGAAGCATTGCCAGCAGGTCGAGGGAAGTGATCCTGCCCCTCTACTCACAATTTCTGGGGGGCCTGAATCTGGAGAGTCTTTAGTACAAGGCAAGTACACTGAATTTATTTTGGATAAAACCTGGGTATTACAGATTTTATAAGTAAATAAGCATTGGGTGCTCCCTTCCAAAGCTGTCTATTGGATCATTGTGAAGAAATAGAAATTTGGCAAAAGCACCAAGTCAATTGTCATCAGCTTGTCCCTCAGCTCTGCTGTTAATTGTGGTAGTTTGTTTGCAATAATTCCAGCTCTACTGCCAGGGCAGCCTTTAAACAGAATTGCTGTTTTTGTAACAACTGTTATTGTTCAAGAACTGCATTTTTCAATTAGGGGGAATATATGAGATACATTATCTGTAACAATCTCTTTTAATGATACCAACAGATATAATAATTAGTCCAGTGTATGAAATTAAAGATATTTGAATAATTATAGTGTAATCAAGTCAAAATTACTGATGTCTTTATTTGAGGCTAGATTGTATGGAAAACACCACAGGAAAATAAGTGTTTTGTAATCTAAAAGGCAGTAGTATTTGATAGCACATTTGCATATATAGCATCAATAAATTTGGTTTATGCCTTCCAAAGATTTAAAATATAAATAATGGTCATTAGGCCAGGTTTCAGAGGCTTGGGTATGACAGCAACTCCTTTTGTGGTTCAGTCAGGTGGATTTGCAGCATAAAGGTGAATTTAATGGTGCTCAACAGGGTGGCTCAGAAATATCTGCATTCTAAATGCCTGTTTATTGTATTTTCTTGGGAAAGTTTCACTATTTTCAGTTCCCTTCTCCCCTTTCTTGTCTGATGCTGCACATGCTCTTTAATCAAAGATAAATAAAGAAAAAGACCAGGGAGCCCGGAGACATCTAGGGAAAAACAGTAATTTTTTTATTATGTGGAAATAAAAACAAGAGCCCCCTGAAAAGCAAGCAAACAAAACCAAACCAAATTAAACATAAGCAAAAAAAAAAAAAGAGACCACACATGAACCCCAAATTCCCAGCTACCCCCTCACTCCATCTCCTTTTCAGACTTTGAAGAAATCAACCTCATATGTAATTCTTTACCTTTAATAGCAGGTGCTGACTCACCAAGCCAGAGGAGGCACAGTTCAGAGGTCTGGCAGAATTACAGCTGGTGGGCTTCAGGCATTGCCTGTGTCAAAGGAGAACTGGAAATAGTTGTTTATTTATGTGTATGAAAAAGATGGTAAGGAAGTATTTTTATCATTTGACTTTACTGCAGGAACTTATAAAGGCTATGTTTATATTTTATTTTCTTGAGGGATGTAATTCCCCAAAGTAATATAAAATATTGGTGGTAAAACCTCAGTTTTCAAGCTGGGGTCTGAATTTTAAAGGGGGCTTCTGAGAGACAGTGCTGATACCTATGGTTGGTAAATTGAGCTCTGAGCCCGTGCTGGTGGTGTAGATGAGGGGCTACAGAGATGCATTTAAAAATAAAACTTCTTTCCAACTTGCCCATACAAACAGAAACACTTGACCCTCAAGAAGGTAACAGGCATCTCATGATTTATTGTAGACTAGAGTTCATTCTTTTACCTGACAGAAAAACATTTGCAAGTGCAAAGGGACTGATTCAGAGGGAATTGACTCTATTAACTGCAATTTTTCATCCACTTTTCCACATCAGCAGCGAATTTACCTTTTCTCTGGGTTTGACGTCGAGTATCTTTAGTGTCCTGAAGGTCACAAGTGTTTCTCCAGCCCCATGGGTGCAATAACCAACAAGATGAATAATCCATGCAGGATTTGCTTTGCATTACACAGAGGATGCTGGGAAAACAGGAGACTTCTTTACTTCCAATGTGGTTATTTAATGAGTGTGCGATTCATTTTATAGTTTGTTATTACTAAAAAATAATTGCAAAACAGAGCAAATACTAGTTTTGCAGTAAAGACAATGAAAACAAACAGGAAAGTAATTTTAGGATTTGAGATGAGGTTTTAAAACAGGATGTTTCTATGTTTCTATAGACAGTTTATTTTACATGAAGACCTCTCTGATGAAGACCCCCCACGCCACCTCCAGTCCTTTGAAAGCAAGATGAATAACTAGATTTCTCACAGAGAAACATTCTGCAGCTTTTACTAGATGCAAGCATACTTCCAGAAAGCTTAGAATTGCTAAGAGGTAAATTGATGAAATTTATCCTAAATGCCCATTTCAGCAGGTTAGGAAATGGATCCCCTGGTTTTGGTGTGTCACACAGAATGATTTGAGACCTGACCTTTTAATGAGTTTTGCCAATACAATTGAATAATTTTTACTCAAAATTTATTTACTTCTTCAGTGTCTTGCTTAATTTGATTTGTGAATCTATTATATTTTTTTCTTTTGCTTTAAAGCCATGGTTTTTATATTCAGTTTTTTGAATGCTTCAGTAGTAACTTCTGTTATCCTTGACATTTCTGTGTCACCATAATATGAACTGCTGCAGTGGGAAACTTGATCCTCTAATCTGTCTAGCACAGATGCATTGTTCGTACAGAGACATTTTCTAATTCAGTGTGTTTATTAACAGCTCTGAGCACTCTGTCTGTGCTGGCATCTGCAATAGGTGCAGTTTTATTAATGGAAACTGTAGTCAAAGAGTGCCCTCATGTCTGGTTCTACTGGCTGGAATGACTGGTCCATATGATTGCAGGATTCAGCTCTCTGCCTTTTGGTTGAAGCAGCTGTAAGATGTATATAAATGTACATAAATACAGATGTGTGTTTATGTATCCAGGTTTCCAGTTTATCAACTCTTTTATGGGAAGGCAGATCTGAATATTAACCCAAACTTTCCTAAGTTTTCCTAGGAATCCTAAAAATAACTTGTGATAGTTGTTCAAGAAAACATTCTGGCAGTTTTGGGCTTTCAGATGAGTGTTCAGTTTTCTGTAGGAAAGAGTTGTTTTTTTTTCTGGGATGTTTCTCCAGAACCTCTGGCTTAGCAGATGGAACATTTCTGACCACTCATATTATTTTATTACTTTATTTCTCATCTGTTTAGTCTCAAAATGGAATTGGTTATGACAAATAACTGGCTACTGGTCTGGATGAGTTTGCAGGGTAAGTGATCTTTCCACTTTCATTTGAATTCTGGAAAAGACACATAGCAAAGTGTGATTACAAAATATATATAAATACTCTAATAAACTTGGTATTCTTCTTAATAAATATTAAAAATAAAATTATTATTATTATTTTGACAAAACCAATATCTGGATCTACAAGTGCTTTTAATAAATTCAAAACAAACTGCTTTACTGTATGTAGAAAATCACAGGATGGGGTGGAAGATTAGTGATGTGATGTTGGTACAGTTCAGCTGAAGACTATTGGCAAATAGCATCATAACATTCAGAAAGGGGATCGAATAGTACACATAGGTGTCTTGGTTTGAAAAGACAGGTGTCTGCTGAGGAAGACAGGAAATGGAAATGGAAAAATGTAAACACCCCTCCTCGGAATTATTATAATCTTGAAATCAAGGGGCTCTCAGGGAAATATATGGGAATAGGAATAACAGTTCTTTACTAGGAAAATTAAAATAAAATGCAGTAGTACAAAAAAACCCAGACCACTGACAAAGTCAAAACACAAGGTGACAGCCTGTTGGTCAGGGTGTTGGTAGCAGTCCCATTAAATGGTGGCTGCAGTCCTCCTGGAGTGACAGATGAGCTTCTGTTGAAGCAATGATCCTGTAGAAGGGTGGAGTTTTCCTCTGAAGGTCCAGTGGTGTAGATGGGTCTGGTCTTCCTCTGGGGCCCAGTGGAGAAAGGCTGCTGTGGTGTTCCAAATCTCAGATTCTATCCAGGAATGCTTGGCTCCTCCCCTGGGGTGGAGCACCTCACACTGGGATGATGTCATTTTATCAGTCCTGCAGTGAGACCCAATGGCCCATGAACAGAAGAGATCCCCCTGGAGTTATGAGGGATGGGTCATGGAAGAGATAAAGAACACTGCCAAAACTGGTTTCAACAGATGGGAATAGAATACATACTTTTGGTTACATCTTGCATTGCAACTCAGGACAATAGGAAATAAATACTGCACCCCCATGAAACGAGGATTCATCTCACTTATGATTATTCCATGTTGGAGGCATGATAGAAAAGTGTATTCCTGGTGTACCAAAACTTTCTTCACTCTCTCTTTCCCTTCAAAAATAGCCCAAGGAAAAAAAGGTTATACACACAGTCTCCCAGAAAGAAGCAGGATGAACAGATCCCTCAAGCTGAAAAGCAAGAAAGTCCTCAGTTCTTTATTTGGTAATAGAAAACTAATAATGTTTTCTATTACCAAATGCTCTGTAATCTGAAAACTAAAAACAACAGCAAATGTTATTCCTATTTACCTGTCTGTATGTGCTATATTATAAACATGCTCAAAGGTTTATTTTTTGTTTTTGTTTCAGAAATACTCATTAATGACTGTGATTTATTGTCAAGATAATATAAACTGGTTGGGAAAAACGTAAGTTTACAACATGCAACTGTTTTGAAAAAATGGGAATTTATTTTTCTCAAGAGTTGGCACATTTATTAGGAAGTCCTTTTTCTTGGAGAAACAAGTCAGTGCTAGATGGTGAGGCAAAGGAGTTAGAAGTTTAGCGATTAATTGATTAGGGATAGCTAACTTGGAAATGTGTATTATCTTTAAAATGAATTCTGCTTGGTAGAAAATGTATATTGTCTCTGTGACCTCTGCTGTGCTTTCAAAAGCAGATGGACATCTGCTGTGCTGGCAAAACAGCGTGAAAGAACGCAGCACTCTTGTGATGAGGAAGGAGCTGTAACCTAAAGACAGGATGGAGACAGGAATGCAGAGACTGAGATAGGAAGGATTGCTTAGATCCCAAAACTGGCCAGGACTAGTCTTGTAGCTTGGACTCTGACCAAGGGGGCAGGGAGCACGTGTGAAGAGGAAAGGTGAAGAGTTCAGATGTGAAGAAGAGCTTGGAAGCCTTCATCAAAGACCACTGATGACCCCTAAACTGGGCAGACACAAGCACAGACAGCACCTGGAGCTAATTACCATACAAAGTCAGGCTAGGCGGGGCTAGGGAATGAAAATGTATCGGGCATTTTGTGTAATCCTAGATTGTAGAGAATAAAAGGGAAACAGCCATTGCTTTCAGTGCATGTGCCTTTGGGAATGATCCCAGATGTGCCTGGTGCTGGATAAATACATATCTACCTTACAGCTTTAATGAGTTGTGGAGTCTTTCTGCATATCATTGGTTTCATCCTTTATTGACAATGGCATTTTGGATTTGGCAGCTGATTTGGAAAAGTGTTTTCAGTTGAAGTTGTTGGCATAGTCATAGAATGATGGTATAGTGAAGACAAAATAATTTCATTTTAAGGCCACTGAAAGCTGCAGTGAAATCGCAGAAGAAATATCTGCTCACATTGCAGCTTAACATGCTAAAGACCCACAAGGAGATTGCTGCAAAAAGGTATGTTTTGACAATCTTGGAAATAAAGTGTTTCTGTTTCACTGTTACCAGGTGCTTTTGTTCCCCAGTAACTTCAAGACACCTATTTTGTATTGAGTCTAGTTATTCCTTGTCATTCCCATGCCTTGCTTCTTCAGATTTCCCCTAAATTTGCTGCTCAGTTTACCCACCTTTGTTTCTTCCTGTATCTTTGTGCTATTCCTTCCAAATGCTGAAGAGTGTCAGTGCAAACCTTCTATGTACATATTTCTTACCATCTCTGGCATCTTCCCTACTTAAATTTTCTTGGGAAGCTGTACATCAGTGTCCCTAATAAAAGTTGTTGTTTGAGAGTCCTGTGGCACCTGTAAAAACCAGAAATATGTGACTACACATCTATACATCTTCAATTCGATGTTTTGGGTGGCTTTGTGCAAAATGAAAAACCAAAAACTACTGAAGGTACACAGAGAGATTTTAGCAAATGGTGCTCAGAAATTTCCTGGTAGCAAGCAGATATTTCCTTTTGCAAATTTACACTAAATATAGATGAGGTGTGAAATCCACTGGACCTGAGTACTCTGCAGTTGTCCATTGCATTCATAATTTCTGTTTTCACTGACCCTTACTAGGGAGTTACTGAGCCCAGTGCCATAATTTGCAGCAAATAGCCCTTATTAAATGAGGAATTGCTGTGAGAATGATGAATTTATATAGTGATACCTTCCACAAGATCAGATCTAATGAAAGGTCAGCTGGTATAATTTCTTATGTAAATGAGTTTTCTAGTTTGTTTCTCTTTCTACTTGGGCTGTTGCCTAGGCTGTCATCAGACTTCAAAGAAATTCATTATTCTTCCAGCTCTTGACTTTAAACGGAATGCTTGCTGAACCTAATTGATGCTGCAGAATGTCTCTTTGCAGGGCAAAGAGAATTGTGCAAGAGTAATTCAGTCTATTGAGCTACTCACAGCCATTGTGTTTGACTGTGCCCTACTGACACTGTATTTTTTTTCTGAGAAATATTGGAAATCATTTTCACTGATGGAACTGATGGGAAATAATGAGTCAATCACATGAGAGAGGGTGGATTCAGTAAGCTCAATGCAAAACTATTGTGAAAAGTTTTAAAAGTCTCCGTCCACAAAACATCAGTGTTTCTTTTTTTTTCCTCCTCAAGGTTATTTTGAAAGTAAATATTTGAGACTGGAATACGCTCTTGACTATTTTGAGAGTCAGTGAAGAAAGAAACAAAAATATCTACAGTAAGAGACAAGCAAACAAGAGGAATGATTAAGGAAAGGTGAAGGCAGATGCATCCAGTTGTGTGGATTCCAGGTAAGCTGGTGTAGAGTTTTTACATCTGCTCCTGTAAAATGGCAACTTTGGGTCTTAGAGACCCTGATGGGTCTTTTGGATACAATGGGGAGACAGAATTGTTGTCAGCTTCTTTCTCTTTCACCCTGGCAATCCATAGGAGCAAACACTGCACGCATTCCAGCAAGAACTCCTGCAACATAATAAAAATGCAAGTGCTTAAGTGAGTCCAGTGACTACACTGACCATCTTATGGAGGTTTTAATTTTGGCTAATGCTGAAGTGTGTCCTGGTAGAATTTGGTTCCATCAGTGCCATATTGAGCTCTACTAGTTACAGTGCCAATGCTCCAAGGCCTTGTCATTGTTTCCATTCTAAATCCCGCTTCTGAATGAATGAATGCCTCTCATTTATTTTGGTTAAAATTTGCTTGTCTGGTCTTGGTCCATGAACAACTCACACTCTGCTGCTCTTCAGCAGTTTGCTTCATTCAGAGCATCAATCTGAGCAAACTTAATTTTTTTTCCCCTTGAATTAGTATGGCATAAATTACTCAAACATGTACCAGCTATTGATTTTGAATGTTAGCTAATTATACCTTGGTCCTTATTATACTACTGATTCAGAAAGCTAATGGACTACATTCCTATCTTGGTTTGACAGCACTGAATGTCAACTATGGTTTTAGAGTGAGATTCCTTGATAACAGAATGGTTTTTATTTTAGTGAAGATACTATTCCTTAAAGATGCTGACTAGGGAGGAAATTCTTAGACATGAGAGAAATACCGTGGTTCATTTCCACCCCCCAACTATCTGCCAGAACAATCTTTGTGCTCGTGACTGCTGTAATACATTCACAAGCAAGGTGCTGTGATATCTTTATTTATTCTGATTACCATTTCTCCTCTCCTTGAAGCCTTAAAAAAACCCCCAACCCTTCAAAACTGACTAGAATCAAACCACAGAATATGGGAAAACCTGGAAAGTTTACTGCCTTTCTCCCAATTTCCTGGCAAATGAGACCCTGTACTCGAGCCTTGATGATTCAAAGGCTGTGAGAACAGCAAGTGGCACCATGTGAATCTGCTCTTGTGTCAATTCCTTCAGTGAAAATGGAGCACAGTGGTGCTGCAGCCCCTGAGTACCCTTGGAATGGACAAGAGCTGCACAAGCAGGAGATGCTGCTGGCTGGAGAATGCTCACCGGCTCCTGAAAACTGCTCTGCTGAGCTCAGACACTTTCTTCCTGCTGTGAGGGGCTGTAAGACAGGGATGTTTATTGCCAGCTTTAATAGAATTGTGAGCCAAAGGATATAGAGACTGTGTAGGGGAGATGGCATTGTGGAGGAGGTGCAGACTGTGCCTTGATTGTGGGGTATCTGGATTTAGAAATCAGCGTTCAGTGAAGGGAGTAACCAGGCTGAACCACAAGAAATACCATACTCTCCAGCCAGAAATAAATAAACAAAATACAAAAAACCCCAAGTGATTTAAGTCACCCTTCTGATTTCAGGCCTGCTGAAATTTATTCCTTTACAATAGCAGGCTGCATAAGAATTCATGAGATTAACCTGCTGCTAAGGCATCTTTCACAGCTCTTGTTAAAGGCTGACACCAGTCTCAAGGGGCAGACATGAAGCACAGGATCTGCTGCAACCTGTGAGTCTGTGAGCTTATGATGGGGTTGCATGATCATGTAATTTTCTGTGCTGGAGCCCCTTTCTCTTGTTCCCTCACTTAACAAAGACAAAAAGCTTATAACGCCTGTCTTGATGCACAGTCTGATTTTTCTCTTTACAGTCCTCTGAAATTGGGTATGAAACACTTTCTGGCCTTTCAAAAGTAAACATGAGTAAATCCTGGCTCAGACAAAACAACTGTGATTAGCCTGGTTAGATGCTGGAATCAGGTTGCCCAGTGAGCAACAGTCACTGAATTAACTCTTGGGCACCTATTGCCTAAGAACTTAACATTTTATTGAAAGACTAATTTCCTAGAGATCACTAAATCAAGCAATACTTACAATGTTTTCCATTTAAGAAGATGTAGGAGGGAAGGTAGGTTCTGTTATCAAAGAATTTTCCAGCACAGATTCAAACCCCATACTGATGTTCAAACAAAGTCCATGTGTATCCCCAATGTCTTGGTACTTAAATTCTGAAAGAGATCAATTAAAGACAATTTTGGAATTTCCCTACTGGAACCAAAATCTTCTCATGTCTCAAAGCTCAACCACCTTGCAGTTACCTTGAGTTATATATATATTATGTATTACCTTGAAGTTATCTTGATTATATATATATATATATATATATTTCCATCAAAGCTTTTTCTGTCTGCTGAGAAGCTGTAAAAAACAATGCATCAGGAAAGTGTATGATGGATAAAGACTAATTCACACAGCAGCTGAGTTTGAAAGACATGTTCTGTCTTTTAATCTGTCCACTTTTGGCATTGTGAAAGTCTCTCCTCCACAATAATCTCTTAAGTACTTTATTTAATGCTGACTCTGAGAGTTCACTGGTACAAACAGTGCAAATATCTTGGCTAAAGCGATAGTGGGCAAGTCCTGTTACACATGTGGGTTCTTTACAGTGCATTGAACAGTGGGAGAGTACTTGCCTCAAAAATGCTTAGTTACACAAGAAATATTGAACCAGTACACAAAGTTTCTATCCTCAAACTGGAAAAAAAAACATAAAAAAATTCCTGAACTGAACCTAAATAGCATGCAGGAATTTTGCTGAATGAAATACTCACTATGTCCTGAAGCAGTGCCTAAATACAATTTGAATTTGTATCCTGACTTCTGGCTGGGAATAAAGATTTGAAACATGATTCCTTTTCAGAAACTTCTTATGAGGACTTCATTTATGGTAAAGAAGAGTAAGAATCTTTCTTCTCTAACAGGGGGTATTTTGTTGTGCTATTTTAAGTGAATGCCACTGTGAAAGGAATGCAATCATTAGAGAGGTTATAAGGAGTCAGACCTTTGGTCAAAACGAAACAACCCAGCAATTACACTCTATTGGATTTGGTCAGAAACAGTGAGCCATTTTGACAGCACCTTGTAGTTCATGGTGAATTCCTCTTTGTGATAAAACAAATTATCTACTTGTATCAGAGTGAAGGTTTCCTGAGAGACTTGGCCCATCACCGATTGTAAAGTACCTTACTAAAATGTCTAAATTTATATATATGCTAAAACACAGGGATTTTATTAGACCAGAAAGGATTTTTAAAATAGTAAAAATAAATTATGTTCCTGAGGGTCCAGCTCATTTCTCCCTCTTGAGGATATTATTTCAGTATAATCTATAGTATATATTCTTAGTATACAGTATAAAATCTTAGTTTCTTGCATCAAATACAGTTTTCATAAGTCACCAGAAATTCTGTTCTGACTGGATTAATGGGGGACACCCCATTGAATAAGAATCTAAGTATTTTCTTACAGTCAGTGTTCAGTGTAGCAAGTTTCACTGCCTGATTCTCTAATAGAAGAAAGAGAAGTAATTTTGACTTTCACAAATTAGGTCCAGTTCCAGACATTGCACAACTCACATTTGAGCTTTATATAGCTGCTAGTCCCCTGTATTTCAGCTGAGACCTTTGCTGTATCGACTTGGAAACTGGGATTTTTGCCCCAGCTGTAGCTGGCTGTATCTTACAGCTGTGTATCTTGGAAGTACCTCATGGCATTAAAATTGTCCAAACTCAATTAATTGTAATAGTGGTGAAATGAAATAAAGCAAGGAGATCAGATAGCTGGGAGAGCACAGCAATTTTGGAACACTTCATCCTTTTCATAGCACTGCATGGTTTCCTTTCTCTCCTTCAGAGCTGACACTCAGATGTCTGTTCTGCTTTGGTTTTGTAATACATCTTCTGTGGCAAGGTGTGCCAAAGAACTCCTCCTGATGTAGAGATCAAAGCCAGGACCTGTCAAACGTGTAAATGAAAACACCTCAAAACCAGTTCAGTACATAAAATAAAAAACCTCTCAGCCAACAATAGTTTTCATGTAGAATTCAATGCAAGGGGGTTGATGTGTCTGCAGCACAAATTAACGCATTTTATCAACTGGGCTGAGTTGGAACATAAAAAGAAATGCACTGTGCTGCTGCAGTGAGTTTTGAACAGCCCTTTCAAATAGTTTAAAATGTGAGATGTTCCTTTTACTCAGTTGCATTTAACAGAGCAAGTAAGTTAAGGCATTCAATTCTAAAGTTAACTTCTCATAGAGTATCCAAGTGCTGCTAATAAATCCCTACTACTCAGTCTAGTGCATAATGAAGAGCTGTAATGCTCTGAATAAATCCATTACTCAAATGTACACTGTAATGAAGGTATAAATCATTAGTGTTTGCCTGACTTTTTTTATATGGCTGAGATTAACAGCAATGTAAGCAACATTGCAAACACTAAAAAAATCCCAACTATTTCTGAATGAGGAAGGATTGAGAAAATATTATCTATAAAGTACACCCTGGATAATCTGTGTGGATAAAATGTTACCTGCAAGTGGAAAATATAGCTTCTTTCAGTTTTTTTTCCTTTTTTTTTTTTTGTTTTGTACATAACAGAACTAGAAAACTTCTTAAAAACTCTTCCTAAAAGATCGTATGGCACTAGTTGGAATTTAGTCTATCAAAAGTGCTTCTCATGGTACATAAGGAAATGTGATATCCCATTAAAAAAGGAGAGAATATTATTAATCTCTATTAAAAAGAGTAATGAAATGGAGTATGATATCCTGCCATCTGTGGCTTAGAACTCTTTCTTCTTTCATTTGAATTAGAAACAGGAAAACCCATAATCAGAGCAGGGCATGGAAGCAGTGGAGAGGGAAGTAATTAGAAGTGTTTTCTTTCATTTTTCAAATCTGAAGGACCTGAGGGATTCAGCTCTTGGTTTAAACAAGAGCAGCCATCTGACATTCTGCAGCTCTCCAGAAAATGCAAGTTAAAAAAAGTCTGGGCTCTGGGAATAAAAACCACGGGTGGTTGTTTTCCCTTTTGTCTCATTTTGATTTTTAACACGTAGGAATTTACTAATGCAGGGAGGTTTCTTTCCTGCTCCGTAGCAGATGAGTTATTTGGGCATATCAAAGGGCTGATCCTGAATCTGTGAGTCTGTATGTTCAGCAGGAATATATAGACATTTTGGTCATGGTTCCTGCCATCTTCTATGGCGTTAGAACAGATATTTAAGTGATTCTGGACCTCAGCTGGCAGCCAGTACAAAATGCTGATGTAGAAACTGTTCTCCCACGAACAGTCATAACACCACTCCTGAGCATACCCGCATTATGCATTTAGAAGTACACAGACCAAATATCCCAAAGGGAAAGGGCATATGTTACTGCAGTCCTGTGGCAATGCCAGAGGTGTAAGATTTACTTTGGTTGTCAAATTTTGCTTGTTTGGTATTTATTCAGCTACTCTGGAATAAGCATATAATTTCTCTGCAAAGCCCCAATATCCCATATCTCATATCAAAATATACCTCAGTGTGTAGCGCTCAAAATAAAGATGTAACACCACACGCCAACTCAACCTATGAAAAGTGCAGCAAAAAAACCCAAAAAGCCTTGGGGTTCCTGAACACAATTGTATGAGATGGTTGGGTGGGTTTCACACAATGTTACTCATGAAGTTAATAGTTTATTTCTACCCCTGTGCCACAGCTTTCCTGCTGCCAGGTGCCTGTGACTGGTTAATGCCAGTCCGTGCAGCTCAGGTTTGGGCTGGGTCACTTCTGTGACAGCGTGCTTTACAACCAGGGCTGTTGTAAATGAAACAAAGTTTTATTTAACAAAATAACAAAACCCCAACTGGAAGCAGGACCCCTGAGATAAGCTCAGGGATCTGGCGCAATAACCACATCCCTTCCTGAAAACAGTCCACAGACTGGGTGCTCCTCAGGCGACAAAGTCCTTTGGAAGACCTGGAACTTGCTTCCAGAATATTCTTTATACCCTCTGCTCACTTGGGATTGGTGTGTTTTTCAATCCTCAATTGGATTGGTGCAAACACAGTCTTCTGATTGGTCTATATGATCATGCAACCTCCACCAATCATTTCTGAAACTTAACGCTCCGTTGGTCAGTCTCTTCAGCCAATGAAGATCTAAACATCATCTGGAGTTGTAACTTCACTGTTCTAGAAAGTTCTGCTCTGGTCCACCCATATCACCTCTATAACCCCCATTCTATTGTTAAAAAATAGTTACACCCGTACAATCGCACGCAACAAACAAGCAACATCATAACCATAACACCTCTAATCAAAGTTATCTTATTTATAACAGGCCACCAAGGCCAGCAGCTGCACTGGGCTTGTCTTGGGTGCTCTCCAGCCCTTCTCCACGGGAACTGAACCGGCTGGGATGGATGGTGGCTTAGCCCAGGCTTAGCTGAGAGCATGGGGGGTGGGATACTGAAAGGATGGAAACTAGGATGCTTCTGGGATCGTTCCATAACAGGCCATGTCTCTGGTTCTGGCTCTCAGTTGGTTCAGGACCTGTCACATGTAAGATCATGTCCCTGGCCCCTGTTTGGACCCCTGCCCTCAGGTACCCCTGGATGTTGTTAAGCTCACCACGCCCCTTGGTCTTTGGAGCTTGGCCCCAGAACGAGCGGTTTCTGTGGTTTGTTATTTTGCCATCATTAAAGTTTCATTTTTCAGGCAACTCCATCATTCCTGTCCCTCTATTTTGCCATGCTCACCCACCTGGACTGGACTCGGAGTCACAGCGAGCCGACTGATTCTTCTCTTGAAGTTAAATATCAAAAACTAATCAAATATTAATTAATTATAGTATAATTTTGTGGCAAAACCCTAGGGTGGGTGGGACAGTAGGGAGCAGGTGAAGAAAGACCTGGGGGTGATCTTGCAAATGTACTTAATGGTATTTGCATGTATCCAATAGTCAATAAAGAAGAAAAAAAGCCTCTCATGTTCTAATATCCTTTTACAGGTCATGCCAGTAGCTGCAGCTGTTTGAGGATGTACATCTGTTTTTCAAGCTCAGTTAGAAGCACCTTTCTACCAAGACTCCAGAACTGCTGTTGGCAAGGGATGCAAGTACCTCATGAAAAAAGAAGAATCACAGATAGTGTTCCCCTTCCATAATAATCTGAGCATCATGCTAGTGCTCAAGAACTATGAACATTTATTTGACTTTATTAGTGCAGCAAAACACCAAATTAAGATTTTTGGAGAAATTATTTTTTTATATCTATATCTATTATTTTTTTATATTACAAGTAATCCTGGACTAAAACGTATTTGAGAAGACATTTATTTCATGAGCATTTTATTTCATGAGAAAAGAGAATGTGTTTCACTGAAATGTTGAAGCAGAATGTAGGAGCTGATTAGACGTGCCTGCCACGTTGCCTAGGCATGATCTTGAAGAACTTGGTGAGTCTGGAGAATTGTAATGCTACTGACATTATACCTGGCAATGTGGTAAGTCAGAAACCAAAACTATACACACCACTTGTTTTCAAGTTTGCTGTCTCACCTTTTACCTAAAGTATGATTAGGAAAACCAAGAGCAACCCCCTTCTTTCCAAAAAACCAATCAACTACCTCTACAGCTATGTAAAACGTAAAGATATTTATCTTGAGCAAAGTTTTCCTCTGATGAATAACCAGCATAATTATTTGTCTTTCATTTTGGTGGTTTTTAATTCCACTCAAATATGAGCTTCTGATACAAACTGTTTAGATCAAGAAGAAAACTTGTATTTCTAATGGATTACTTGTGGAGCAGAGCAGGCAATAAAATGAATAATGGAGGGGAATTTTTAAAAATTGCAAACTGACCTTTGAAATGTCAGAATTTGGATGTTTCTTGTAATCAGCATTCTGTGATAAATGAGAGCAGTAAATGTAAAGATCCTTGGTTCAAAGTGTGTGTAATCGAAATCCAATGAGAGATCGATGGCCTTTTGGTGACCTTTTCTGAAAAGGTCAAATGACAACATTTATGGGAAACTTTTCATGTGCTTGGAGGATGATTATAAATTGGTTTATTGCATTTCAGAGTTCTAGTTATAGAGGGAAACTCTGCCTATTTGTCTGAGAGCTATATATCTGTACGAGGATGTATATCACCGTTGGTCACCTTGTAGGTGTGTCAGTTTTATACATAAAAATATGCATACACATACCCTGACATATTTGTATTATTTGAATTTTTAAGTTAATACTGTTATAAAATAACACAAACGAGAGAAATGCTACTATATAGATATAAAATGTTACCTAGTTTTTTTATGGAATCTTAAAAATAACTGGCAACAGGAGGATCTAAGATGACTTCAGTGGAAAACTGCTTCCATTTTGCCAACAGTGACAACAGATTGGAAGTGAAATAGCAGAAGCTTTTATCACAAAATCACAAGCCACAAGACACTGTAGTAAGTGATGAAGAGAGTAAGTCTCTCTCTCGGAGGCATCTTTTAGGAAAAAGTCCACTGACGTATTTTTTTCTGAGTAGCTGTTGGAGAATGTTTTTGTGCTGATGTTACACACCAAAATGTCTAAAATGATCCAAAGTTAAATTAGAGACCATCATCATCATCAGCTTTTTGACGTCTGGATTGAAGTTTTGTATTTCAAATTATGAAAAAAATGCAATTTATTTGTTTGAATGATTGATATAAGTTTTTTGCTGAAATTATATATATATTCAGCTTTCTATGAGGGCCTGCGCTACCTGATTTTCTTTTTATCTCTGTAAAAATTTAGTCTTCAAGTAGAAATATTTTCCACCTTTCTGTGGAAAAGAATTGGTTATGAGCTCTTACATTTCATTTCAAAAGCTTCATATGCTTGTATCTTAAACATAATTGCTTAAAAAAAAAGTCAGTTATTACATCAGTCCTATCATTAATTACTGGGAAATCATGTAGACACCAGATCATCCCCACAGAAATACTCTCTTCTCACTGAGGAATGAGAGTCTGTGCTTTTGGGCAGCTGGTAGTTGAAGCACAGGACATAAATCCGCAGGAACACGGTTTTAGGAGTTTTACTGGCCATGGAACTGTTTGCTTCCTTGATGGAAATTCAAATGGAGGGCTGAGAGTCCAGCTCAGTTCTTATCTCCTTTTGCATCATTCATCATTAATGAACCAACATGGATAATGATATAATTATTCTGATCACAGTAAACAGGTTTGATGACTCTGGTGACAAGTAACCTGCACAAATGCTCCTTGCTCTACTGGTTCTGCCTTTGTTGAAAGAGTAAAAATGGGTGAAGAGGGAAAAGGAAGAGATTTAGCAGTGTGAAGTATCAGCTGTACATGGACACAGAAATAAATCTGTGGAAAGGTAAGCAGTTTTTACTGTGACCCCATTCAGAGATGAACTGGACTTTGAATTAACTGAAAAAGGCTCTTTCCATATGAGAAAATAGAGCTATGTCTTAGATGCTGTATTTCATTGATATGCAAGTATATAATGCCAAATCACAGTGATAAAATCACAGGGTCTCTGATCTATAACTGGCCTGTTCTATTAATATTTCTTTACTCTACGTAGCACTAGCTATTTCTGGAACTATCCTAAATTTAAATATGCCAGCTATTGTTTCATACCATTATTCTGCAACCCAAAGCTGGAGCTGCAGGCTGTGATGTGCTGTGTTTTTATTTGCATTACCAGATAATTTGATATTGCAGGAAGAGGGGAGCTCTCATTTTTCTGACATGGCTGAGTGATGCATTTTCTATTAAATACAGTCAGGTGAAACAGGCCAGGAATATCCTATCTCACAATTATTATAACTTGTGATTAAAAGATGGGTTATGTTGAGACAGCTTTGTCACAACCTTCCTTTGAAAGAAAAACTAAATAGCTTTAAATTCAGGCAGTACACACAGAATGTCAAGCTGTTGTCTTTCAAAGTGGTGGAAGGAATTGCTTCCTTTCTTAATGGTTTTGAGCTTCACAATGAAATGAGCTCTCAGTAAATGATTCCTCTAGTAATAGTGTGGATGAGGAAAATAAATTAGAAGAGCAGAAGTCAGTGAATTGTTAGGAATGCAACCGTTTATTCAATTATTTTTGTACTTCGGGTAAATTTTCAGCCCTGAGTACAAAATGCCTTCATTGTACTAAGAAGATTTGCATTTTAATTCACTACACATAGCAAACATCTATAAACCCATGTGTTTTGCCAAAAATAACAAATGTCAGACCCTTGTGAGCTCCAGTCTATTGTTTAAACAAAAAGGGATGAATATATTAAGACCTTAAATCTATCACAAAATTAGGTACTTTGTCATAAACACAGGAGTTAATGTTAGCAATTTTATATAAGATGGCATGTTGTTTGGGCATTAAATCCTTGAACTGACATGTCAGGTAAGGAGTAGATATTCTGAAGAATAAATACTTTCTTCATGTGAGCAAGTGTTTTGCCCCCACTTTTGTGTTTGTCTTTACAAATCTTAGTTTATTTCTAAATGTCAAAGTGTGAATTGAGCACGTGGAGATGCAGACAGTGAATTTGGCTTTCAAAATTTAGTTTGCAAATACGTATTACATTTATGGATACCAAGGTCAGGTCTTGGCTTTAAAATATTAAATATTTGTATAAAATATTTTACCTGGCATGGTAAAATATTTGTCCTTCCAACATAACAGAAGTTGTTCAGCTGCCAATAGAAAAGATTAGTTCAAAGATATTTTTTGGCTGGTGTGTTGAAATCAGGATGTTTGCCTGAGGAGATGCTCCAGCAGGGATATATTTTGAAGTGAAGTGGAAACAAAGAATTCTAAGACTACTTAAGAAGTGATAATGTTGTGAAACAGATTTCAAAGTCCTCAGGAAGTTGCCTCCATTTATACATGAGAAAACCTGATGTAACTTATCTAAGTTTTGATGTTTGGTTCTTATTCTCTTCTATTCTCTTCTACTTCAGTGAACTCAAACTGTTCATGATGCCCCATGTGAAACTTCGGTCTGCACTAGAATAAGCATCCAGCTGCTTCATCAGCTGTGTGAGGCTGTCCTGGATTTTATGAACAAATCTATTCTGGTCAATAAGGTTTCTCTTGGGCTATCACAAGCGTAGCAGTAATATGCAATTTTCTTTTTAAGTTTTTTTTTTTAGAAGGAAGTGTACATGCCTTGAGTTAAGATTTCTTTCATAGAATTAGAGGCTCCAGACAGTATTAGAAAGTGTATGTTTGGTGAAAATTCACCTAAAGAGACAAACCCCACTGAGCTGGCTGTCACATCAAGTGTATCTGAAATATCACCAAATGCCACCACCTTGTCCTCCTGACACGTATCTCTGTGTTCAGCCAACGATGATTATTGTGGGTTATTATGGCTAGGAGTTATGTTTGTTTTGGGAAGATGGTAAAGATCTGTCAGCTAGTATAAATACAAAGTTTATCTGCAGCTTTACCTAGTAAAGGAAAACTTTCTACTATCATTATATTTTCAATTGCTGAAAAGATGTATGGCATTTAGAAATGCCTCTTTCCAAAGAGAAAGGTAGCTTCAGGGTTTTTTTTCTTCCCAGTGGTTCTTTAGGTATTTCCATAAAAATAATTTGTCATTATCATTTTCCTGTCAGAATTCAAAATGCTGATGCTACCAAATTTCAGCTTTGTAGAAATAAAAAATTTGTGTTCATTCAGCACAGTCCTTGCTGCTGAAAGTGCAGACACCTATAGGTATGTGATGACTTGCTCTTTGGAGGGATAGTTGGAAAAAAAGTATTCAAGAGATGCACTGAGTTCTCTCAGGACCACTTCTTCCGGGTTTTATTCAGGTGAAAAGCAAGAGGAAATTCTCTAAAAACTGGTAAACCCACAAGGTTTGTGCTTGGCTAAGGGCAGGGGAAGACTCAGCACAAGTAGAACCCGGTACAGGAGAACACACCCCTCTCTAATCAGAATTTAGCACAGTCAATAAACTTCAGTATACAAGGAGCTGTAGCTGTTCTTCTAAGTTCTGATCTCCTTTCCTGGACTACCAGTGTCCAAACAGGTAATAAAAGTGACCTTCCTGAGCTTGTGCTTCTTGTTACTGCAGGTGAAAAATGGCAATGCAAACAAAACAAGTGGTTGGAAATGACTAATGTCATGTGGCTCTCATGACTGATACAACTGAGTCATTTGACACTTGTGCTGGAATCCGATTCAGAAAAGACAACTAAAGAGAACTAAGGAAACGTGGACAAAGTTAGGAGACACTGGATAGCTTCAGGATGGGAAAAGTAGGTTTCTTAACACATTTACCTTGCTGTCCTTGGACAGGCCATAAGCAATGCCTGTGCAGGCACATATTGCTGGGGCAGGTTGCCAGGCAGGCCATCAGAAATCACCAGGATTAAGGCTTGGAGGCTGATGCAGTCTGATCAGTGACTAGTGGAGGCTGATAAAATGCTGCAAATTACAGTGTGTGAGATTTATAATGGTTTACTTGAAGCACTCCAGGTTGAGAGCTGGCAGCTGAGTGCAGGAGGAGGATGTTTGACTGCTGCTGTGCTTTCAGACCAGGATGGTGATGAACAGCCTGACATAAAATGGGCAGTGCTGGATTCAAACAGGGCTCATGGCAGACAGAGATACAGGAGCATATTCTATGGGGGTTGAGCAATTTATTGAAGATTCAGAGCTCGAGTTCTGACATTGAGATATCAATCACATGAGATTAGTATTGAGAGGTGTTTGCTTTCTGCCTACAGATAAACATCTCCCCTGAATGAGCTGAGATTTGCATGTAAACCTGCTCTGCACCTTAAATGTGAGTCACAGGCTTTTCTTTTCTGTTCTGTCATGAAAAGTATATTTAAAATATACTTGTATATATTTTATATAAAGTATATTTTTGCTTACTTTATATATGCTTATGTACATAAAAACATATTTAAATCTCAGCTTGGGTACATAGGTAGCTACAGTGGTCTTGTACAAAACATACTGAGAAATTTTTTCCTCAAGTCTGCTGTTTCTTTAAATATTCCATTCCTGAGATGTACCATTCTAAATCTCAGTTGTTCTTCTGAGGCTGGGATGTACTCAGACAGTATAATGCTTGGTGGATGCTGAATCTGAATGTAAAGGAAATCCAGATGTTTAGTCTTTCTATCCACATAAAATTGTGGTATCAGTGAGCTGAAAATGTGGTAGGATGAAATTTCATTTTTCCTTTTGTTCAGGGCTGTTTCTGCTTAGAGTTGAGAGTCTTCTTTTTCCATTCTGTGTTACTACAATTCTTAGTTTTTCTCTTTAAATAGTTGATTCTGTATTTTATATTTTTATTTTCTATTTTATCTGTGTACACAATAGAGTATTTGAAGCACAAGGCATCCTCTTAATGTACTCAGTTGTAGAAAACATAAGCTATTACTAGATTTGCTGTTAAGAACACTGATATCCATATTGAAGCAGAGATAATAAAAATAAGTTATTCTGAATTGGAAAAGGTATGGTAGATTTCATTGACATAAAACCTAGTAATTGGCATTGTTATATAATGGCAATTAGAAAGCACTATAAAGAGTCTGATCCAAAGGCTGGCTGGATGAGAAAAACAAATGTCCTGTAAAGGAAAGGTACAATGTACATGGAAAGATATAACATTCCATTATTTGATCTACAAACCTGGATAACACACAGCATAAGCAGAACTTTCTGAAAGCTTCAGTAATTTGAAACTACATCATGGAGGAATCCAGGTGAGTGAGAAAATCTATATAGGGGTCTCAGATAGTAGACTGAAAGGAGCGTTTGGCCTCTCCCACCTATTTCAGTAAATTGGATTATGAAAGCCAAAAGCACAGAAAACTGTGTGACTTTATTGGTACAGAGATTTCTGTACCACCTCCTGATCTTTCTCTTGGTTCATACTTGTCTGGCTGTCCCAAATTGCCTGTGTTCTCTCACCTGTTAATGAACAGGTAACTTGGTTCTCCAGCTTCTCTGCCATCTTCTGAGGACTTTGAACCACACCCTTCTGGGCACTGCCAAAAATTTAGGACTCCAAAGTCCTTTTTATGGCTGTATGTATCTCCCTTTGGTTGTTTAATTTGGTCTGTTTCTATAATTCACACAGCACCTTTATCTCCTCCTGTGCCCAACAAATGCTGAATGGATATAATTTTTCTGCAGCCTCCAATTCTGCCCACTCTCTCATCTCTTTAAGACCCTAAGGATTTTTTACTTAATTCTCTTTACATGTATCACAATAATTATTTTGACTTCATACCATTAATTACTACTGCACATCTTTATTGAGTGTTGTCATCTGAAAAGGAAATGCAGAAAACCATTGTGGGCCTGCTCACAAATATACTTAGTAAAATGTAACATTTTCATTTGATTTTCAGTGATTTAGAATTACAGGTGATCACTTTCCTTCAAAGTAACTTTGCCACTAAGAAACTCTAGCTAGGATTCCTGGGAAAGTTATTATGTTATTTTCTGGATCGGTCTTGAAGTTCTTTGTTCCAGTAAATCCCTGGAGGCTGAATAACTAAAGGAGCTGTCTGAAACTAATGGCATTAAATCAATTGCTACAAAAATATATTTAGGCTCAGCATTAATAGTATGGCAGGCTAGATGACATAATGATGGACCACTGGCCTGGGATTTGGGAGGTCTGGACTGTGTTCTTGGCTCAGCCTATAACGTGCTGGGCGACCTCTGGAAAGTCACTTTACTTTTGCCTTATTACAAAGTTTCATGTGGAAAGTGCTTTGAATTCTTCTGATGGTGAGTGTTTTGCCAATGTTATGTATTTTGTAACCACGTAAGTGAAATCTGTTAAATGCCAAGCAGAATGAAAGTGGTGAGTGCCTGTGGTTAGAGCCTTCCATGGACACTGCTCAAACCTCCTGTCAAATCTGGATTTCTTAAATAATCTTGCAGGAGAAGTGGAAGGAGAAGGAGGGTGCCCAAATTGCCCTTTATACTTATATAAGACTGGTTTAATAATGATATACTTTACAATATGAGATGCAACAAGAAGGATGCATCAAGTGGGATTTTGCAGGAGTTATTCTGGTAGTCAGCCTTTTCATTAGGGCACAGAATATGACACTCCAGGAAAGAATAGAGAGATTATCAATGATGGAGAGTGCTGGGATACTGTTTTAGATAGCAATTTTCCTGATAGATACCACTGAGAAAGCCAGTATACTTCATGCTACTTTTTTCATATAAATCAGAGTTCAGCTCTCAGTAGGAAGATCAGCTGCACATGAACATCAGCAGAGAAGCAGGATTTGGAGCTACAGCAGGAGAAGAAATCATCACAGGGAGCTAAGCAACTTTTGACTTGTGAAATTGGGTGGACTTGGTCTCTCTTCTGGGAGTTATGAATGAGGAGAATCAAATAGAGGCATCAAAAATTATCTTTGAGAAAGTAAGGAGGATTTATGAAGTCCTAGATCCTGGAAAAGAGTAAATGCAGTCCTTATCTTTAAAAAGAGAGAAGAGGAAGATCAGAGGAATTACAGATCAGCCAGCCTTCTCAGAAAATAATACTGAAGAAACAAATAATTTGTAAGGAAAGAACCCAAACACAGCACAGAGCAAAATGAACCCAAGGAAGTGTGAAACAACAAAGATCTGTCAAAAGCAAATTATCCAAGTTCCAAGCCTGCTTTTTTTTTGTATGAGAAAATAGAGTGGCTATAGTAGAACTGGCTGGTGTGGTACACTTTGAGCTTTGCAAGCATAACGTGGTGGCTTCCAAAGCAGACTGGGAAAAGTGTGTCTGTAATTAAACTGCCCTGAGGTTGATACAGGGCTGTCTGCAAAGCCTCCTTCACAGAGAGGTTATTAATGACTCACTGCCAAACTCTCACACAGGATCCTGTGTGTTCTGGGTGCAGCAGTAGCTTCATCAATAACCTGTATGATGAAGCAAAGGTTATTCTTAGTAAGTAAGCAGACCATATCATTCTAGGCAGATTCAGGCATGTTGGGAAAATAAGAAAAATTTTTCCCAATAACTTTATAATTTAGAGGCATATAGAGCAGAGTTGAATTAAAGGACAAATATGACACTTGACAGTGCTGACCAAGAGTGTGATTGTACAAGGCTAGCCAGCTGTGGCAGTTTGGAATACACAGGGTCATGAATCTGCAGGGAAAGGTCTGGGGTGTTGTTGGGTATCACTAGTGGGAGGAACCACTGCCCAGTTGTGTGAAACACGAGCACTCACTGGAGATCAGGTGTTGGTCTCTTCTCCCTGTGACCAGTGACAAGACCCAAGGGAATGGCTGGAGCTGTGCCAGGGGAGATTTAGGGTGGATATTAGGGAAAGGTTCTTCCCCCAGAGGGTGGTGGGGCACTGAAGAGGCTCCCCAGGGAATGGTCATGGCTCCATAGCTAACAGAGCCCAAGGAGAATTTGGACAATGCTCTCAGGCACAGGGTGGGATGGATGAGGTGTCTGTGCAGGGCCAGGAGTTGGGCTGGATGATTCCTGTGGATCTGTTCCATCCCGGAATATTCTATAAAAGAAGAAAAAAGCACTGCAGGGTAAGTGAAGGTGCTCTGGTGAAATCTGATGTCCATTTCCACCACTAGGCTTCATTGAAGATAACATTGGAGATTTGCAGTGTAATTGCAAGTGTAAGGCAATGAGAATGCCTACCAGTGAAGATTTAATGAACTGCTGTTATTTCATCTAAAGAAGAAAAAAGACACAGGTGCTACAGGATAATTGCCATTAAACTGAGAAGAGACTGCTGCAAAGGTAGGGAGCAATTTTTCTCTGTGTCCAAGTGAATGAGACATGGAGTAATAAGATAAACCTGAAGCAACTGATTTAGATTAGACATTAGAAAAAAGTTTCTAACAGCATGGGTAGTTCAGGGTGAGAACAGAGTCTGTGCTCTCCACAGAGTATTTCTCTAATAGGAAATTTTTGAGAACAGGTTAACCCAATGTCTGAGTGACCTCTGTATAGCTGGCTCAGCCCCTGCACAGCCATACTATCCACAATCTACTTCTCCTTGTCAAGGGCAGAGCAGAAGGTGGAATAGCCACCTGGGACATGGCATTTTGGGCTTTTGTTTCAGTAATTGTAAATTTCTTTCCTGTCTGGTACATGTTCTGCCTTCTGCTTCTCTTGCTCTCAGTGTAATTTATATACAACTAGTCTATGATAGTTTCATTAGAAGGGGAATGTAAATAAAAGGGGTGAGAAAAATATATTAACATTTGTAAAGTACCTTATGAGACCAAGTGAAAGGCAGTATATAAGCACAAGCATTATTATGGAAAATCAATGAATAAGGTAATAAACCAAATTGAATAAAAAATGAAAAAAAAAAAACCCAACCCAAAAGTGCTATACTCTGTACATAAACCCCATAAAATATATTAACCTTAAATAATAACAGCCCATTTTCAGGAGTTGCTGGTGAGTTTTTTTTTCAGGTTTTTTTTGGGGGGGTGGGTTTGTTGCTTTTTTTAAAACTAATTAAGTCTTTTTCATTTACCAAAGTTCAAACAATTAATCACAGGTCTATGTAATCAAAAGCGGAGTTTATTTCTTATTACCTATTCACACTGCAATCCCAGCATTTGATGGGATTACATATTATATATAATGATTACATACTATATATAAACACACACCTACTATGTAATCACTTAAAGTGCTGTGAACAGCCTATAGGTGGTTCAAAACGAGCACTGTGTGTGCAGCACAAAGCATTAATAGCATTCCAGGCTATGTCACATCATGGGATAATCTGTTCCTGAAATGAATTTGACTTATTCATTAGTGAGATGAAGAAAGCTGATTACAATGAACTTTTTTCTTTTACATCAAATAAGGGATAATTTTACCCTAAAGATTTAGGTTTTTTCCCTTGAAGAAAAATACATGTTTTAAGAAGATTGTGTTTTCTAAGGCAGCTGCAGCAGGTCAATCATGCTTGAATCCTAGGGCGCTATTTTTGTCTTGTTGGGTTTACTTAATCAGATCATTTTAAAACGACCTATTCAAGTTCATAGCAAATAAACAGGGATTTCTTATTTGTGCAAGTTTCTCTTGGTACACTCTTTGGATATTTAAAAAGCAATAGAGATGCATAAGAGTTTAAGTAAGTAATTTTTTTTAGCTGGAGTATTAATGAGTAATTCAGGCAGCAGGGTTTGGAGGGTAATGTAGAGGATCACAGTTTATTATGAGGAAATGCCTTAATCAGAAAGAACACAGCCCAACAGCCAATATTTCATTAATGTTTCCAGGATATGTAAAAATACATAACATTGCAACTAAAACCTTGAACAGCCTGTTCTTTTATTTTCATAGCCAGGTTATTCAAATTTCCATGTTGTCTGAAGCTAATCCCAACTGTGACTGGAAGCAGCTCCAGATGCAGCAGCAGCTTAAGAAGGACCTTGAGATAGTTTACAAAATGAATTAATGAGAGTGAATAGTGTACTCTACATTTGCAAGTCCTGTCATCCAAGGCTCTTGGAGCAATTAATAAACATTGCTGCACTGCTGCAACAGAAGAAACAGTTGCTGCAAGAAATTCTCAGTGGTAAACCCTCCTGACTTACACATGGTGTAGTGACTGGGCATCTAGTGACCAAGTCACCTTAGAGAAGAAGACTTCAACACCTGAATTTTGACAAATTTGAGAGTATATAGATGCTTTCAGTGCTTCCCAATTTTCTTTATTGAAGAAGATACAAGGACAGAGAGCTCAGTTCTGTTCTCTCATCCAGCTGGGAGCTGTTGGTACCAGCAAAGCTCAAATCCATGGTGTGCTGAATGTAGTCATAAAATAATCAGTAGGAAGTGGAGAAAATGGAAATAATGTGTACCTGCAGCATCTGACAGGATTTATATGGTCAGAATTAGGCCCAGAAATAGGACACAAAGAAAGTGATGTAATTATGACAGAGAATCAAGGCTATACCATGCTTTTACCACAAAACTACCTTCCTGCAGTCACAGATTATTAAAATCTAGGGTAGGACTTGGAGGAAAACAACAAACCAATTGGCTTTTAAGGATAAGTGAAGTAACCAAACATAACATGTGGGCTATCTAGGCTTTTCGGTGCAGAGAAACAACATTCCTTGGACACTTGACCATGTGAAAAGCCAAAAAGATTGAAGCAAAAGTAACAGTTATTCTATTGCAACAGTGTTGTAAAAAGGAAGTGGAAAAAAAACAAAAAGGAAAAAAAGCCTGAGTTCTTTACTTTGGCTTCTAACCTTAATTCGAAAAAAACCCCAAACATCAGAGAAATTGCAGTATTTTGGTGCAGAGAGGCTTGGACAAACCATTTTACTTTATTTTGTTTCCTTACTTTTCAGATACTTCTGGAGGGCTTGAAGAACTGTTTGAACTGTCATGAGGCTGGTACAACTGAGGTCAGTTGGATGTGTTTATATCAAGAGAAGTTTAAAGATTTTCTTCTAAATGAAAATTCATCCATAAGCTCCAGTGGCAGTGCCCCCAGTGGATGCCAGGGAAGGGAGCTTGGAAAAGTGGAGTAGACTGCTGATACTTGGGGAAAGGAAAATGTTGCATATAGATAAAGCCTTATAAAATAAGGGCCTTGTTACCCATGTAAAACCATGGTTCAGGCCTGCTACTTTGGCTAAGCAGAAAAGGACTTTGGGAAAGAGTCTCAGCTGAATTAGAGGTAGAAAAACAAGTTATATAACCATTGTGTGTTCACATCATGGTGTATGGTGATTGGTTGGATTATGCTTGTTGTGATTTAAAACTATTTAACTGGTAAAGGCCTAAATGCTTAAAAAAGCCTGGCTTTTGCAATAAAAAAAACTTAGGCTCTCTGCACCTGCCTGAGGATTCTGTCACACACCCACAGGAAAAAGGAGTGAGGGAAAGGATGGACAGGCAAATGTGGAGCAAGGCTGTTGCACATAGGTGTGGGAGCACTGATCAAACACAAACTGGTTACAGAGCTGTCAGGACGAGGTTCAAGAGCCATCAGCAATCCAGGAGGGGCTGGTGGAGCAGAGCAGGCAAGGCAGAGGCAGCAGATGCTGCACAACACAAGCTCTGCAGCAGTTTAGATTGTTTTACTGGTGAGCTCTCCAAATGTAAGCCTGGGTCTCCCTGGCATTTGGATGTCAGCGGTTAGGACTCCATATATCTTTTAGGACAATAGCACAGAGATGTACTTGACACCTAACACAGAGGATGGGAAGTTTTATGATCTTAGATCTAAGTGGTCATTTCATATCAGGTCATAAAGCAACAACTGTAAAAACTCTCCCCTGAGGGTGGGTTTCTTCAAGAAACATATCACTTCAGGGACGAAAAGGGCAATTGTGTCCTGGATGAAGCAGAATGACAATTCAAGAGGCTGTTTCTTGAGACTCTACAGAACTTGGACTGGGTCACCACTTTTTGGGCAAAATTTCTGCAAAGTATCAGAGTGTCTCAAGGAATGCAGTAAATGGTGGGAGCAGTTGAGTTCTCAGCTGAATGAAACAGAGGGGTCTGCAGTCTGAGTAATCTTCCTGGTGCCTGGGTTAGTTAAAGTGAAATATAGTAAGACTTCTTGGCAGTGTTTGGTGTTGGGCACTGATGCGGAGTACAACTTATAAGAACAGATGGTTTCATCTTTTCAAATAGTTCACTGGGATGCAATTTGGCTGGTCCAGCAGATCTTGGCTCAGGACATCATGTTCGTACCAGTTCTTATTCCTTGGCATTCAGCTGTAGTTTGTGCCCTCTATCCAGTAAAGGATAGCAGGAGATTGTCAAGATTAAATGGTAATGAATCAGCATCACTGTTTGGAAGCTTAAAAGTTGCTGACTCCTGCCTGAAATGGGATAGTCTCTTCCAGGGAGTAACTGGTTGTCAGATGTCTTCACATCTAGGCAGACAAGATTTGGGCTGTCATTTGTCCTGTAGGTTAGAGCAGAGATGACCCAGGCACTGCTCAGGAAGAAATGTGGGGCGAGGGCTTTGGGACTTCAGGCTGTCCTGATTTGTCTGGTTAGGAGTCTGAATACCTGATTCTGACAGGGGTTGGTGCATTTCTTTATGATCCTTTATGGTAGTCTATAAGTGAGCATAAAATCATCTCAGTCTGGCTCTGTTTTTATTGTCAGGTGAAAGAATCACAATTAAAAGCCTTAGCTAAGACCTATTCTGGACTTGACTTATGTAAAGAACACAACCAAAATTGATTTAATACAACAGGATTAATTTATTTGCCTCATTTTAGAACCTAATCCAAGAACCTCAAATATCTTTCAATCAGTGTCAGTGAAAAATGGGGAAATACACTGTGATTTCTTGAACTAAGATGTTATTTGCATGTTCATTTAGACTCAAGTTCAAAAAAAAC